>NC_067477.1:119988561-120288561 GCF_947179515.1 Apodemus sylvaticus
AAAGTGAAAGCTTTAGGAAGCGGCACTGCTGAGGGCTTCTTTTACTGCCACAGCCAGAATCACAATTACTCACATACCTTCTCGGTCAAAGAAGCCTTGAAGAGCCTTCTTTGGATCCTTTATATAAAATGCCTCCCGGTCCTGCTGAAACTCCAAGGCAATGGGGTTCTCTTCAGCCTCGTCCTCTACAGCATCTTCTCCTGCAGGAGTCAAGGAGACACACACACACACAAAAAAAAAAAAAAACCAAATATAAAATGAGAGTGTGTGAATGACATTCATGAGCCTTCTAGGCCAAATCAGGATACAATTAGATGAGCTGGCACATCGACACACACCTGCAATCAGTACTCAGGAGGCTGAGGCAGGAGCCCTGCATGAATATATAAAGACAATGTTTTAAGAAAAACACACACACACACACACACTTATTTATCCATATTTGAAAGTGACCAAGAGAAAAGATATCTGAGGGCACAGGTTAGAACAATGACAAAGTCACCATTACGAATATCTGTTTTCTTTTTTGTTTGTTTGTTGTTTTGTTTTTTTCAAGACAGGGTTTCTCTTTGTAGCCCTGGCTGTCCTGGAACTCGCTCTGTAGAATATCTGCTTTCTAAACCACGTAACGACACGACTTGTTTCCACGGCTTTTTCTTCTTTCCATGACTTCAGACACTTACCCACCACACTTTGACAAACAACTGAGCGCTCTAGCCTTGTCTCTTTCTCTCCTACTCAGGTCTTACTGATTATTATTATACTCTGCCCAACGCCAACGCCAATGCCGTGCGCGGCTTCATCAGGACTACTTCCCCTTCCCTTCAAGCTCTATCTAGCTTGACGCTCTTCTTCTCTCTTCTTTTGCCTTTTTTTTCCCCCTGAGACAGGGTCTCTCTGTAGCCCTGGCTGTCCTGGAACTTGCTCTGTATACCAGGCTGGCCTCAAACTCATAGAGACCTGCCTGCCTCTGCCTCCCTAGCACTGGGACTAAAGTCGTGCACCGACACCACCACCCTGGCATCAGCTTGAAACTCTTATTTAAAAATATATAAAGTGGGGCGGTAGGTAAAGGTCCCTGTTGCCAAGCCTGTCGACCTGCTTCTGACCCCCTGGGATCCACAAAGCCAAAGGAGAGAAATGACACCTGCAAGTTGTCCTCTGACCTCCACCTACAGGCCAAGCCCCCTAACACAAATACCCAAGAATTAAATAATTTATAGTTTCCAAAAGATCTAAATTAGTACTGTCCAATAGAAATATAAGTGTTATAAATATAATTCTGAGTTTCCTATTAGCTACTTTAAAAAGGTCATCTTACCATAATAATCATTACAAGAATAATATTTTCTTTTCTCTTTTTCATTGTCATTGAAATCCTGTGTGTAGATTGCACTTAGAAGACATGCCTTTGGACGAGCCACATTTGACATGCAGATAACTGTTACCGTATTGAAATAGCATAGGTCTAACTAAGTTCCCAGTGACTATTTCCTTTTCTGACAAAAGCTCAGGCATGCTAATGGTTTCTGGCTTATTCTTGACACTTAGCATAAGTATTTTCGCATCTGTTCTGTTTGACATCTACAGGTCACACACATACAAGTGCCACAGTGCACACGGAGGTCAAAGGAAGACCTGTGGGAATCCATTCTCTTTTTCCACCATGTGCTTCCCAGTGATCAAACTCAGGTCTTCACAAGTGGCAGGACACATCTTTACCTGATAAGCAATCTCAACAGGCCACAACTTCTTTCTTTCTTTCATTCATTCATTCATTCATTCATTCATTCTCTCATTTATTTTTTGAGTCAGGGTCTCTCTATAATGTAGCTCTGGCTGTCCTGAAATTTAATATGTAGATCATGCTGGCCTGAAACTAACAGAGATCCATCTGCCTCTGCCTCTCAAGTGCTGAGATTAAAGGCCTGCATCACGATGTCTTATTAGGCCCAACTACCTTTTTCTTTCGAAGTTTATATGGGTACTCTACCTGTAAGTACACTTATGTGCCAGAAGAGGGCATCAGACCACATTAGAGATCATAATGAGCCACCATGTGCTTGCTGAGAATTGAACTGAAAGAGCAGATTGTCTGAAACACACACACACACACACACACACACACAGAGCAGACAGTGCTCTTAATTACTGAGCCATCTCTCCAGCCCCCTTCCCCAACTATCTTTTTATAGGCCTGACTACCTATCATCCAAAACGTGGAGCTACACAATAACCTCTTGAATGTTTTGTACTTTATGTAAAAAAATATCAAATACTGATTTCTCAGCCAAAGGAATGAAGTAAATTTTTTCATGCCCTCCAGGTGATAATTAGCACTCAGAACTCTGTGTGTGTGTGTGTGTGTGTTTAAATGATAAAAACAATAAGCAAATTACACGGTGAGAGAGAGTGTATGTACAATGCCCATAATTCAAAATTTTTGTATCACTAAAGTTAATGACCCCAAGCTTGCAAATTACATCTACCCTACTTCAGGTATAGTTTTGGGGTTTGTTTTTTTTTTTTGAGCTGTATGATCAAAAGTACTTGAGGGTGCCACCAGGAATGAGCTCAGAACTTTTAGTAGCAGTTTCTTACCCATTCCCCACGTGCAGCCCATCTCTTCATCCTGACCACTTGTATTTCTCTTCCCTTCAGTGGTATCTGCTTCATCTTCTTCATCTGAGTCTTCACCTAACATCTTCTTCTCCAATAACATCTGCTGCTGCTTGCGCAGTTCCTTCAACTGAGTCACTGTTAATTCAGATTCTGCCTCTCGGTCTTCCTCTGGTCCCTAATGAATCGAGAGAAAAATATATACGCATATGGATTCAGACGGGGAGAAATTACTTTCCGGGATACAGCAATGTACACAGACTTGTGAGTCCAGAGTGAGCCCCATGCTTTTGCCATTGGTTACTAGAAGAATCCTTTTCCTCAACTAAACCTTAAAGTCACTCAGAATCCCAGCACTGTGAAGTCCCAAGATTTTTATCTTAGATTTTTCTACCTACCTGAAGGATAAAGAGCCGAGTGCTGCCTCCAAAGCGAATAACGTGCCCGACATGGACTCTACAGTAAGTGCGGGGTGGGATGCGAGTCTTGTTGAGGAAAGTGCCGTGGGTGCTCCCCAGATCGTAGAGATAAAAGCCCTGCTCACGACCGTCAGAGTCTCCGCTGGGATCCGACCCCCGGTGCTGTAGTACAGCATGGTACCGAGACACGGAAGGATGCTCCAGGCATACGTCGCAGCTGGCAAGTCTCCCGAAAAGGCAGCAGCTCGTGTCTTTCAAGGTGCGGGTTCCAAGGATGGTGCCCCCCTTCAGGGTTTCGAGACTGTAGGGGGCAGTGGCTGGGCTGCCCCACGATGGCTCTTGGTATGGAGGAGCCCGGGTCGGACCGCCAGCAGCAGGGGCTACCCGCGGGCAGCGGAGCTGCTCCTCCGGTGGATCCCGGGTCTCCTCGCTGTCCCGCTGCGGTGGCGGGACCTCCGGCTCCCCACATCCAGAATCCAGCTGCGCCGTGGGACATTCCTTTATCACATCCTCAGGAACCGACGGACTGGAGGCCGGAGCCTTACCCCGCACTGCGGGAGGCACCGGCAAAACGGGCTTCTTAAACTCGCTACTGACTTCCTGAGGTGCTGGCGCTTCTAGCTGAGAGGTAGTATCAGCCATCCTCAGCCGGGTGCAATCTCAAAATGTGTCCCTCGGAAACCGATACCCCTCGCTCTCCACGTTCCCGCTCGCTTCTCCTCCTTCCCAGCTCCTTGGCGCTTCTCTGGACGGCAATGTTGGGGTTCCTCTTTCAAGACTCGCAGAGTTTTAAAGATGAGAATAGCACCAGGGAGTCACAATGCCAGAAAAGGGGGAAGAAGTCTCAAAGTGCTGGGCAGAACACGGACATTTTTAGGCATTGCAACCGGCTAGTAATAACTTCCTGTGGCAGAGGGCGATTGGGAAGAAGTGCTTCCGGTGGCCTTGGACCACTAATCAATAAACAAGGCTCCTAGGCATGACCTAGTCGTCGACTCGGACCGGTCAGAGTCAGGCAGCCGTGTGTACCACTCCTGGGACAGGTCGGTGAGTATTTGAGCTTTGTTGTCTGGCTCAGGTCCAGAGCGTCTGGTTTCCTGCTGCCCTGTAAATCAGACTTCCCAGGATCCTGTGGTTGGCGCCTAAGCCTGCAGATCCGGAGCCAGGAGCCCCTACCCTGCAGCTCTCGAATGTAGGCTTGGTAACCCCTTTACTCCTTTTGTCAAGTTAGTGAAGAAGCAATTTATTATTTTTTTCATTCTCTTATTACTTGGAACAGATTGTTGAGGCAGCATGTTTAGTGACTTTACAAACCTGAGCATCGAAACCTCTTTTCTCTGTCACTCTTTGTATTTATGACATTGGCGTGACACTGGACCCCAGCTTCCACATCTGAAAAATTGGAAATAGTAGTGTTATCTTTCATAAGATTATTGGAAAATCGAACTAAGCAATAATTTATATTATAACTCTTTGACAGAGGCCTTGACACTATACCAAGATGGTAGCCATAGCAAGTGGGAGAATACAGATGAATAAATCAATTAAAATTAAGGTCCAGGGATAAAAGAAAATTTATGTAGGGCTAAAAAGGAAGGGGGTCTGTTGGGGAAAATGTTGGAGGGTGGTGATTTCAGTTTTTTGTTTTTTGCTTTTTTTTAATGTTTGCATTTAATTAACCTCCAGAGTGGTGTCAAGCCACCAGAGTACAGGCTCCTCCAACACCCTTAATCTTCTCTTCAGCTGTCCTGCTGAAGAATTCGGCCTTCACGATGACAGGCTGCTTAGGGAGCTCGCCCTTGCCCAGAACTCCAAGTAGCTCGATCTAACAACATCAGTGACGGGAGCTGCTCTTGTTTTTTTTGCTGCATTGACCCATGTCTGCTTGCTGACCAACGTCCACAATTTATCCAGGTTGACAGCTGGGCAGAAGCTCTGGTTCCTCTTCAAGTGGTAATGCCGCATACCAACTTTCCCTACGTAACCTGGGTGATACTTGTCAACGTTGATCCTTTGGTGGTGCACTCCGCCAGCGTCCCCGCAGAGCCTCCTGGGAGCTTGTGCTTACCAGTGAGGCATGGCCTTGGCTCATGTGGCCCTGGAGTTTCCAGGTCTTCCTCAGTCAGGATGGCAAGGGGTGGCAGAAAGGAAAGAGGGAAGAGCTCACGAAGTCTCTCGAGGTAGCAGTCGATCTCAGTTATCTTAAAGAACAAATTCAAGTCTGGTAAAGGTGTAGAGGGTGGCAGAGGATTCCTAGCAGAGGTCACAACTTAAAGGGTCAATTATAAAAATGTCTGATATTCTCAAGAAGCTGACTAGTGGGGCGGGAGAGATGGTTCTGTAGTTAACAGTGCTGGCTGCTCTTCCAGTGGACCTGAGTTCCATTTCCAGTACCCACATCAGGGCACTTGACAACCATTCTAATTCCAGCTCCAGAAGGATCTGCTGCCCTCTTCAGACACGTTGACACCTGCATACACATGGAACACACACACACATAACTCAACCCCCAACAGACAGCAACAAAAATTAAATCTCTCGGAATTCATGGCCAGCCTGGTCTACAGAGCAAGTTCCAGGACAGCCAAGGCTACACAGAGAAACCCTATCTTGAAATTAATTAATTAAAAATAAAATACAATCTTAGCAAAGAAAATAAACTGAGGAGCAAGTAAGATGGCTCAGTAGGTAAAGGCAACTAACTAACCTGCTGCCAAGTCTAACAACCTGAGTTCAAGCCATGAACCCACCCACCCATACGGTGGAAGGAGAGGACTGGCACTCACAAGTGTCTTCTGGTTTTCACATGCACACACACCTAAAATAAGTAGAAGAAAGGAAGGAAGGAAGAAAAAAGAAAAAGAAAGGAAAGGAAAAAAGAAGCTGAGTATTCTATTGTTAGAACTGAGATCATTTCATCCAGGAAGCTCCTCATTTGCTTGCCAGGCACCGAATCCACACCTTTAAAGTGGCAGTGCCTACATGCTGCTATACTGCTATATTTTGTTTCTGTTACTCTTCCCTCAGGACAAAAATCTTACACCGTCACACAATGTATTTGTTTGATATTCATTGGAGCCGGAGAGACATAAAGGCAGTGAACCTGGAGAAGTGAATTAAAGACAGGTAGTAAGTTTCATTGAATGTTAAGCCACAGAATTCTGACTTTTTCCCAGGCAAAACAAAACAAAACAAAAGGCTTGGAAGTATAGCTCAGTAATAAAATACTTTCATAGCATGTGGTCAGTCTTCTGCACTGAGAGACAGAGACAGAGAGACAGAAAGGAAGAAAGTCTAGCAACAGGGCCAAGTGTAGATCAGATCTGAGAAAGACTGCAACAGCAGTTCTCAACCTTCCTAATGCTGTGACCCCTTAATATAGTTCCTCATGTCGTGGTGACCCCTCAAACAAAATTATTTTCATTGCTACTTCATAACTGCAATTTTGCTACAGTTATGAGTCCTATTGTAAATATTTGATATACAGGATCAAGGCATTTGATCCCCAAAGGGGTTATGACTATAGGTTGAGAACCACTGGACTAGAGGAAGGAATACTTGTTAGAAGGCAGCAGACGTCTCTCAGATTCAGTTTGGGAATACAGCTAGGTCTATAAAATGATTGCCATTGTAAGCATGAGGACCTGAGTCCAACTCCCAAAACCCATATAAAAAAAAAAAAATCCAGGTATGGGTGCACGTGCTTGTGAACTCAGCTTGTGGGGAGGGGTGCAGAAACAGTCAGATCCCTGGAACCTCGAACTCACTGGCGAAGGGGATGGTTCTTTTATTTTTGTTTTTTGTTGTTGTTGTTGTTTTTCGAGACAGGGTTTCTCCGTGTAGCTCTGGCTGTCCAGGAACTCACTCTGTAGACCAGGCTGGCCTCGAACTCAGAAATCCGCCTGCCTCTGCCTCCCAAGTGCTGGGATTAAAGGCTTGCGTCAACACCGCCCGGCGAAGGGGGTGGATCTTATGCTAAGGTCTTAGTCCCTAATTGGTTCATGATTTGTCAGTAAAGAAAGCCAGGGGCCAATTGCTGGACAGAAGGTACAGGTGGGACTTCCGGGTGCGGGAGGAAAAGGGAGCCACAAGGAAGGACAGAGGTTTTCCTGCAGTGCTTTGGAGGAAGAAGAAGGCAGCAACCACCTGAGGTCTTGGGGGAGCTGAGCGGGGGCGGGGGTCGTGAATGTTTGGCAGGGCTTAGGTGGGACTAGCCACTGAAGTCTGGGGTAGGTGGAAATAGTAAGGCCCAGCAATTGTGCCATGAAGTCAAGTTATAAAGGAACAAACTCTGTGTGAGTGTGTGTGTGTGTGTGTGTGTGTGTGTCTTTGTCTTTGTGTCTTTTTTCCACAGATTCAAGAGAAGCCAGGTGGGGGTTCAGCCAGTCCCAGAGCATAGGCGGAAGAATAAAATCTACAGGAAACACACTGGTTTAGAATAATCAGCAAACCCTCGACTCCAGTGAGAGATCCTATCACAGAAAGCAAGATGGAGTGTTGCCTGAGGCCGATCCCCGGCCTCCATTTATGCTGCCACAAAGAACCTCTGTTTGTTTATGTATATGTCAGAATTTGGAAGCATAAACCTAGATTAAAGGTTCATGAATATTTCTACCAGGCACAGCACAGATTAAAAAGCACCTATTAGTATTTTTTGTTTTGTTTTGCTTTTTGAGATCTGGTTTCTCTATGTAGCCCTGGCTGTCCTGAAAATCACTCTGTACACCAGGCTGGCCTTGAACTTAGAGATCTGCCTGCCTCTGCCTCTTGAGTGCTGGGAGAAAGGCGTGCGCCACCATGTCTGGCTATCTGTTAGTACTTTTAATACTACTCGCTTTTTCCTATTAGTCTAGCACAGGTGTGTACAAATACTCTGGACGTACTCCAGACCTCCCCTTCTTTTTCATGCCTTGTCAAGTATTTAGAATGAGACATGATGGGGATTCTGGTGATGACTTTGTGGCCTAAATAATAGGTAGTGCACATATTAAGAGTCCCACACACCAGTCACTACTCTTCACCTATTAATGACTTTGATTGACCTTTTGTAATTCAAAGAGGAGTTGTCGCTGTGTGATTGGCATCTAACAGTTACTTTTCTCATTTCTTCAGGAAGAACATCGTTCATCCTGGAGTTTCCTAGCACCTTTTTCAAAGTGACCTTAACTTGCTTTTTGTGTCAGAGCTACCTGGACTCCCTAGTTTGCACTACAGAAGCTTATGATCTACAGTTGCCAGAGACGGAAACACATACCTTTAGGGTATCATCCACATTAAGCGCAACAGCTCTTTTCTGCTCGCTCTAAAATGCTGAGGTACTGGGGAGAGATACCAATACCGTCAGGACAGACCAACAGAAGCTCCTTTGACCTGCTCCCACGGGAGTTCCGTCTGGTGGAAGTCCATGACCCACCCCTGCACCAGCCCTCGGCCTCCAAGCCGAAGCCCCCCACCATGCTGGACATTCCCTCAGAGCCCTGCAGCCTCACCATCCACACCATTCAGTTGATCCAGCACAACCGACGCCTGCGCAACCTGATTGTCACAGCTCAGACCCAGAGTCAGCAACAGACAGAGGGTGTGAAGTCTGAAGAGAGTGAACCTCTTCCCTCCTGCCCTGGCTCACCTCCTCTCCCTGATGACCTCCAGCCTTTGGATTGTAAAAATCCCAATGCTCCATTCCAGATCCGGCACAGTGACCCAGAGAGTGACTTCTACCGGTAAGGCAAAGCGCTGCTGTGGTGGTTTACTTAAGTGATCTCCCCTTTCCTATGACCCTGGTCTGATTATAGTAGCATTTCTACACAAGGACTGGAGATGAGAGTGATTGACTAGGCTAATGTTGCTCAAGTCATTAGTGTAGTGTAGTGCAATTTGTCCAAATCTCCAGAAGCTAGTCTATAATTTTGTTGTTGTTGTTATTGTTGTTTCTGTTTTTATTTTATGAGAGAGTTTTTCTCTATAGCCTTGGCTGTCCTGGCTGGCTTCAAACTCATAGAGATCTACCTGCCTCTGCCTCTCTAGTGCTGGAATTAAAGACATCTATTTTTAAATTTTCTAGCACAATAGGCATTTATTGAGTGCTTATTAATGCCAGACAGTTTACTAGAAGTGAAGCACTACACTGATACATGAGTAGTAAAAATGATCTGGTAAAGCAGTGGCCCAGCATGGAGGAAATCAAAACAAAACAAAACAAGATGCCCAGCTTGTCACTGTCAGCAGCATAGTCACATTTTGAGGGTAATATAATTTTATTCAATGAAATATCGTTCTTCATAGCCAGTCGGTGGTGGCGCATGCCTTTAATCCTAGCACTTGGGAGGCAGAGGCAGGAGAATTTCTGAGTTCGAGGTCAGCCTGGTCTACAGAGTGAGTTCCAGGACAACCAGGGCTACACAGAGAAACCCTGTCTCAAAAAAAAAAAAAAAACCAAAACAAACAAACAAAAAATCATTATTCATATTAAATTTGTGTTATTACTGCGACTGACTTTTTTTGTCAAATTTCTATTTTAATTGTTAAGAAGAACCTAGGGATTAGGGAGATGGCTTAGTAAGGTGGTTGATAACACCCTGTGTTCTGTCCTCAGAACCAATGTAAAAAAACAAAACAAAAAACCCAGGCATGGTGGCTTCCATTTATAATGTCAGCACTAGGGAGTCAGAAACTGAGGCTCTCTAGTCAGACAGTAAACCGACTCCAGGCCCAGGAGAGACCCTGACTCAAAATAAAAGGGGGTGGCTGGGAAGACGGCTCAGTCAGGAAAATGCTTGCCATGAGAGCCTGAGTTTGAGAACCCAGTTAAAAAGCCAAGCAGGGTAGTCCATGATTATAATCCCAGGGCAGGAAAGGCAGAGGCAGGAGGATGCCTACGACTTACTGGATGGCCAGTCTAGCCTAATCCATAAGCGCCCAAGAAAGGTCCTAAGAAGAGACCCTTTCTGAAAAATCAGGGAGGTTTTTGTCATTTCCTTAGAAATGACACTGTAGGCATCAATATGCATTGTACATACATGTGTATGTGTCAAGCCCCTACATGCTCACACACGCACCCACATGCACACACACACACATGACTTGAGCCTAGTTCTATACATATTTTAAGAAACTGTATAAGAAAAAATAATGCACAGCAGCTATGAGGTTCCAAAACATCACTTTCCATTAAAAAAGCCCATATACAGGCTATAGATTTAGCTCAGAGGTTAACCCCCTGCTGATTGCACAGGCCCTGGGTTCAAATCCCAACACTGCAAGGGAATAAGTTCATATAGTGCTCAAACTAAGTGATTGTAATTAGCTCTTTATTAGGTACTTCTGATGCGTTTAAGCTTTGGCCCAGGTAGACTGGTTACAGACCTATTAAATGAAAAGTTAGTCACTGTCTTTTTCAACTACCTATAACTTGCAGGGGTTGTTATTGGGCAAATATAGTTAAATGAGTGAGGGCTCTTCAGGCACCACCTTCTACAGGAGGTGGGGACGTAAACAAGGAACAGAGATTTTCTTTTCTGCTTCATTTTTATTTATAAAGCAATTTCCTTTGCAGATGGAGGCATAACACCAATAAATTTTCAGAGGGGTTGGAGGGCTGACAAGTGGGTAAGAACGCTTGTTCTTCCAGAGGAACTGGTCACTCACAGCTGTCTAATTCCAGTGGCCAGCGATCTGATACCTCCACTATTCTTCTGTGCAGTTTATTTTAGATACACATTACCTTTTTAAACTCTGTCATTGGCAGGGCTCGGGAATATGATATTAGGTTGCTGACCCGTTCGTTCTCTGAGAAGAACAGGACAAAGGTGACTGTTTCTCTAGAATACCCTCTAGAATGGGCCAAGGATTACTGGGATTGTAAAACTCCAGTGAGACAGGCTGCTCACCCCTTGGCAAGAACTCGAATAACACTCCTTTGTCTCCTCTCTCAGTGGGAAAGGGGAAGCTGTGATGGAGCTGAGCTGGCACTCCTGTCGGCAGCTCCTCTACCAAGCAGTCGCCACAATCCTGGCTCACGCAGGCTTTGAGTGTGCCAATGAAAGTGTCCTGGAGACCCTGACTGACGTAGCGCATGAATACTGCCTCAAGTTCACCAGGCTGTTGCGCTGTGCCGTCGATCGGGAGGCCCTACTGGGACACACCCCTTTCCCCGATGTCATGGAGCAGGTGTTTCACGAGGTGGGCATCGGCAGTGTGCTCTCCCTGCAGAAGTTCTGGCAGCACCGCATCAAGGACTACCACACTTACATGCTGCAGGTGAGGAGGCTGGAGACCAGGCAGAGTGTCCTCGTCAGCAGAGGCTACAATCCGTGTTCTGGAGAATAACGAGAGGGACTTGGAGCAGAGTGAATTCAACACACTTTTCTAATGGTCTGTGCTGTTTCTCTGTCCTCAGCACTGGCCCAGTGAGACGTCAGGGCCTCTTTTAGTCAGTGGGTAACCCATTCCTCATCGCTTCCTCTGGAAGAAGTACACAGGTATCGGGGTCTCAAAAATAGGACGCTCTTTCTTTTTTTTTTTTTAAGATTTATGTATTTACTTTATGTATGTGAGTACACTGTAGCTGTCTTCAGACACAGCAAAAGAGGGCATCTGATTCCATTACAGATGGCTGTGAGCCACCATGTGGTTGCTGGGAATTGAACTCAGGACCTCTGAAAGAGAGGCCAGTGCTCTTAACCGCTGAGCCATCTCCCAGCCCTGTGGCTATCATTCTTTTATTCAACAAGTATTTATTGAGGACTTACTGTGAGTCAGGCATCGTGGGAGATAGTAGTTTACAAGGGGAATCAACTCTTTTGAGCTTGAAGTGTTCATGAGAAGCAAAAACAGGCCAACAGGTAATAAGCACAACAATTTCAGATAGCATGGAAACTAACCAAACCAGTGGCGTGCCTGGAGGTGCAGGTCAGAGCTCCGTCACTCCAGTTCTTGAGGCTGAGGCACTTAGTGACTAGGAACCCTCGACGTCTAACAAAAAGATCCAGATTGCTTGCATCACTCGAGGTTTGCTGTAGGGTCTGATGCAGACGCGTGGGAGGTTTCTGAGTTTGAGACACGTTCCCTGACAGCCAGAGCGGCCTTACACTTCTCCCTTCTTTTCAGCCTCAGAAGAGACAGAATTCCATACGCTGTGGCCAGATAACTGTTAGTTTTTATAGACAGAAATGTAGCGCTGGCTTTTTTGCCTTGCATAACTTTTAATTAGTGATAAAACACTTTCTGACTTATTTTCTTTATGTGTTTATCATAAACTCAGACCCAAACCCTTACATGACTTGCCTCCATTGGCAGTGGCCTCTGTCCCTGTTGTTTAGTGGTGCCGGAATTGAACTCATGGCCTTGCCCAGGCTAAGCATGCACACCCAGGCTAAGCATGCACTCTTCCCCTGTCAGCACCTCAGCCCTGCCAGGAGAAGTTTGTTTTGTTGTTGTTGTTGTTGTTGTTTTTTCCAACACAGTGTTTCTCTATAAAAACCTGGCCTATCCCAGAACTTGTTTTATAGTACAGGCTGGCCTTGAACTCCCAAAGATCTACCTGCTTCCCAAGTGCTGGGATTAATGACATGCACCACCACTTTCCAGCCAGCAGCAGAGCTTTTAAACCTCACCTTTCAGGCTGGCTGTTAGTACAATGCTTATCTCAAATGCCTGAGACCCTGTGGATTCACACACACACACAAAGAACGACTCATCTGGTAACTCCTGCTCCGCCCAGTTTCCCTTGGCTTACTACAAGCTCACTATCCAGTCTAATTCTACAATAGCCCTGGAAAACTATCTCTTGCTTGCCTACAGATTAGTAAGCAGCTCTCTGAAGAATATGAAAGGATTGTAAATCCCGAGAAGGCCACAGAAGACACTAAACCTGTGAAGATCAAGGAGGAGCCTGTGAGTGACATCACATTTCCTGTCAGCGAGGAGTTGGAAGCGGACCTTGCTTCTGGAGACCAATCCTTACCCATTGGGGTCCTCGGGGCTCAGAGTGAGCGCTTCCCATCCAACCTGGAGGTAGAGGCTTCGCCGCAGGCTTCAAGTAAGAAAGTTGTTTATTTGGCATCTGGTTCTACCCATCTTAGTACTTCCTGACACTTTTGAATCAACTCCAAGTGTGAAAACGACAGGCATGGGCAGAACGGAAGTTGCTGGAGCAAACGGAGCTGTGGTGAATCCTTTACAGTACTCTCTGGTTTAAGGAACTGTTTCCTTGATAGAGACTTCCAGAAAATTGCAGACCACAGGGAATGTTAGTGTTCTGCTGTGTTGGATGGAGCTGTTGTGTTATAGGTTACAGCAGTGACAACTTTAGGAACCTGGAATTGTTCCATTAATTTTTTATTGGCTCGTTAATTTTTTATTTCTAGGCAATCATATTTTTGTTTAGTTGTTGAGACAGGGTCTTGCTGTCTGCTCCCCAGGGTGTGGCCACTTGGGGAGGCGGGATGTGGGGAGTTTGACTGTTTCCAACCCTGGGCCTGCAGCAAGGCCAGGGCTGTGTTGCTTCTCAGGCTCTTGGGTATCCAGGCGCCGTTGGGAGTCCCAGAAGAGTGGGGGCCCTCGACTGGGTTTAACCCCAGGTGTCGGGGCATGGGGAGGAGAGCCCCAACTGGTCTCACAGGAAAGAGTTCTTGGCTTGACATGGCAGCAGGCTTGCTGGCAGTTGTGGCTAGGAGTGTAAAGAGGCCTAATCTGTAGAAGGCTTTTGCCATGGCTCCCCACAGAGGATCCTGATGGAAAGACAGCCATGGTTCTAAAGCATTCATTGTCATGGCAGAAAGTGGATGTGTAAAACCGTACCCCACTTGTCAGGGTGGACCTGAGGTTACACACCTTTTAGGGAGGAGTGTCTGGGAAGGAGAGCTTATAGGCTATGCTCTCTGGGCCTAGGCTAACACAGAGACCTCCTGGTCGTGTCTCTTTTATGTGAGAAACGTGACCCGTGTGTTCCAAGTTAGGAGTCAGGCAGGGAGCTGGGAGTCGCCTAAGCCTCAGGTGTGTGCCCACCAAGTCTCCTGGTCTCGACCTGCTCTACCTTACCAAACTTCCTGAAATGGTTTTACATCCCACCTCTTGCCCTGTAGTCTAGGTAGGTGTGGAATTCCAGGCCTCCTGCTTCAGCCTCCCACGTGCTGAGACTGCTAATGCTTCCATAGGCTAGCTACACTGAGTCAGTTAAGTTGCAAATTAGTTTGGACACTTAGTTATTTACAAATGTAAACACATAAGAAATTTAAATATCAGATCCTCATATGTGACCCAAACAAAATTAGGTCAGTGTTAGAAGTGCTAAGAGGTTTTTTTCTGAAGAAGTCATAATAGTTAATAGCAGAGCTGCATTACCAAAATACAGAAAGATAGAGGACACCCACCAACATCCATACCTTTTGTCAGGAAAGACAAGTAGGGAACTGATATCAGCATTGTGTATGAACATAGTCTTCAAAATGAAAGTGAGGCCTAGAGAGAGTCTCAAATAGGAAAATAGCCACATGAAAGGAAGGAAAAGGAGCTAGGGAGATGCTGTGCAAGCATGAGGACATGAGTTCAAATCCCAGCACCCATGGAAAAGGTATGGATGGCTGTGTGTTGTGTGCCTGTAATCCTAACACTGGGAAAGAAAAGCCCGCTGGCCAGCCAGCCTAGTGTAGGCAGGGAGCAAGCAACAGAAGATACTTGGACTCCTCCCTTCCTTCTTTGGCGTCCACATGCATGTGGATGGGCACTCATACCTGCAGGGTGGGGGCAGGGTAGGCTGTGGAATTGTATCTGCCTTTGAACAGAATCTTGCCACCCACTTTTGCTTTTTTGATACAGGAGAAATGAGGGTGGGTAAGGGAAAGGGGAAAACCATGAAAGTGGAAAGGAAGTGGTAATTTGGGGGTGACATTTAAACCCTAAGCTAACAGTGACACCCTCACCCCATGAGAGGTACTGTAATGAAAGCGAAGACCGCTGGTCATGCGAGGGCGAGACGTGCAGTGGGCTCACGATCTTTCCCTTCATTTCTAGGTGCAGAGGTAAACGCTTCTCCTCTCTGGAACCTGGCTCATGTGAAAATGGAGCCTCAGGAAAGTGAGGAAGGCAATGTGTCTGCGCATGGGGTGTTGGGCAGTGATGTCTTCGAGGAGCCAATGTCAGGCATGAGTGAAGCTGGAATCCCTCAGAGCCCTGACGACTCAGACAGCAGCTATGGTTCCCACTCCACTGACAGCCTCATGGGCTCATCCCCTGTTTTCAATCAGCGCTGCAAGAAGAGGATGAGGAAGATTTAACTGCAGGGGGACGCTTTGCAGACCTGCAGCAGCCAGCAGAGAGCCCTGGTGGCTGGGCTCCTTCCAGGAGTAATTAGAGTCTGTTCTTAAGTGTCAGCCTTTCCTAATTTCAGAGACAGTTCTTAACCTAAACAGTTCACTTTGGCATCGTTTTTGTACTTTTTCAGAACAGCTAAGCCACTGCTCACAGATGGACTGTGATACTGGCCTGGTAATCAGACCAAAGTACTGTCCTCGGCTGGTTTTAGTGTGAGACAACTTACATCTCAGCTCCTCCCAGCCACGTCTCTGGCACACTTGGGAGGAATCATGCCACTTTGATGCTCCGTGCAGAGTGGGACACTGAGGTGCTTTGCTTAAACTTCAAAGCTTGCATATATTCAAGAAAATATGCTGTTATAGAAGTCAGGGATTCAGTCATTGATTTTTGTGCCGTCGTTGGGGGTCCAGTAGTAAGATAAGACAGTAGCTAAACCTAACCAAGCTCATCAGTCAGATTTCAAAACTATTTTTGCTACTCAAGCCTCTTACAAAACGAGAGCCTGGTGACAGCCATTATCCTTAAGCAGCTGTCCCCTCAGCTCTTCCTTTTCTAGATTATTCCGCCTTGTTTTTCCTTTCATATGCTCTTATGCTGACACAGACTTGTTAAGTATTTTGCACCATGCACATTTCCCACTGTTCCTTTTCTCCTTGTGAAGGCGGCACAGGTCCCGCCACAGCTGCGGGTTGGGTGGGCAGTATCCGGCTTTGCTTTCAGGTGTTTGTTTTTGTTTTGTTTAAAAGGACATTTGAGGAGCCAGAGAGATGGCTCAGTGGGTAAAACCACTTGCAATTTAAGTTTGATCCTGGGAACACACATGGTGTAAGGAGTCAACTCCTCACATGTCATGCTACATGCATGGGCACACAGAAAAATAAATTATTTTTGAAAAAAGTCATTTGAGTTACTCCAATTCTTTTTTTAAATTTCTTTGGCCATTTCATACACATATATAAGGGGTTTTCCCCTTCTAACAAGCACGGCTTCTCCCTTTCATGTCTTCTGTGTGTGATCCAAAGTTTATCAGCATGGTTTCAAGCGTGAGTGGGAAGGTACTTACTGAGCCCTAAGGGCAACCCAGCAGCAGCTACTCACACCCTGCCTCAACAAGGAAGGTACTTACTGAGCAAGGCCAACCCAGCAGCAGCTACTCACACCCTGCCTCAACAAGGAAGGTACTTACTGAACAAGGGCAACCCAGCAGCAGCTACTCACACCCTGCGTCAACAAGGAAGGTACTTACTGAGCAAGGCCAACTCAGCAGCAGCTACTCACACCCTGCCTCAACAAGGAAGGTACTTACTGAGCAAGGCCAACCCAGCAGCAGCTACTCACACCCTGCCTCAACAGGGAAGGTACTTACTGAACAAGGGCAACCCAGCAGCAGCTACTCACACCCTGCCTCAACAAGCACTTTGCCAACAGGCCCTTGGAAGGGTGATGCCTCAAAGGTACCCTCATCACAATGAAACAGGCCAATCTTGTGCAGGTCGTATACAGATAAGCTGCAGTTGATGAATGCTACATCATATCTTCTGCTTTCTCTCCACCTCCGGTTTTTAAATTCTTCCCACCCCTCTCAGATGACTTCCCTGGTTGTAGGAAGGCTAACACAGATGTGCCAGTCAGCCCTTCACCATCACTTCCTCTGCTCTTCAGCCAGTTGCAGGTTTCTGCATTAACTGAAGCCCACTGCAATCGGCCACCAAGACTGAGCACAGCACCTATCTCAGATGGCAGGTGAACTGACAGAGGATGGCATGCTGCCTTCCTCAAAAGACAGAACAATAAATTCACTTGGAAATAAGTCATTTGAGTTATTCCAATTTAACAATTTTTTAAATTTGTTAATTTTTTTTAAGGTTTGTGGTGAGCTCTCCTCAGGTTTGAGGTTTGTTATATGTGTGCATGGTGTGTGTGGCCTGTATAGAGAGGCCAGAGACAATTGGCTGTGTGCAGTCAGCTCTCTCCTTCAACCCTCACATGGGCACCAGGGGCAGAAGGCATGGTGTCAGGTTTGCATAGCAAGTGCCTTTAACCCACCATCTCACTGTCCCAACTTAGTTTTCAAAGACAGTCTCATGTATCCTAGACTCCTACAGTCCTGCCTCCTAAAGTTATAACTTATTTTAAAATAGGATTTTTCAAAGTAATCCTTAAAACTCTTAAATCTATCCTGTTTTGATCTTCTGGCAGTTTGAAAATGAACCAGGGCTCACAGGGAATGGCACTGTTAGGAGGTGTGGCCTTGCTGGAGTATGCGTGACTTTGTTGGGGGCCTGTTACAGGGGCAGGCTTTGAGGTCTCATGCTCAAGCCAGGCCTAGTGTATCAGTTCTTCTCCTGCTACAAAGATACAGAATTCTCAGCCTCTCCAGCACCATGTCTGTTACAAGAATTGCCATGGTTTCTCTTCACAACAATAGAAACCCAAAAAGACAGATCTTACCTTCATTTTCATAAAGTGGCCAAGAGGCAGTTAGTCTACCTAATTCACTTAGGAAACATTCATTAAACGTCTCCATATTGTGGCGTGTGTCCTCTGGTGTCCAGGTACTGTGACACACCAGGCTGGAAGGATGAAGCGGAGTTGGGGATGGCGGGGACTTGGAGGGTCTTAGTTTACAGCTCAATGAATCCACTCTTAGCCAATCTTCAGTGGGACAGCTGGTGCACATAGCTTGGTTGGGGTGGGCGTGTGTGCATACACATTATTCAGGGAGGACAAGGGATAAATATGAACCACAGAGAGTGGGAAGGAGTTTTCAGGGTGATTGTAAAATCACTGCCTAGAGTTTAAAGTACTGTGAATGTCTCATTTGTATGGAGGGGCATTCCATGAATGCCAGAGACCTTGGAGCAGGTTCTTATCCAGAAAGAGGAAGTTGAACTTGTAGGTTTGCCAAAGAGTATCTCACCTTTCCCAAGTAGAGGGTGTTGGGGGATCAGCTACCCAGCTCCGGGTAAAGGGAGTTCTCCATTTTGCATTGAGCTCAGAGGAGCTATCTAGACATTCTAGACTGTGACCTTAATTAGCCGAGTTTCTCCACAGCATGTACTAGGTCTTGTACAAGACCCTTAGAGAGCTGCCAGCAGGAGAGAGGTAATATTTTAAGAAAGAAAAGGAGAGGAGGCACCTCAAAGAGCCGAGCGTGTCGGTAATGTTATGTGTATGGTTTCCCCTTAAAGAATACATCAAGTATGATAGCCCACCCTATAGGCCTACCAGGAGGCAGAGGTGGTCTTTTGTAAAACAAAGTCTCACTGTATGTCACCCTGACACAGAAGCCCACCTGTCTCTGCCTCCCACATGCTGGGATTAAAGACAGGCACCACAACACCTGGCAGAAAGGTCTTTAAAAAAGAAGAAAAAGGCCAAGCGGTGGTGGCACACACCTTTGATCCCAACACTTGGGAGGCAGAGGCAGGAGGATTTCTGAGTTCAAGGCCAGCCTGGTCTACAGAGTTCCAGGACAGCTAGGGCCACACAGAGAAATCCTGTCTCAAAAAAAAAAAAAAAAAAGAAGATAAGGTTTTTAGATCAACATTTCCCACTAGCTATGGAATGTTAAATAATCAATAGCAAGATAAAATTCTGTGTGGCTCTGAAATAACCCTGGAGAATAAGCACCTGTCAAGAAAGATAAGCCTGAGAAGGCACATATGAGGATGGGGTGGCTGATTCACCTGGCCCGAGATTCAGTCACAGGCTGACTTGAAACAGTTCTGAAAAGAGACTACCAGTCATCTGGAGGGATTATGAAACAGCCCCATTTCTAAAACCACTGATTTAGAGGTGTTCAGTAAGAATTTTCTGGCTGATGATTTCACTTCTTGTGCAGAGACCACACTCTTAAGAACCAGGGCAAACCCTTCTAGTCATGTAAATATTGAATGGACCAAATCCTGGTCACGAACAATGCTTTGTATTGTTCTAAATTCAATATAAGAAGGACATGGTTTTGGGTATGGTTAGGTGGATGGACATGGGAAAATAACCTATGCACTGCTTCCTACCAGACATGTCGTAACTAACAGTGGTAAATCTGTTAGTGATCACATACCTTCTAATATCAAATCAAGTCATGGAAAAACTCACCACAAAGTTAAAATCTTTATCAAAGTCACCATTCCACCAGTATTCTTGAAAATGTGCTACCTCATGTGAGCACAGATCACATCAGACCTGGCTGCCAAGAGCACTGGGCTGCCCCTCTGTACAAACGCACCCTCCTTTCCCATCCTACTTAAAGAACAGTAATTTGGGGTACAGAGTCAGGAGGAAGCTGTGCCCACAGACGCAGCTAGTCAAGACCCAAAGTCATCTTCAGGACAGGTCTCTCTGTCCCATCAGCAGCATAAATACTTGAGTTCAAATGACACAACATGAAGTCACAAGCTGAACAGCTGTCAGCTCACAGAGCAGTGGGAATACCTCCTCATATAAATATCAGGGAGAAGCTACCCAAGGACGGCATCCACCTGCCAGCTCCGCCTTCAACCAGACTTCATCTAAGTCCAGTTTCCCTCAAAGTGACCACTGAGAGAAAACTGCTCTTGACAGCAGCCCTGGTTCACAGGAAGGATGCCCTCTGCACGGAGACCCAGCACATCAGACTCGGGCAGGAGGTGGGAGGGCCTACTTGTTTCTCTTCCAGTGTTGTGCCATTGATTCCTGCATGAAGTTCTGAAATGCTGGCTCTTCACGGCTTTCCTCTGTAACTGTAGGAGAAAGGGGTGCTGCTTTTAAAACTTTCACTGTAGACAATGAATCAGAGCTCTTATCACACACACACACACACACACACACAGAGAGAGAGAGAGAGAGAGAGAGAGATTGGGAAAAACAATTTAAAATTATTTGTCACTTTTTCAAGACAGGGACTTGCTATGGATCCCAAGTCCCAAGATGGCCTGGAACCTGAGACTCCTGCCTCAGTCTCTCCAGCGTTGAGGTTATAGGCATGTATACGCCTCCACACCTGGCTGAAACTACTTTTAAGAAATTACACGCTCACACCCTCCTCAGTCCAGAACACACAGCATCAAAGTAAAGAAAATATCCCCTTCATAAATAACTGAAATGAGGTCTGCTCAGGTAGGCAAGAGAAAGAATTGTAGATTTACCTATAGCCTCAGCCACCCAAGAGCTAGGAATAAAATCGGGAATCACATGTGACTGCTAAATAGTCACACCCTCGGGGGGCTGGAGAGGCGGCTCGGCGATTAGAGCACTTGCTGCTCTCTGTGGGAGCCAGGTCTGTCCCAGCACCCATGTGGTGGCTCACGACATCTGTACCTGTAGGCATTCATACAGTGACACACAGGCAAGACACTCGCACACAGAAAGTAAAATAAACACATCTTCAAAACCCAACGTTAATGACTCGGGACGTATGTAGCTCAGGAGCAATGCTTTCAGAGGTACAACAGCCTGGGGAACAGCCTTAACACCAACCAACCAAACCCGGAAACAGACGAAACCAACAGCATCTGCCGACTGAGTCGGAACTTCAGGAGAAGAGACAAGTCCTGAAGGCATGGTGCTGCGTCTCAGTGTGGAGACCCTGCCCACTGTGTGCGGCCACTCGCTAGACAGGGGTCCAGACTGTATGAGGGAGATGCACACAGTGGGGTGTATGCATTCATCTCCCTGCTCCTGGCTGTGCCTGTGACCCGACTGCTCCACAGCGACGGAAACTGGATTATGAGCGGGGACAAACCCTCTCCCCCCTGCACTGCTTTCCCTCAGGCTCTTCTGCCACAGCACAGAATGAAGTTAGAACCCGCAGCAAGGCCAGAACTCTCCACGTGGAGCCCTTTGTGGGCGCTGTACGCTCTGCCGTGCTCCCTTCCCCGCCCACCCACCCCCCACCCCCTAGTCCCTGGCCAGATGCTCAGGATCTCCCCTCAACAGTGACAATCTCCTGAGCAGACGGGGCAGCTGCTATCTCACTGGCTGCCTCTCACCTCTGTGGTCAATGTCGTCCGTGTCACTGTCGGCTTCCTCATCCTCCTCATCCAAGGTTCCTCGTGTCAGGATCAATTCTGAAGGGTCCAGCACAGGAGGTGCGCTGTCTAGGGTGAAAACACTGATCAGTGCACGTGAGCTGATAGCTGAGATCAGACAGCAGCATGAGAGCGCACGTGACTGACAGACATGTGGGAGAGTTTGTCATCCAAGTATAACTCCACTTGCCATTCCTAACAGGGTTTACTTCACAAAGCCATGTCATGAGCCCCCTTGTTTCTACTGAGGAAAACATGAGAGACATCTCTGAAACCCCAGCACTCTGTTTTTCTGCTCACAGACTGGAAGAAGCTATGCTTTAAAATTCCAAAGAAAGATAAACTATAAGACAAATGGTGACCCAGGGCAATGAAGATTCTAGGTGGAAATCAGGTTCAAGGGAGGCCTGAAAAAAAGTTCAGGTTAAATGGCCAGATAGGGCAGCCAGGCCGCCTCCGAGCCATTGGGGGGGGGGGGGGCGGCAGCATTCCCTACTCAGTGAATAAGGATAAAGCCCAAGAGAATGAGGACAGACTTATCAAGAATTCCTGGCACAGGACTCAGTAGAAGTTCATTTCTATGAGGACCTGAAACCACAGGAGGCTATGCCCACTGCCCATCGTCCAGGAGCCTGTGGGGTTGGGAGCTCTGCTGGGGAGGGTATAAGACGGACTGAAAACAGTAACAGGGACAGAAACAAGTCTCAGAGGCCAACCAACACTTGGGAGGCAGAGGCAGGCAGTGAGTTCAAAGCCAGCCTGGTCTACAGATTGAGTTCCAGGACAGCCAGAGCTATGTAGTTAGACCATCTGTCAGGGAGGTGGGTGATCCCAGGGCCCTATGATCCTACACAGGATGGTGGCAGGATGCGCTAACAGTGAATGCTTCCTACCATACCCAACTAAGAATCACCCAGATACAGTGAGTGTCATCTCAAGACACTCACAGAAACTCTCCTCCCCTTCAACAGCTCATCTGGATACAGCAGCAGATTTGCCTTTCAGGTCCCCACGAGTGACTCTGGAAGACCTCACTATATACTCAGAGAAGATAGTGAGCTGTGCGCTGAGAACAGCACAGGAACACTCAAGCTCCTGGGGACCCAGGCGGGCTCCCCCTGCTGATCTCAGAGAGACGTAAGTGAACAGAGGTCACAAATAGAAGCTTCCCTCTTGTAATAAAGTACCCCCAAAAAACTGTTGTTAAAAGACGGGGGGAAAAAAGAACATATCTAATTTACTGCCACAATGAATACATACATAAAATGGAACTTAGAATATTAAAAAATAAAGTCCATGTATGTGGTTTCTGGGTCCCACTGAGCTAAACAAATTTCTATACTGTTTTTTGTTTTGTTTTTGTTTTTTTTCTGAGACAGGGCTTCTCTGTGTGGTCCTGGATGTCCTAGAACTCACTCTGTAGGCTGGTCTTGAATTCATAGTTCCTCCTGCCTCAGCCTGCCAAGTACTGGGATTAAAGGTGTGTGCCGCCATAGCATGGCTCTACCATCCTTTTTATGGGCAGTCCATCATCTTGCCAGGGAAGATATATGTGTTTTTAGATTGATTTACACTTGTTTTTGTGTACAAGTATTTTGCCTACATGCATATTTATGAGCCACAAGCAAGTCTGCTGCCCATGGAAGTAAAAAGAGTCCGCTGGATCATCTGGAGCTGCAGTTACAGGTGCATGCGAGCCATCATGTGCGTACTGGGAACTGAACCTGGGTTCTCTGCAAGACAGCAAGTGCTCTTAGCTGCTGACCCATCTCTCCGGCCTTAGGAGTATATATTTTTTAAATATAAGCACATCCTAGACACTCACAAAGGGTCAATGATAAAAATAACAGAATTTAGGAAAGAATGGAGTAAAGGAGGGAGGGAGGGAGGGAGGGAGGGAGGGAGGGAGGGAGGGTGGGAGGGAGAGAGGGAGGGAGGGAGGGAGGGAGGAACAAAAAGTAAGGACAGTTAGCAGGATACAAAGACCCAAAGACCGAGAGAAGAAACCACAGCACAAACCTATACCAGTTACCAGAGTAAAACAACATGTAGCAAAGAAGATAAGATCCACTCAACAATGTAATGAGAAATATGAAAACATACACAAGATAACAGTCCAGAAAGACTCAAGACCTGCCATGCACAAAAATACTTCCTACTCTCGAGGAGGAAGATGGGAGACCAAAGAGATGTCAGCTCTTCCTGGGTTAATTTAGGAGCACAACATAACCTCAATAGAAATACTGAAAAGCTTCCCAGGAAGCTAGGTGAGCTGGTGTGGACGTGCATGGGACAAGGGAATGCAAGAACAGCCAGGGAAAGGACGCAGAACAGGGAGAGCAGCCTGAGCGGACACGGAAGCCTTTTACAAGTCTGCCATATAATGCGCAGGCACGAAAGGAAAGAAATCAGCAGTATACAGAGTCCAGGGCCAGCTAGGTGGCAGTGGACAAGGGCGCGTGCTCCCAAACCTGATGGGCTCAGTCTGCTCTGATGGGAATGGCTACACCAAAGACCACATAGTAGACAATACTGTGCCCTTGTCAATCTCATGCTGCACTGGGGCTTTATAAAATTATATCATTATTTTTAGAAAGAATACACAGATTCAAAAAAGAAGAACACTGCATCTGCATGAGTTTTAAGTAATTTAGGAAAAAGTAATGTATATTATGTGATATATAAACTCACATGTAGCAGGAAGAGGCAGAAAAAGAAAATGCAGATGTTAACATTCTGGAACTCTTCAAAAGTTACAGCAGTTCTATGTACTAAAGACATAATTTTTCTGTATAGCTAAAATTCAGAGATTATGCACTGTAAAAAAAAAAGCCACAGTCCCTTGCCAAAGTGAAGTAAAAAAACTTTCAAATGAGACTGGGAGCAGTGTGAGGTGTGCGTCACCACCTTCTGGTATGCTCTGTTCCCGGTCATGGACACACGTAGACACGTCAGACCTGCCTCCGTTTCCCCTGTGCTTTCTCTTGCTCACTTATATGCATATTGCTGCTGAGTGGATCCACCCTCCGTTCCCTTCAAACACCAAGAGCACTTCCAATACCTTTGCCGGCCCCTGGGTCCAGGGCCACGGAGCCCATATCCTTCCGAAGACGCTCCAACTGCTCCTTCTGCTGAGTACTCTGGGCGCTTGCCTGCAGAGGGGGGGCGGGGGGGGGGATATGTCCTCAAATTAAACAAGAGATGCTGGGCGGGTGAGGCAGCTCGGCGGGTGGAGGTGCTTATGGCCTGGTGACCTAACCCACTCTGTGGACCCCACATTAGGATACCCGACTCTAGCAAGCTGCCCTTTTACCCCCGAGTGTACTCTCCCACTCCACATGAACACATCTGTAATCGTTTGGTTTTTAAAGGTAGGTTGTCATGCAGTGTAGGTCATCCTCAAACTCACTCAGTAACCATGGATGACCCTGGACTAAACAGGAAGCACCACCATGCTTGTCTGGTGCTGAGGAACAAATCCAAGGTTTTGTGCATGCTAAGTAGATACTCAGCCAGTCCCCAGTCCCAAGATGGCCGCCTTTTAGGAGGAGATTGGAAATGATAAAAGTGCTAGAGGCAGCCAGGCGGAGGTGGCGCACGCCTGTAATCCCAGCACTCTGGGAGGCAGAGGTGGGCGGATTTCTGAGTTCGAGGCCACCCTGGCCTACAGAGTGAGTTCCAGGACAGCCAGGGCTATACAGAGAAACCAAATCCAAAAATCTAAAAAGAAAAAAAAACCAAAAGCCCTATAGGCTGGGAAAGGATGATGGACATGGAGACAAACCAGTGTGGTGCATAGGCCCAAGTGACAGTAGATTTTCTGTCATAAGGTGAATGAAAATAATTTCGAATTTATACCCCAAACCATGACCCAACAACCCTCGAGTATAGCTCAAGAAGGGTCTGTGACAAAGAACCCGGTGCAGGCTCTGACAACAACAGTCTCATTTGAACATTGGGTACGAGTTGTGAGACCACTCTGTTCTTCAAAACCCTACGACTACCCTTTAAACTGATCTCAGAGCATGGGGGAGGGGGGAGGACTTGGTATATGGAGTTCAGCGAAATTCTGATATTTAAAAATTCAGATACATAGCCTATATGGTGGCTCATGCCTCCCAGCACTCAGAAGCATGATGCAAAAGAAAAAAGGACAAAGTGGTGGGGATTGTGCAGAGGCCTGTCTGCACAGACAACACACAGTCACCAATTTAAAAGAAAGAGTGTCTGATATGTGGGACCGCACAGCTGCAGTCCTGCCTGCTCAAATGGCTCAGTTAGAAGATCTCTAGTGCCCTAGAATTTCAGACCAGCTACAATGAGACCTCAACTCAAAACCCAACAGGGCCAAACGGGGCTAAGCTCAGTGTACAGAGCAGCCCCAAAAACAAAACAAAATATATGGGAACTTAAAAGAAATACTGAAATTCCATCAGTCAATCGTATCTCAGTAAAGCTAGAAATAAAAACCACATAAAGGTATATTTAAAATTTACACAGAACACCTAAACAAAGCGTCCATTCTGAGATGACTCAGAGGGATGTTTGGAGGAGTTAGGGTTAATTAAGGTTAGGGTTTTTCCCCTTGGTCTTGAGGGTTAGTGTCTCATGTAGTCCAGGCTTGCCTCAAACTCACCATGTAACTGAAGCTGGCCCTAAACTTTCCTTTCCATCCCTACTACCAAGTGCTAATTACACCACAGGCCAGCTTGCCAGCTGGTCCCCAACTTCTCCAATCAAATTCCCCTTTCAGTCCCTGGTGACTGGCTAGGACTGCAGGCTGTGCCCTGAGCGGGCTCAGCAGACCTTTTAAGAGCTCTAAATGACATCATGTCCCTCTTACCAGTGATTTCTTCAGACGCTCGTATTCAGGACGATATTCCCTGGAAAAAGACATGTCTTCTAAGTTCCTCTCCTGAATGACCCGCACCACCCATCCTAAACCCATCGCTTCTGTTTTCTTAACCCTCTCTAGTGCTCTATACACTCAACAGGCCCTGGTGTGTGAGGTACACTGCAGGAAGGTGCCTCTGTATACTCAATGCTGGCCGGATCTTGGTACTGTTACTTCTATGGCCCATCACCTGTCTCATTCTGTAAATACTCATTCCTCCTCACCTACCTAAGGCAACTTAGACTTGTTTCTGATTGGCTGTAATAAAGAGCTGAGAGCCAATAGCTGGGTAGAAAAGGAGAGCACATCTTCGAGAGAGGGAGACTGGGAGAAGAAAACAGGTGGGAAGAAAGGGACAGGGAGGGGAGAGGCTGAACAGAGGGGAGCGGAGGGAGGACTGAGTGCCTGGAGTGATCTGGCTAGAGCAGCTGGGAGACTGCCCAGCAAAGGGCCTGAGCTTTAAATAGTCAAGGCCTCTGAGTCCTGCTACACTGAAGACTGTGCTGCAAAGACTGAGGAGGAAGCCCCTGACTGAGGGGTGAGGAAGCAGGCGAGGACGGACTGCTGCTCAGGAAGTCCCCACATAGGAAGTGATGGGCCTGAGCGACAACAGAACAGACGCCACCCCGAGCCTCGGAAACACACATGGAACTCTTGATGGTTAACCAGTGGAAAATAATGTTGCCTGGCAACCACATGTGGTCCTTATGAGCAAGCTATGAAGCCAAAGCAGCGCGCTACCAAGCAGCCTATGAGGTCATGTTCTTGGGTTAGAAATGCCAACTCTACTTCCCTTTAGGGAGATGGGATCCCACTGACAATGACAGCAGCGTAGCTGGCATTTATGAAGTATCTCTACGCGTCAGCAATTATTATGACGCTGCATATACTTCCTCAAATAATGCAGCAGCACTGGTGCCAGATGCACACCGTGACTGTTTCTATAGGCGATATATTACAGGGACATAACCATGACATAGTTTCTGAACTATCTACAGGTCTTCTGTCCTACAATGACAGAACAGAGATGCTGCCCACAAAGCCTGTAATGTCTACCAAGTGGATCTTTACACAAGAGGCTGGATGACCCCTGCCTCGGAGCCTCTCAGTCCACTTAACACTTCATACTTCCATCTTTTTAAAGGGAACGGGAACATGTCACTCCTGAGTGTGGTCTGGTCTAGCACACACGTGTATGGCACATACACTTTACACAGAGCACATAAATGCTGACGGAACGACTGTCAGATGGGAGGAATGGTGGGTAAGAAGAGCAGGCGCGGCAGCAGCCCCTGACCCAGCTCACCTTTCGTACTCCTCTGCAGCGCTGGCGACCTGAGCACAGAGTTCATCCAAGCCGGTGCCCACCACAGCAGACACACCTACCACCTGCCAAGAAGCACTTTAAAATACTGAGCATTTTGCTTCTAGAATTTTGTCATTAAAAGAGTCATAAAACACATTTGGATAAAGACATCTCTGGAAAAATCCAAACTGAACCAAATAGCCTACCTAGCCGGGAATCAATGAAATTAAGGCAATGAAAAACCAATAATTTAAAAGAAAACTCTAAGCTGAGCAGTGGTGGCACGGCCTGTGGGAGACAGAGGCAGGTGGATGGATCTGAGTTCAAGGACAGCCTGTTCTACAGAGGGAAATCCAGGACAGTCAAGGCTACACAGAGAAACCCTATCTCAAAAAACCAAAACAACAAAACAAAAGCCCCAAAACCAAAAACAAACAAACAAAAAAAGAAAACAATTAGGATCAAACCTGGCCGTTTTGTACAATTTTATTCCCCATCAAACCAAACCAAACCTAATTCTTTCTGTTGTCTCCGTACCACTGCCTGGGTGAGCTCTGGGCCACCCACAGCCAGCTCTGCTTACACAGCCTTACTCCTCCCTCAGTGTAAATCATGGGCTACATTCTCTAAAACACTCATCCCGGACCCCCACCCACCATCAGACCAACTGCCCATTTCCCCTGGCCTCAGGCTGCACCATACGTCACTTCTCCTGGACCCTCTCAAACTGCATCACAAACTCTGATGAGGGGGCTCCTGTGCACCCTGTGAAGCGCCACACTGTTTGTCTTGCTCTGAAATGTTGGGGATCAAAGCCAGGCCTTGTTAATTTGCATGCTAGAGAAATGCTCTGCCACCTAGCTGCATGCCAGCCCAGGAACTACCTCTTACAAAGTCTTGGAGTGTGGAGGTCACCTTACAGGATGTAGAGCCTTCCTTTCGACTTTGGCTCAACAGCAGGTAAGGCTGTGGTAAGATACCGTCTGCAGCTACTGTCACTATGCAGAGGGGCAAATTTACCCTGAGTGAGCTGTAGAACTCATCTAGCACCAGGCTCATGGAGCGGGTCAGGTTACTGACGTAGGTAGTCTCTTGGTTCAAGGCATCCTGGAAAGCCTCAAAATCCTGCATCCACTCCACTGCAAAGCTGTGGTCAATGATGTCGGTCTGTACCAGAGAGAAGGCAGTCATCATCAACCTGAATAAAGGTCATGGACTAAACTATGGCAAAAACATTTCTTTAAGTAAGTGCTAACAGTAAAGACTTCATCAGCTCTAGATTTTCCCTCTCTGGCCCTGCTTACAGCTCCATTGCAACGAACAATAAAGACATCTATCAATATTTTCCAGTAAACTGCTTGTCCCTCTGCCGATAGAGAATCCCCAATGCTGAGGGATGACTGGTACTCTGGGGTTGACGGATTGCTCGATCTACCCAACCATCACTTTGGGTGACTTAGAGGCAGTACTAAATACCCACTCCATATGGCAGCCCCCACTTCCCTGATGTGCCTGTGACTGACTTTCTGTAGGAAAATCCAGTGTACCGACAGTGCCTCAAGTCACTCTTCACCCCTGCTAGCCAAACCTTCTACCATCAGCTAAGGCTGATAAAGGCATGCTGAAATCCCGCAGCTGGCACCAGCCACTCACTTTGTTCATGACCACAATGAAAGGCAGCTTGGTTTTGTACAAGATGCTGAAAAAAAACCACACACGGAACCAGCATTAGTACAAGCATTTTAAGCCAGGCATAATGTCACACGCTTGTACTTCTAGCACTCAGAGGGCAGAGTCAGGACGTTCATGAGGTCAGGGCCAGTCTGGGCATACAGAGAGTACTTGTTTCCAAAAATAACTAAAAGGCACTTGAGCTCATGGGACTCAGTAAAGAGAACAGGAAAACTTTCAGACGGAATTCAGTCTCTCCCAAAGTGAAATGTCCACCAACATCCAGGCAGAAACTGATCCTTCAAGCCCATACCAGATGGTGATATTGATCTTTTTTTATTATTTTATTAGACAAGTCTTTTTTTTTTTTACCCAAATGCACAGAATGAGCCTTTATTGAGTACTCATCATAGGATGGTTACTCTGGTAGCCACTTTTATATGTACATATAGTATCTTCTTTAATCCACACAAACGCTATGAAAATGTATGTAATTTACACTTAAAGTATTTTGTAGCCTACACTAGCATAGAACTTAATAGTACACAGGCCAGGCTGGTCCTTGAATTCATAGCCACTTTCCTGTCCCCAGTCTTCAAAAATATCATTCTACCGGTTGAAAACATCCCACATTTACCGAGGGAGAGGGACAAGAGGAAATGCTATATCCTTAGCATACGCATCATGAAATGTTTCTAAAGTTGATCTTCCCTTGCCCTTTACTTAGTGTCTGCAGTCCTCACACCTGGCCCAGGCCTTGAACACGCATGGCACAACCTCTACTGCTTAGCTAGATTCCCAGTCCTCTGACACCAAGCTATTCATACACTGCAAAACGACTACTCCTTGGGATAACCAAGTAGCTGTCTTTTACCCATTAATATGACTGTGGAACAATGCCATCTTTCATGAAATTTCTAGGTGGATCAGGACTTCTTGTATCCAATGGAATGTTTATTCCAAGACCTATCATGCGCTCCCCAGATTAACGTCTGTCAGTTTCCTCAGCGCTGTCCTTCAACGAGACCCATGAATCATCTTTGCTCTCCAGAGCAACGTCTGGGATAAAACAGTACACACCTGGATTCTAAGATCTTTCTGGCCCGGGGGTGGTGGCGCACGCCTGTAATCCCAGCACTCTGGGAGGCAGAGGCAGGCGGATTTCTGAGTTCAAGGCTAGCCTGGACTACAGAGTAAGTTCCAGGACAGCCAGGACTACGAAGAGAAACCCTGTCTCGAAAAAAAACAAATCCAAAAAAAAAAAAAAAGATCTTTCTGCTGTTACTGTTCCTGATGTCCTGGCAGGTCTTACACCATAGTCCACACCAGCCTTGAAGTTGCCCCATTCCACCTCCTGACTTGATTATGAGGGCAACACCATACCTGGCTTGGATAAAACTTTTTATTCCTAATGTCTCTTCATGTTACCCTTTTTCGCCACTTATACAAAACCTAAGCGCCATGTACACAAGAGAACTGTTCTAGGCAGACAGCTCTCTCCCAGCTGGGAGTAACTCCCACCTCTCCGACAGGCAAGGGAGGAAGATGCTGAGAGAATGCCAACTGTACATGTCTTCCTTTATTAGCCTTCCCCTAACTCATACCAATCAACTGGGCAGTAAATGCAAAGGACTGTGAGCCCAGGGCACCAGAACCCAGACCTGAACCCGAGGGTTCTGTCAGATACAGTGAGGCTGGAGCGACAGCTCAGCAGTTAAGAGCACTTACTGCTCTCACAGGGAACCCAGGCTCGGCCGCCAGCACGTATGTGGTGGCTCACAACTACCCGTAACTCCAGTTCAAAGAGACATGACGCCCTCTTCTAGCCTCCACAAGCTCCTGAGTGCACATGGTACACATATATCATGCAGGCTCACATACACACAAATAAATAATAAATGTCTTTAAAAAAATAAAAAAGGGGCTGGAGAGGTGGCTCTGTGGATAAGAGCACTGACTGTTCTTCCAGAGGTTCTGAGTTCAATTCCCAGCAACCACATGATGCCTCACAATCATCTGTAATGGGATCTGATGCCCTCTTCTGGTGTGTCTGAAGACAGCAACAGTGTACTTGTATATATAAAACAAATAACTCTTTTAAAACAAATAAATAAGGAACTAAGGAAGGAGCCAGGCAGTGGTGGCTTATGCCTTTTATCCTAGCATGCAGGGGACAGAGGCAGTCGGGTCTCCATGTGTTCAAGGCCAGCATGGTCTACAAAGGGAGGTCCCGAACAGCCAGGACTACAGAAGAAAAACTCTGCCCCCAAAAGACAAAATAAATAAAGTAAGTAAGAAATACATCGGAGAAAGAAAGAGAAACACACACACATACACACACACCCGCCAATACCACATCTACCAATTATTAGTTACCTGCATGCGTAGAGCATGTTGGACATGAAGGTCACTGGGTTAGTGCTCCGTGACGTGTCCATGACATAGATGACCACTGTCGGGAATGAGGACGCCTAGAACCACACACCAAGTGAAGGCTTAATCAGAGGGCTCATCACTTGCTCCCATACTCTCTTCCTCCCCTTCTTGGCAAGAGACCCACTGTGGACAGGGTGTGCAGAGCCCCTCTCTCCCCCCTCATATTCAGCCCCAGGCATGACAGAGGCTGAGACACTAGCCTGCTAGATGTCCCCGTGAACAAGATCCACAATACTCACCAGGGCCTCGGTGATGATTGTCCCCGAAGCTGACCAGGTAAATACTTCAATCTGTCCCGGTGTGTCAATCAAGACATACCTGGGGCAAGGAGATCATTAAAGGAAGGTTAGACTTTGGCAGTTCAGAAGATATTCCATCACAGAGAATGCTAAATGTCTGTTGCTCCAAGATGCAATACCCTCTGCGCACTGCCAAAAAGTCCTATCACACCCTAAAGCTGCGTATTCCCAAGTTTGCTCCAGATCAAATATGCTAATGAGAAAAAACCACGCAGTGCAAGTTGTGGTAAACAGTCAGAAAGGGAACTGATAATTACAGAAACACTGCACTACGGATGAGACATTATCAAAACCAGAAAGCAACTCTCTGACTTCTTAGGGACAAGGATGAGGAATGGAGGGAAGGAGAGGAAGAAATGGAGAAATGGGGGATGGGGAAATATTGCCTATAGAGTATTTCTGAACAGATGACAATATTGTAAAATTGACAGCAGAGATAGTTATATAGCCCTGTGCACAATTCTGTGGATGTACTAGACATCCCTGATTCCTACAATTGGAAGACATGTAAATTTTATCTTAAAAATATGTTTAAAAACAGACAACCTTGGAGACACGGATGCAAGTCAGTATGGAAGACAGGCTGTGCATAGGCTAAGGATGTTCAATACCCTGGGTCCAGTCCCCATGAAAATAAACCAATAAAAAAGGTAGCAAATAAATATAGGACAGGCACTAGGGAACCAGAAAGGGAAACCAAGGGTGCCTGGGTGAGTGAGGAGAGGTGTGAATTAAATAACAGTGATCCATATGCAGTGTGTATTATAAAAGATAACTTTAGCTGGGCAGTGGTGGTGCAAGCCTTTAATCCCAGCACTCTGGGAGGCAGAAGCAGGCAGATTTCTGAGTTTGAGGCCAGCCTGGTCTACAGAGTGAGTTTCAGGACAACCAGAGCTATACAGAGAAACCCTGTCTCGAAAAAAAACCAAATCCAAAAAACCAATAATAATAATAATAAAGAAAAAAAAGAAAACTTTACAGAACATGATCTCCAAAAAAAAATTGTTTTTCCTAATGAAAACAAAAATCTACCTCAATTTTAGTCCCATCTTTGTAATAAAACTTTATGCACAGAAACAGGTAAAATGCCACTCACTAGAAAACAGGAATTGCTACTGATGGTTCCATGTTTCCAATAGTATTTATTCCTTTTGAATAAGTTCTTGTTACGTTTACTCAGTGAGCATGTCTGAGCAGAGCCACGCAAGCACACAGAAGCCAGAGGTCAACGTGTAGGCGTGCCTGCTCCTACCGCGCTGGACCCAGGGCAGACTCAGCCTGTCAGGCCTGGTGGCACGTGCCTCTGCCTACTGAGCCATCCATTGGTCCATGATATGAATTTTTTATAATGAGCACATCTTTTTTTTTCTAAATCTTTCTCCCTCAGAAAAAGTAAGCATATTAAAAACTTAGTAATAGTTAATGGTGAGAAATGGCAGTAAGATTATGTGTGCACGTGCACTAATGCGCATACACAATATTCATGTCTTCCCCATCACGGGAGACTGCACTTCCTCAAACAGTGAGCAAGTCTTCCTCTGAAAGTGTCTCTACATCATATAAGATGGAACATGGACGATAGACGGGGGTCACAGTAATTGGGAGCAATCCTCTGCATTATATATCATCTCAATGATTTCCTTGTCCACTTTTCTTTGTTTTAATTTCTAATGATTTAGTCTCAGTTAACAGCTAAGGTTCAAAGGTCTCCCAATCCACTCAAAAGTCTAGAATGTATTGATGACAGGCAATAAACCAGTAGTCAACTGAAATCACCTACTTGAATGTGTTCTGGGCCTTCTCAATAAATTTCATCACCTAGAAGAAAAAGATGTGACTTATAACAGGATCTACTTATAACACACTACTGGATGTGACTTATAACAGGATCTACTTATAACACACTCCTGGAGGTGACTTATAACAGGATCTACTTATAACACACTCCTGGAGGTGACTTATAACAGGATCTACTTATAACACACTCCTGGAGGTGACTTATAACAGGATCTACTTATAACACACTCCTGGAGGTGACTTATAACAGGATCTACTTATAACACACTCCTGGAGGTGACTTATAACAGGATCTACTTATAACACACTCCTGGAGGTGACTTATAACAGGATCTACTTATAACACACTCCTGGAGGTGACTTATAACAGGATCTACTTATAACATACTCCTGGATGTGACTTATAACAGGATCTACTTATAACACACTACTGGAGGTGACTTATAACAGGATCTACTTATAACACACTCCTGGATGTGACTTATAACAGGATCTACTTATAACACACTCCTGGAGGTGACTTATAACAGGATCTACTTATAACACACTCCTGGAGGTGACTTATAACAGGATCTACTTATAACACACTCCTGGATGTGACTTATAACAGGATCTACTTATAACACACTCCTGGAGGCCCCACCAGGGTGGCCGCATTATTACAGGCAGCATCACGAAGCACAACCTGGGACACAAAGTAATGGACTCCTTGAGGTAAGGAGGCAGAGCCACAGCTGCCACACTGCGACCTGGGGAGCCCAGAGCCCAGTCACTGTCACAGCCAGGTCCCTTGCACACTTGACCATCCCACTGGGTTTTGGTCAAATGTTAATGTCTCAAGTGGCAGAATCAGATTACAATGATTATAACCCCCTCCCATGGAAGTAAGTGATCAAGAAAACCTAAAGGATGACAAACACTTGTTAAGAGAAAAAGCATCAGCATGTCTCCGTTCCTTGCTGTAGATGATCACAGTACCCTGTGTCCTTCAGTTCCAGGCCCAGGGTGACACCACAAGCTGATATCAGGCCAGAGAAAGAACCCAGGTCCTTTGGATTTTTGTTGTCTCACAAACATAAAATGTGAAGTATCCCAGCTCACTTGACATAGGCTATTTCCGGGTCTACACAAAACACCTGCTTAACTTTGGTATTTCTTCATCTTTGCTGATCTTCTAGACCACTGTAGCTACACATGTAGCTAGCTACCAAGCTAGAGCACGTGAAGAGTCAGAATTCTACAGTTCGTGACTATATGTAAGTGATGCCATACCTGATCAAATCTGGTAGCAAAGAGGTTGAGTGAGGTCACTATGCCACCGTTTGGCCCAAGTCCATATCTGAACATTCGGTTATGGATTAAAATTGCACATGAGATTGTATAGTTAGTACTTGGTTATCATCCATCCAACACATTTTGGTATTGATGTTTAACCTAATGGATGCTGGCAAACCTAGTCTTTGATAACCATACAACCCCAGTGTTTTCTAGCAAGGTCCTCCTTGCTAGTCTCTGGTTTAGGACTGGCCACAGAAGATAAGGACGATGGTGTGACCAAAAGTTAGTGAATACACACATGTCAAACAGTGACAGGCTGCAGGCACCAGTGGTTAAAATCGTCTGTGAAGCCAGGTGTGGAGTGGCAGCTCAGAACCTTTAATCTCAGCATTCAGGAGGCAGAGACAGGCAGATCTCTTTAGCTTCAGGCTAGCCACACCTGCATGTAACACTCTTTATTCTGATTCTCATTAAGCAAGCCTTCCTAGGGTTACTCAGAGAGACAGAGGTCATGCTGAAATCAATCCATAAGAATACAACTCAGCTGGGCAGTGGTGGTGCACGCCTTTAATCCCAGCACTTGGGAGGCAGAGGCAGGCGGATTTCTAGGTTCGAGGCCAGCCTGGTCTACAGAGTGAGTTCCAGGACAACACAGAGAAACCCTGCCTCAAAAAACAAAAAACAACAACAACAAAAAAGAATACAACTCAATGTATTTGTCTGAGTCTCCTGGTGTAAATTCCTGTGAGTAACTTTACCAATGACTGTTTCACCCAAGGCCCAGGCAGTAACAGCTCACACAGCTTCTCAGATCTTTAGTGACAACACTTACAGTCCAAGTGATGTTAAGAAACCAGGAGATAGTACGGAAATCTCTGATCTCTCCTACACTCATCTTATTCATCTTACATCCTCTTAATATGATTACTTAAAAGGATGTGGGTTTTCTACTTATATTGTCACAGCTTGACAGGCAAAACCACCACCCCACCCCCAAAAATGAAAGCCAGCAGTTCGCCAAGACAGAGTCAATCCCGCAGCAGACGAGGAAAAGGATACTGCTTCATGACTTCTTTATATTTCACTGTGTCTCGAATATCTGAGGGGAAAGACAGAGAATGGTTTCCTTTATTTTTCACTTTTATCTCATTTGTCAGGACTGACTCTGAGCTTGCCAAGTAGCCCACGCGGGTCTCCTTCCTCGGCCTCCTTCCTCAGTGAGTGCTGAGATTACAGAAGTGCAGCTGGGTCTTCCAGTGTCTGCTTACACCTTCCTTCGCACTTACTGACTAAAGGCAACTGCCAAGCATCCTACGAAGAATGTCAGGCTCCTAGGCGTGGTGGCAAACACCCTTAATCCGAGGGCTCAGGAGACAGAGGCAGGTGGATTTCTGTGAGTTCAAGACTGGTCTAATCTAGAGTGATTCCAGGACAGCCAGGACTATACAGAGAGACCCTGTCTCAAACACACAAAGAAAAGGTTTGGCCAGAAGCTCTTAGTTATGATAGATACTGTCCAACACAAAATTACATGTTTTAGACCATTTCAATGGTAGTGGGCAGGAAAACCAACAAACAAAACAAAAAACAAGAAGACTTCTTACTAGCCAATTTATTACCAGAACAACAAGCAAGCCAGTCTACTAAGATCTACCACAATTATCCACCAGGGGCTGGAGATGCTCAGTGATTAAGAGCACTCAAGCTCTTGCAGAGGACCCAGATTCAGTTCCCAGCACCCACACGGCAGCTCATAATCACCTCTAGATCCAGTTCCAGGGGTCCTGGCACCCTCTTCTGGCCTCTGCAGGAACCAGACACATATGTGATGCAGACACACATGTGGGCAAAACACCCATACTCATAAAACAAAAAGGAATAAAAACAAACCTACCCACCAGTCTATAGATGGACAATATTACATATTTATCCTCTTGTTTAAATAGAACTCTGCTTGTTCTTGTTTGCTTGTTTCTTTTCTCTGTGTAGCTCTGGCTGTCCTAGAACTCTCTCTGTAGACAATGTTGGTTTGTAACTCAGAGATCTGCCTGTGTCTTCCTCCTGAGTGCTGGGATTAAAGGTGTGAGCCACCACTGCCTGGCCGAATCGGTGATTCTTAAAACAAGATCTGACCCCCCCCCCCCCCGCCCCGACCACCCAATTTGTATATTTGGGGTATAAGAAGTTTAATAGGATTAGCAAGTGAGAGTTATGGCCTGGGAATCAGGAAGCCTGGACCCCCCCAAGAAGCCTGTCAGAGGATCACACGCACTTTGGTAATAAATCAGCCCCTCACCCCCACTTTTTCTTTTCCAAACAAGGTTTGGCTATGTAAGTCAGACTAACTCTGAACTCTCTGCCTCAGGCTCCCTCGGATCTGGCCAATACTTAATCATTCTGATAGTCTCAATCGGAAAGCTCTCCTCTGAACACTGCATATTTTTATACACAGCCTCCATAACTCTGGAAACGGAAGGAACCTTCCTACAGATCAGAGTGAATTATAGCAGAACTCATAAACTCTGACAAAAAAAAATATCAAATGATTCATGTGTCAGGTGATAGCCCAACCTAATGTCACGCCTCATTCTCGAATCAATTCAAAGGTTTACATACTGGGGGAGGAGAGAAGTGGGGAGGGAAGGGAGGACGCAATAGTACATAACAGAGGGATAAATCTGAACAAGCAAGAAGCCTGTTCTGGAACTCAGGCAAATACCCAGAAAATAAAAGACTATAGATAGTGGGAGGGAGGGAGGGAGGGAGGGAGGGAGGGAGGGAGGGAGGGAGGGAGGGAGGAAGGAAGGAAGGAAGGAAGGAAGGAAGGAAGGAAGGAAGGAAGGAAGGAAAGCAGACAGGCAGGCAAGCAAGCAGGCAGGCAGGCACTCACCAATATTGGCGGGAAAGGGGACTTCATGCACAGCTGGGTCCAGGTTGATTACATACGGTGGACAACCTTTACTGTGCAGGTGTCCTGTGAGTCTCTGCAAAAACAGGAAGCCAGGGTTGGAGGGTGATGACCCAAGGACAGGAAAAGGCCCAGAGAATTCACATCCCTTTACTGACCATGCTTATAAAATCTGTAACAATCTCCTCCTTCCTTCTGCGTGTTCAACACTGTAAGTTTAAAAGCCATCTAGTTCCAGTACCTGTCTCCTCCCCTACATCACTTCGCTAACTCTGACCCTCCAAGGGTTTACTTCTCTCTCCTCTTCTAAAACATTCACTCCGTGAAAGCAAGAACCCTGTGGATCTCATTGCCGCTGTACACTCCGAGTTTAGAACGTGGTAGGTCGAACGAAGTGTTTCTTTCATGACTCTTCAGGCAAAACCTGCGCAGTTGGCATTACACTTCCCTAACTCTTTAAGCCCGGGCCTTCGGAAAGCTGACAATTCGCAGCAAGACAATCTCAGCTGTACCAAGGATAGGCAGGAGACTGCCTCAAGTGACCCAGGCTAGGGTTCGAAGCTTCGGGAAGGAACTGGAGTCAGAGGACAGCCCCCAGAAAACCACGCGCCCGGACCCTTCAGTTCCCCAGACAACTTCCTCCCTCCCTCCCAGGCCTGAGGCGTCACTACCGCTCCGGCATGGTGAACGTCACCTGTACAAAGGTAGTTTTCCCGGATCCTGCCATTCCCAACACCAACAGACACACGGGGAGCCGAGGAGCCCCGGAAGCCTGGGGCTCCGCAGGAGCCGCGGGCGCCGCCATCTTTTCTCAACCACGCCCACCGCTCTCGGCTCGGCCTGAGACCTGCTACCTCGCTGCGTTCCGGGCTGCGATTGGTAGGAAAATCCGCCCTCTTGCGTCCAGGGCTGCGATTGGTCGAACAATCCAGACTTTCTGAGTTAGAGCTGCGATTGGCCGGAATATCCAAACCGCTTTTATTTTATTTTATTTTATTTTTTATTTTTTTATTTTATTTTATTTTATTTTATTTTATTTTATTTATTTTATTATTTTATTTTATTTTATTTTATTTTATTTTATTTTATTTATTTTTGATTTGTTTTTTTTTTTTTGAGACAGGGTTTCTCTGTGTAGTCCTGGCTGTCCTGGAACTCACTGTAGACCAGGCTGGCCTCGAACTCAGAAATCCGCCTGCCTCTCAGACTGCTGGGATTACAGGCGTGCACCACCACCACGCCCGGCTTTTTTTGTTTGTGTTTTTGGTTTTTGTTTGTTTGTTTATTTGTTTTTGGAGACAGGGTTTCTCTGTGTAGCTCTGGCTGTCCTGAACTCACTTTGTAGACCAGGCTGGCCTCGAACTCAGAAATACGCCTGCCTCTGCGGGACCGGCTTCTAGGCCTCCAATTTGCAGGCACTACTTAGATGCCATAGTGGCTTTGCACACGTGACAGGGAGTATAGGGAACACAGGAAGGGTTGACAGAAGTGAGGTAGGACCCGGGAAGGGTTGGTGTCCCCAGGGGAGTAATGAGGTAGGATCCCAAACCAGAATCTGTCAAGATCCTATAACAGACTAAGGTATTGCCCCACCTTTTATTTTATTGGCTAAGAAGAAAAAATTTTAAACGTCATTACGTTCTAGAAAATATTAGGTAAAAATTAGCGTAACACTTGAAAGATAGCATGAATACTGTACTTTAAATAACAGAGGAAGAAATGTCTTCGAACAGTCATCACCGAATGCAAAGGGGATTAAAGAACCAGGGGGTTTTGTGACTCAAGTGTAGCTGAGTAATTAATAGAAGGATATGGGTAGAGGAAGGGAGGATGAGTCTCATGAGGGAAAGCCCCGAATGTCAGAGATTGTGACCAAAAGTCTTATTTGCTCATCCATATGGCTATTTGTCCAAGGCAAGGAAAAAAGATGGAGAACCAAAGGCCCCTGGGTAAACCCCGAAATAAGTCCCCCTTAAGAGTGAGGTAAAGAGCTGTAGGTCAAAGGAGGCCCTGGATTTTGTTGACATTCCTGGAGAAGTGGATAAAACTCGTGAGGCACAAAAAGGCTGTATATATCTATACACAGACATCTCATTTTATAATGATGTGTGCAGGCTGTGGAAAGGGCTCCGTTGCTAAAGAGCTTGCTGCACGAACATAAGGGCCCAGTTCAGAGCCCAGAAGTCACATAAAAGCCCAGGCATGGTGGACTGTACCTGTAATCCCAGTGCTGGGGAAACCCTGGGGCTCAGTGGCCAGCAAGCTTAGCCAAATCTGTGAGCTCCAGTATCAGTGTGCAGTGTCGTCTCAAAATACCAGGTGGACAGTGATTATCCTGACCGGCCCAGGCACTCTCTGGGCAGCACTAGCTGGCTTGTGTTACGTACCTTTTTTTTTTTTTTAAAGATTTATATATTATTATATGTAAGTACACTGTAGCTGTCTTCAGACACTCCAGAAGAGGTAGTCAAGTCTTGTTATGGATAGTTGTGAGCCACCATGTGGTTGCTGGGATATGAACTCAGGACCTTTGGAAGAGCCGTTGGTGCTCTTAGCCGCTGAGCCATCTCTCCAGCCCCATTACTTTCTAGTAAGGACACAGGTATCATTATTTTTCTGGTAGTACCCATACAGTTCAGTTAGTTTAACCGTGATGACATTTAAATTTGGAGTAATTTAAGTACACTCATGTGTGTGAGCGTGCATGTATGTAGGCATGCATGCCATAGTTTGTGTATACATTAGAAGACAACTTGTGGAAGTCAGCACTTCCCACCATGTGGGTCCCAGGGACTGAACTCAAGTTGAAAGATCAGCTGTAAATCCCTGTAATGACCGACCTAACTCCTGATTGTACCATCAGCAATTTGGCAAGTTAAAGTTTGTATGGGGAGATTCTCTGATGACCTTTGGTCTCCTCCCTACTTTTCTTCAAAAGCAGGAGGAGGCTGAAGAGGAAGAGGAGGAGGAGGAGAAGGAGAAAAAGAACAGCAAGCTTTGAGCGGGGAGTGGTGGCGCACGCCTGTAATCCCAGCACTTGGGAGGCAGAGGCAAGCAGATTCCTGAGTTCAAGGCCAGCCTGCTCTACAGAGAGTAAGTTCCAAGACAGCCAGGGCTACACAGAGAAACCCTGTCTTGGAAAACAAAAAAACAAAAACAAAATAAATAAATAAAAATAAAAACAGCAAGCTTTGAAAATCCTACTGTCTCAGCATAAATGACTATCAATCTTTTTCCAAGTGCAAGGGAAATCCCACCCATTATGAAGTAGGCCCATTGCTGTTTTTTTTGTTTGTTTTTGTTTTTGTTTTTAATAGATTGGGGTAGCAGAGATGCTCAAACCTGGGGATAATTTGTTTTAAAGTCTTTTATGTAACACCTGTAATCCCATCACTCAGAAAGCTAAAGCAGTAAAATAGCCAAGTTCAAGGTCAGTCTGGAAAACCAAAGGTGATGAGAGATTGAGCTAAGGCCTGAAGGCAGTTCTGTCCACAGCAGAGCAGCTCCAGAGACCTGCAGGTCCTGAGTAATCTGAGGTGAGGGAGATATGTGTGGTGCCTTCGCCGTACCCCACCTCCTGACTCTTCAGGATTCTTTTCTCTTTTCCTTCCCAAGGAAAGTGATCTGAGGACACAATATAGAGTATCTTGACCACACTGTTTAGTTTTCTAAAAATTCAGTAGAACACTACAACCAGGAGGCCATGTGGGATGCATATAGGTTGTTGATATTAATATGAACTCTCAAGTATTGGTCTGTCTTGGTTAGCTTTTAGTATCAACATGATACAAGGAAGAGTCACCTGTGGGGACAGAGTCTTAATTGAGAGATTACCCAGATCAGATTTGTTTGTGGGAGATTGTCTTGAATTTTAACGAGTGTAGGAGGGTTGAGAAGGAGCCAGTAAACTGCATTCCTCTGTAATCTCTGCCCCAGGGCCTGCCTTGACTTCTGGTGGTTTGAATAAGAATGCCCCCCCATCTGCCCTCCCTCCCTGCACACCCCAAAGACTCAGTTATGAATCTTTAGTCTCTAAGGAATGGAACCCTTTGATAGGATTAGAAGGATTAGGAGGTGTGAACCCAGGGCCTTGTGCTTGCTGGGCAAGCTCTCTACCACTGGGCTAAATCACCAACCCCCTCACTCTCCTTTCTTAAAACCAGCTCTAGAACACTGTGGGACACAACCTTGTCTGTCATAAAAAAGTAATGTAGTCCCACACTGGGTTATATGAGCTATTAATTTAATAAAGGCTTCCCCTAATAGTTATGAATAAACCTAAACTATACTGAGCATCTTGGGAAAGCAATTTTTGGAGCACATCAAGTGTTCCAGTTATATAATGTGTATGTGTGTGTATCTTCATATATCTGTGGACAGGAATAAGAAACACGAAATGTACAGTCCAGAGGGATTGAGACTGAATTTTCATGTTCCTTTTTTTAGTACTGAGGACTGTACCTAGGGGCTGTTCTCTGGCTACACAAATACTCTACCACTCACTACCTTGTATCCTTTTTTTTTTTAAGTTCTAGCAGCTGGGCCCAGTGGCTCATGCCTGCCTATAACTGTAGAATTCAGAAGGCTGGCCCAAGTGGATCTAATGGGAGTTTCAAGCCACATAATGGCTACATAATGAATTCCAAGACAGCCTCAGCTATCAAGTGAGACCTTGTCTTAAAAAGAAAAAAGAAAAAAAGTTTACCAAAGAAAGAATAAATTATCTCTCCCACCTCCTTCTTCTCCCGCGCCCCCTCCCCCCAGTAAGGGTTTCTCTGTGTAGCCCTGGCTGTCCTGGAACTCACTCTGTAGTCCAGGCTGGCCTCGAACTCAGAAATCCACCTGCCTCTGCCTCCCAAGTGCTGGGATTACAGGCTTGTGTCACCTCGCCTGGCTTCCTACCTCCTTCTTAAAGGCAGTACTTTAGATATTTACCTCACTGCAAACCTCCTCCTAACTCTCACTCCTAGACATTTCTTCTATTCTGGAGCAGACGGTCCCACTGTGTGTTCAGATGTGGAAGCCAACAGCATCATTTTCATGGTCTCCTTGGCTTCTGCCTCTCTGTATCGTTTACCAGCTTCCCTCCTTTTCCCTAAATTCTCTGATCAGTCATCACTAAATGTGATTTCACATTTAGTGAGTAGGTATGCCTGTGGGCGTGTGTACCCTGGTTCTCATGTGGAGAGGACCACTTGAAGGAGTCTGTTCTTTCCTCTACCTTGGGTTTAGGAGATCACACTCAGTTCATTGGGCTTGGCTGCAAGCATCCTTACCACCTGAGCCATCCTGCTGGCTACACTTTTGCTATTTGCACAGTTTGTTTGTTTGTAATGACTCAGCTTATTTGATTGTAAGGCTTCTGCACTGGGTATTCTTTTCAGGGCATGTTTCCTTCCTCAGTTTGCTCCCAATAGGCTTTAATACTCAAGTCTAGCTTCCTGTTATTAAACTCGCTTTTTTGAACACCACCCAGTTTGGTTTCCTCCCTGGATGAGGAGGTAGCTCTGGTTTCAGTATTGCAGCAGACCGAGGCAGAAGAGTGCTTTATTGCACCGGTGTTTATTGAATACTGGTTTATAACGATGACCCCACATTGTCTAGTGGCCTTCCATGGGAACATGTAAGAATCATGAAAAATCTCAGTGATTTTCCCAAGCTGGCCCAGTGTTCCTGGTCAGGCAACAGCCTCCCCAGTAGACTAAGATAGTACTTGGGCCTAGTAGTTCTGACTCTTATTTTTCTGGCTAATAAATAAACTACATTGGATTTATTCTTGATTTGGTGCAGGAAGGATGGGTCAATGTGGCCTCAGGACACCCTGGTTTGGGAGGCAAGGGTCACAAGTATAACTTCTCTCCCTCTTTGCCTTAAGCTGCCCTCTCCCCCTAACTAAGGCTTCTCGATACCACTGTTCCTCCTTCAACCACTCTTTCCACGTCTCTAATTTCCTCTTTATAGACTCTAGCTTGTGGAACTCCCGGATTAGCTTCAATAGGTCCTCCTGGAGCTCCAGGTTCTCTCTGCAGACACTAATGCAAAATTCCGAGTTCACTTTCTTGGCTGTGGACTGGAAGAGCTGGGCTTTCAGCCTAACCTCCGGGGTGTCACAGTCTCCTGCCTGCAGTGACTGTAGTTCCTGTGTCTCTCTCATTAGGTGTGTCTTTTGCTGCAGGAACTGCAAGTGTGCCTGGTGGTCCTGCTGAACCATCTCGGCTTTCATGTCCTCCAGCTCCTTCTCTAACATCTGGATTTTCATCTCCTGGCTCTTCTTTATGGAGGAGATGTTCTCCATTGACTGAAATTGCTTCCCCAACAGGGACTGCTTGATTTTTCCCTGCAAGAGCTGTGTTCGAAGCTCTTTGGTTTGCTGGGCGAACTTGACCGTCAGTTCTTGTTTCTTTCGAATAATCTCCCCACATTCCTGAACGTACCGATTCCACAGTTGCTCGTGTTTCTTTTTACACTGCTCACTTTGCTTCCTTAGGACTCTCAAGAAGGAGTTCTTCTCAGCTTCCACACAGACAGCCTCGCGTAGCAGCAGCCTGCTGTCTCGCAGCAGGCGCCCCTCCTGGAGCCTGGCCTCTTCTATTTTTCTGTTCAGGCTTTCCAGGGCCTCGACTGTCCTGCTTTTTACCTGGTTTTCTAAGTTCGTTAGCCTCTCTGGCTTGAAGAGTTCATTTAGAATCGTAAGATACGGCGATGGCTGAGGAATGCCTTTTGAACTCTGGGCAAACCTGGAGGAAGAAAAAAGAAATATTTTTTATCAGTTCTTTAGGCACAAGTGAGAAAATAATAACTGGAAACTAAATCTTTGGGTTTCCATCACCTGCCAGAGAGGGGTCAGTGTTAGTTAGATATTTAGCAACTTGGTCCATTCAGGAGTTATTTGGGAAGAGGAACTACCATCAGATTATCTGTACACCTCTCTCTCCCTCTCTCTCTCTCTCTCTCTCTCTCTCTCTCTCTAAATTAAAGATTGATTGCTGTGGGTGGGCCCAGCCTACAAGGGTAAGCTGACACCCCTCGGCAGGTGGTCCTTAACTGATTAAGAAAGCAGTCCAAACAATTGAGCAATTCACGGTCCCGCCTCCAGGTTCCTGTCTTGAGCCCCTGCCCTGACTTCTTTGGATGATGAACTGTGATACAGAAGAAAAAACGAGGAAATAGACCTTTCCCAGTGTTGCTTTGGGTTATGGTGCTTTGTCAGATCAGTAGAAACCCTACTTAAGGCAGGGTCTCTCACTACATGATGCCCAACAGTTAGCTAGTCTGGATGGCTGGCCAATACATATCTGGGATCTGCCTATTTCTATGCGCCATCCCAACCTTAGGGCTTACAAGCATGTGCTGCCTTGCCAGCTCTGTAATTGGGTACTGGTGATCTGAATTCAGGACTTCGTGCCCTGTGGCAGGCCCCTGAGCCGCTGAAGCATCTTCCATCTTTGTTACCAAGTTTAGGAGACTTTCCACCCACATCATTCCCCTCGGTACCTACCTGGTTCCAGAACTCAGGCATTTATTGAGTCGAGTCTGGTGCTCCCTGAGGGTCTTTGCCAAAGAACTGGTGCCATATGTCTGCCTTCGGGGAACACAATTTTCAAGAGGTGTCTTTACTTTGGGGTACACAGAATGGGACTTTACACAGCTAGGGTTGACATCACATAATTCCTTAGTCTCAGCTACTAAATTAGTCCTAGCAGTTCGACTGGATTTGCCCTCAGACCCGGGACTTCCGTCTTGTGAAATGCAGTTACTCTGCGTTTGGGATTCCATATCCTCTCTTACTTCTGAGGAGCAGGGCCTTACCCCTCCTCCCACATCCCATTTGGCTACCACCGACTGTCTCTCAGGCACCCTACACACCTTCTAAATTGTCCAACCCTCCCATTCCTTAGGTACTAGGACCAGTCAGCCCCAGCAAGATGAAACCCACAGAAGCCTCCCTGGCCTACCATTGATTTTCCTGAGATTGGGGGTCAAATGTTCCCTGCACAATGGTCTCATGGAATGTCACAAAAGTCTCTCTAGTGATTTGGTGTCTCTATGGTGAGGGGCTAGACTGGAGCTTCTGCAGAGTCTGGGACCTCAGACCATTGTGTGTCTGTTGGTATTGGGAATGGCAGGAGTCCAGAAGAACCACCTTTCTAGACATGATTACCTTGAGGAGATGTGGTAAGTGCTCTGTCAAGAGACTGCCTGTAGTAAAAGAGAAAGCTGAAAAGAGAAGGGTCTGGGGACCAGTGGAGAGTTCAGGTGGTTGCCTTCTGGGCAACTTGACCTCTACGCCAGTTCCTTTCTCTGGGTAACCTGGGGTCCACCAAGCTTAAGTCAGAATTATCTTCTGCATACCTCCAATGCAGTTGGTGTAACTGTCCATTGTCTTGAGAATGAAATGGACGACTTCTTAAAAGCCGGGGCTTAAGAGTAACCCTTGCTTTGATTAGAGAAAGCTGTCAAGTTAGCAGCGAAGAGTTGTCAACACATGACCTACCACATTCTGAGAACAAACAAAGCACAAAACTGAAGTTAACAAGGATCCTTGTATTATGAAGTTAATGTCCTCATAGAAGAGTGTGAAAAGGCAGGCATGGTGGTGGCGCACACCTTTAGTCCCAGCACTCAGGAGGCAGAGGCAGGCAGATATCTGTGAGTCCAAGGCCAGCCTGGTCTACAGAGCAAGTTTCAGAACAGTCAGGGCTACACAGAGAAACTCAGTCTTGGAAAAGTGTGTGAAGAAATGCCTGTACTCATACAGAAAGCAAGTAAGGAGGTGACCAAGAGTTAGGGAGATGCTGTTTGGTGGGTAATCAAGCTAGCTTTGGAGCCGAGATGAATTAAGCATAGATGTAGCACATGTTTATGTGTATAGAGTTGCTTGAGGGTGCAGGAACTGCTGTACACACATATACACACACACACACACACACAGAGAGAGAGAGAGAGAGAGAGAGAGAGAGAGAGAGAGAGAGAATTTTAAAAGTTTAAATTAATGAGAGGGCTGAGAGTGTAGTTCAGCTGTCAGAGTGCCCACCTGGTACGCAGAGCACTGAGCAGCTCAGGCTCCAGCACCAACAGAGTGGTAGCACAGGCCTATAATCCCAACGCTCTGGAGGTGGAGGTAGGAGGACCAGTAGTTGGAGGGCATCCTCTTCTACGTAGTGAGTCCAAGGCAGACTAGGATACATAAGACCCTATCTCATGGCTCTTGTTATTGACATGAATGAAGGTTTCAGACCCGGGTTCAGTTCCCAGCACCCACATGGTGGCTTCAGAAAACACACACGAGGAATGCAAGTGCGTGGATATTATTGCAGTGTTGGATCAGCACTGAGCACTATCTTCCAGCACTGCACAAGTAATAACACTTTTGGTGGTTTTCTCGAGCCGAGTATGTCTTGGTTGACATACCCAGACAGATGGAAGTATTCACCTGGTCAGCTTAGGACAATCATCACTGAGGCCCTGATAACTATTGAGTTTTAATACCTAGAATCCACATGATAGATTGTAAGAACTGACTCCCATACTGTGGTGGTTTATGTATGCTGGCCCAGCGAGTGGCACTGTTGGGAGTTGTGGATTTGTTGGAGTAGGTGTGGCCTTGTGGGTGTGGGCTTTAATACCCTTCTCCTAGCTGCCTAGAAGCCAGTATTCTGCTAGCTGCCTTCAGATGAAGATGTAGAACTCTCAGCTCTGCCTGCACCATGCCTGTCTGGATGCTGCCATGTTCCCACCTTGATATTGGACTGAACCTCTGAACCTCTAAGCCAGCCCCAATTAAATGTTGTCCTTTATAAGACTTGCCTTGGTCGTGGTGTCTGTACACAGCAGTAAAACCCTAACTAATGAGTACAGGCCTGTGTACAAGCTAGTCACCCCCGAATCCCAGAGCTACACATTCCACATGCTCACTGTGGCTTGTGAGCACGCATGCGCCTGCGCGCACACACACACATATTTAATCACTCCATATTACATAGAATATCATGCCCAGCATCCAGGTGTCTCAACAGGTCTAGAAATATTAGAAATCCAGAGTTGTACAGAAATATTTGTAATGATTTATTTTGATTTTGTTTGCATGAATGTCTGATGGAGACATATATATATGTATATGTATATATATGTATATGTGTGTATATATATATATATACATATGTATGTATATTTATGCCAGTTAGGTTTTTGTCAACTTGGTACAAGCTTAGGCCATCTGTAAAGAGGGAACCTCAATTAAGAAAATATCTCCTTCAGACTAGCCTGTAGACAAGCCTTTCGGGAAATTTTCTTAATAATGGATGTGGCTGGGTCCTCACTGTGGGTGTGGCCAGCCCTGGTCAAGTGGTCCTGGACATAAAGAAGCAAGCTGAGCAAGCTGTGGTCTGCAAGGATGCGACACCCCTCCTTGGCCCCTTGCTTCAGTTTCTCACATTAGGTCCCTGCCTCGGGCTCCTGAGCCGGCTTCTCTTCTTGAAAGACTATAAGCAGTAGAATAAAAGGAACCTTTTCCTCCCCAAGTTGTTTTTAGTCATGGTGTTTAGCACGTCAACAGAAACCAAACTAGGCAAGTATCCCGCTGTGTGACTATCTTATTTTTACCCACCCTTTTGAAGGGGAAAGATAATGTACCAGATTCAGTTTCTAAAAAAGAAAAAATAACTGTCTCAGACGTTCTTTTTGACAGAGGGCCCTCCCTCAGGAGCTGACTCAGTCCACTCCGGCTCTGCATGCTTCTTTCCTGTGAGGCATCTAACTGGCCGAGGTAGAAAGAAGGGCGTGGCACACTACCCTCCTTTTCCATTTAGAGGAATTTATTCAGTCATACTTCTGGAGATATTCGTCTATCAGAGGTGCAGGATGAGGCAAACCATAAAAGCTTGTATCCTGGCACCAGGAAGCAGAGGAGCGAATGAAGATGAGAATCTTGTCCCCAGTGCTAGGGACCAAACACAGGCCTGTGCGCCAGCTAGTCACTCAGCACACACATCACTTCTGCAGACTCCAACAGAGGCATTAGCTGCCTGCTCACTTGTCATATAAAGGACAGAAAGGGCAACAGGAGGTAGGAAATACAGGCTAGCTACCTGTCCTTTTAGCCTGTGATTCTGGAAGATGAGAACAGATTTTGGTAGACATGTGGAGAATCCTCTCTCTCTCTCTCTCTCTCTCTCTCTCTCTGGTTTAGTTTTCTGAGACAGGGTTTCTCTGTGTAGCCCTGGCTGTCCTGGAACTCACTCTGTAGACCAGGCTGGCCTCCAACTCAGAGATCTGCCTGCCTTTGCCTTCCAAGTGCTGGAATTAAAGGTGTGTGCCACCACTGCCTGGCGCATCTTGTCTTTCTCATGCAAGTCTCCTGCACAGGTGGGCAAGAGGAGTCTCTCAGCATACACCTGGGCTGGATCTTATTCTTGCATTAAGCTTTATTACATACCGCCAAGTCATTTTCAAAGAAATTGTATCCATTTCTCTCTCTCTCTCTCTCTCACACACACACACACACACACACACACACATAAACACACACAGAGTTCAACATGCTATATGTGCCAAATACTGCTACTCTTGTTTATATTATTCTAATGAATTTTAAAAACTGAATAGTGTGACCAGGACATTCTATACAAGGCTTGTAGATTCCTAGCCTTGAGAAGGAAATGGCCTGCTGCAGAAGGCCCACAGAAAACAGGCTACATCCCCCGCCAGCTCCCTTTGCTGCAATCACGGTGAGCAGCAGGTTTCAGGGGCTGAGGAACAAGGAGATGACCTGGAACTCCCCTGTTCGCAGCCATCTTGAGTCCTATGAGTCAGCGAGGGGTCTGAGGGCAGAGTGGCAGCAAAGAGGACCAGAGACTTACTTTCAGAGAGTCATTTTATTTGCCAAATATTCTCCAAGTCCTTGTCCCCAGAACTTCACATAGCTTCCAATTTCTCCTCCTCCACAACCCTCACCCTCACCTACTACAGGGACACTGAGGGGTAAGCAGGAATGAAGAGCAGTACAAACACATAATTTCCTTGACTTGTTTCAAAATGACCCTTCTGGCAGTGCCCAATTCAAGTTTTAATGCCCCATTATTGAAGTGATCTTCACAAAGCACACATGATAAAGCTATTTAGAAGAGCACAGAGAACAGATACTTTAAGGGTGGCAAAATGCCTTTCAGAGTTTGGAAAGGTAGTATTCGTCCATATCAAGGTTAGCTTGGTAAGTGGCATATGCCACACAATAGGTGGGACTATAGAAGAACAATATTTACATAAAAGGAGGAAGAGAAACCAGAAACACACTAACAAGGTAACTTACTCTAACCCATGTTCTAAGATATCCACCCTCACGGGAAGAGCCCACTGAATACCACCAGACAGGCATGAGGTCCAGAGACCATTCTTTCCAGCTCTAGAGAAATATCTACATCTAGTGTCAGAGTCTCACAATATAACCCCATATACAAAACAGGAGGACAGAATTCTCAGAACATTCAGACAGAGGTGGGCTGATGCCGTGGGTGACCTAAGTGGGCCTGGCCTAACAAGTGAGGTAAACACGGAGCGCGACAGCACACCTTGCTTTGCAGCCTCAGCAGCACTGCCAGGCGCCAGGGCACCGAGTCACCACAGCGAGGGATGCTGGCAGTCTAGGAGGGTGGGGCCCCTCTCTTGCCATCTTAGTGTTTGGGACACAGACTCCTCAGGCTGTTCTCAGGCCTGTGGGTCCAGTTAGTCCCTGTTCCAAGAGCGAGCACGGCAAGCTCCCAGCTTTTCCACGCTACATCATCTTCCTCTTAACAGTAAAACCTAATTAAAGACAAGCAGCCTCTGTCAGGTTCTGCTTCTCGGGGTTCAGGGCCACACTGTAACAAAGTGGCAGTTCTCCTTTCTAGTCCTTTTATGTCACAAACACAGAAGGATAAAACCTGTTACGGCTTAAAAAAAAAAAAAAGATTAGTTTTGGAACTGTTTTATAAGCTAAATAATGGAGTGGCCACTAAATCTAAATCAGCGGAGATTCCAAGAACGTTCATAACCCAGACAGGAAAGGATGAAGAAACCAGCTGAAGTCTTCTTTCTTAACCTTGCACAGAGCGAGGAGACCTGTAGCTGCTTTTCCAGGAGAGCTCTTTGGGCAACAGAAAAGCAAGAGGACTCCGAGGAACCAGGAACCTACTGAGGCAGGGAGGGAGAAAGTGAACGAGTCAGGAAGACTGAAATTTACACAGAGGAGCTGAGAGCCTCAGGCCAACAGCAACAGCTGACAGCAGCTTCACTCAGCCACTCAGGGCTCCCCTGCACGAGTCCCCATGACAACCGCGTCCCATCCGCGGAGCGCATCAATGGCCGCCTACTTCCTCCCTCGTTTGTGAGTGGTCTTGGCGGGCTCGGCTCTCTGGGGCTGTGCTGGCACTGGCTCTGGCTCGGATCCCACGGGCTCCTCGTTGTTCCCCTCCTGCTCCTTCCCTGCCTTCAGCTCCAGCTGGCTCTCTGGAGGCTCCGTGCTTGGCTGCTGCTGCCTTCTCAGGGACCGCCGCCTTCCGTGCTGCTGCCGCTGCTTCTCCTCCTCCTGCTGCCGCTGCTTTATCTTCATCAACTTCTCAAAGCTTTTTGTGGTTGTTGGGTTCACAACAAACCAATCCTACAGGAAAGAGACACAAGGGCTGCTCAGAAACCCCATAAAGGACAAAATGAAGGGACAGGAAGAATGGAGAGAAGGCAGCGTTAGGTATATAGCACAGGAATGACGAAGCACACAGACCTTAGAGCTCTGTTGTGGAGAAATGCAATATACATTAGTTCTCATAAATGTGGATTGTGTAATGCATGATTCTGGGTAATTCAGTAGGTGATCAGGACAGAGGTGTGGTAGTGGGTGCCTCAAATCTTAGCACTTAAGGGATCATTTTCAAAGATATAACTAGTCTGAGGGAGGACAGCCTGGGCTGCTCAAGACCCTGTCTCAAAAACCCAAACCTGGGCTGGAGAGATGGCTCAGCAATTAAGAGCATTGTACTCTTCCAGAGGACCCAGGTTCTGTTCCCAGAACTAACACTGGGCATCTGACAACCACTCATAACTACAGTTCCCGGGTGTGACCCCTACAGGCCCCAGCACAAGACGGCACACATACATACACGTAGAAACACAACTTTACACAGAAAACAAGAAAAAAGGAAGGAAGAAAGAAAGAAAGGAAGGAAGAAAGGAAGAAAGAAAGAGAAAGAAAGACAGAAAGAAAGAAAAGAGAAAGAAAGAAAGAAAGAAAGAAAGAAAGAAAGAAAGAGAAAGAAGGAAGGAAGGAAGGAAGGAAGGAAGGAAGAAAGAAGAAAGAAAGAAAGAAAGAAAGAAAGAAAGAAAGAAAGAAAGAAAGAAAGAAAGAAAGAAAGAAAGAAAGAAAGAAAGAAAAGAATAAAAAGAAGAGAAAACAGTTGTGGTTACAAAGTGCTCACTTGGCCTGTCACCTGTCTGCTCTGGGATAGGAGCACAGATTCCCAAGCAGACCTCTGACTGCCACTCTCCCCTCCCTCTGACTTCCCGTGAGTCACTCCATCTCTTTGAGCCTCATTATAGAAAATTATGTGGTGGAGGAAGCTTATTATAAAGCATTCTTCTGGAAAAGCAAAAGTCTGAATCTAAATAATCCAATCAGTCTCCTAGGTCAGGTCGGAATATCAACTCACAGGAGACAGCTAGGACAGAGAAGCACAACTGTAGGGAGAGGAGCGTTCCACAGGGCAGAGCAGCCAGGCCCAAGTGTGCATAAATATGTGAGGAAGTTTTCATCCTGACGACTCGGTGAATGGTGACAGTCACCGCTGCCTGTGCTTAGGGGGCCCCTGAAACTCAGTGAGTCCACACTGATAGGGCTTCAGAGAGAACACAGGGGAAGACTTGGGGGCAGAACATATCAAATACTTCACTACGATTCCCTTCGTTTTTCAGGCAGGGCCTAATGGGGCTGAGGCTAGCCTTGACCTCACTGTGTAGCCAAAGATTACCTTGACCTGCTGAAGTTCTGTCTCCACCTCCTGAGTGCCAAGGTTACCCCAGGTGACACCATTATCTTATTACTACATTTATCAACATAGGAAAAGCAATATTCCAAAATACTGGGCTGAAGAACTGACTTTGCATGCGGTTGCTTTGCTCTGTCCCCTTTTCTTTTTCTTCTGTGGTGCAGTTTGTATGGTCCAGGTGAGCTCAAAACTCACGAAGCCCCTGCCTTAGCATATGCAGCTCACTCTTTCAAGAATATGACTGAGAAAGTCATTAATTCCATAAAATGGCTCATATTAGGTTTCTAGTAAGTAAGAATGCTCTAGGTTTGTATAGACAATTGCAGCGCATAGACCAGTTTTAGACCTCTATCTGAACAAGCCAACTTTAAAATGAAAATTACCAAGACAACCCTGAGACACTGCATGATGACTGAATGTATGAGATGGTAAGAAATCATTATTCACCCTTTAAACTATAATAATTTTTGCATTAATTTTTTTGTAAGTTCTCTATGAAAGCCTTTATACCTAAAATATAGTATGATGACCTTGAACTCCTGATCAATCTGCCTCTACCTTCCAAGTGCTAGAATAATAGGCATTTGCACTCAGGCCAAGTGTAAGTTGATTTAAAATAAGCCTCTCATTCAGAGCTGTCTTATGCAGTACTATAAACAGCACTAAAAGTTAGTTGCTGGAGGGCTGGAGAGACAGCCCAGTGGTCAGGAGCACTGGCCACTCTTGCAGAGGATCCAGCACCCACAGGACTCACAACCATTTGCAATTCCAGCTCCAGGGGAGCTGCTGCCCTCTTTGACTGCCGCGGGTACCAGACACCCACATGATATAGACATACACTCAGGCAAAACAGTCATGTGAATGATGATGATGATAATGATGATGATGATGATGATTGTGGGGGGAGGAGCTGATAACTAAAATCTAGTTCCCTAATTGGTTCTTGATTGGGTCAATAAAGATGGCAGAAGCCAATTGCTGGGCGAAGTGTAAGTCAGGATTTCTGGGTCCCAGAAGGAAGAGAAAGGGACACAGAGAGGACTGGGAATGCGGACCAGGTGGTGGGGTGGACAGGAAGGACAGAGTTGTAGGTCTCAGGGACCAATAGCTCGCAGGCAGCTGCAGAGGCTAGGGAGGATGGGGCAGGATATCCTCTGCCCAGCAGTTGTGTTATCTGGCAGGTTTTAAAATACTAAGGCTGTTTGATGTTTTCCATCCACAGCAACTCAGGAGGGAGGCGAAAGCAGCCGCTGGGGGTGGCTGCTGCAGTGGATCTCAGGAGAATGGTTGCTGGGCTGCATAGCAGAGCCAGCCTGAGGAACCGGCAGCACTCGGAGAACACCAGCTAGCAACACTGTTCTAGGAGCACAGCCGGGAACTCCCAAGAGCTCCCAAGAAAGAGTAAGTGTGTTTTTAAAATTACATGCAACTGATGATAATTTAAAGAGTCCAGATTACTGGCAAACACTAAACTATCTAAATGTTTATCAGAAGAAAATGCTGTAAAACAAGATCAAACATGTAACCTGAACCTGGTTCCCAAACGTTTCATTCAATCAGAGGTAAGAGAATTATAGGGGCTCAGGGATGCCAGTCACAGTGAAGCTTTATCTAACTTTTTCTCACAGAAAATTTCATTTACACTCATGTAATTTCACTCAGCATTTTAACTCTGGCAAGTTCGCGGCACAAATCTCTTTGCCAGTCCTAGAACATGAGGTCAGGGGCAAGGCCAGCTCCTACAGATTCAAGATGGGGCACTGAGGATTACACCAGGTAAGGTGGGGAGCGTACCTCGGCATGGACGGAATTGATATGATACTTGACACCACTCTCTGACACAAATTCTTTCTGACACAGAAGACACTTGTACTTTCCAGCCACAAAGGTGCCCTGTTTCAAAAACAGAAAAGAGAATCATTTCAGAATTTGGGCAGTGATTGTGAGAAAAGGAATGGGGAGTCTCTTAATCAGAAATCATAGGAAATAGTCCAAAATGGCAATATATTTTATAAACTCTAGCTAAGACAAACTCTCCCCACCGGAACCCACAGCACCTCGCCACAGCCCCTCCTTCCACTGTGTCCGGAGCCGCGTGCTTCTGCCTTCTCTACTGCCTTTCACCTCAATGTTGGCATTCTTGATTCCTCTCCATAAATCATCAAATGCCCCCTGGTCATTAGAGTCACTATGGAACAGTCCTTCCCACTGTGGCAAAGGGCACCTTGGCAACTGAGAATCCCATTGGCAAGACTGAGTTTAAGGACTCAGAAACTCTCCCAATGACACTGTCCTAAGTGCTGCTACCCGGATCTGGCTGAGATGTCTACAATGCCGTTGGTGCCTTCAACGGAGACTTTTCTCTTCCTGCCTGAAGTGCAGGTCTCAGTGGTGCTCATTTGTATGCGGAGAAACTTGTGGATGGGCCTGGAAAGTGGCGGCATTTCTCATGGCTCATGGGCAGGAGGGTACCTGGGTCAGCCTGGGAAAGACTCGGAGGTGATGGCATGTTAGCCTAACACCCCATCCTGTCCTCCATCCCGAGATCAGTAGAGTCCCAGTAGGTTGGTCTGAGGACCAGTCCAAACAACTTCTTCTTAGGAAGATTATGGCTAAATACAGCAAGGTAGGCCCAGTGTGGGAAGACCAGGGCAAAGAAAACAATCTCTGATCCAGGACTCACAACCATTTATGAACCTCTGAAATTCACAGACTTTCCTTCCAGTTCCTTCAAGAGGTATGACATGACTTTGCTGACCTTTTCGGTATCCCAGATGCACCTGCCCAACCCAAAGGGACCAAGAATGTCCACAATCCTGAAGCCAAAGACAGCCTCCGATGATGGTCAACAGGATGCCTGGCTGTCCACCTAAACTGAGCCCTCTTCTATGCCAGACTACCAACGAGGATACTTTAAGAGAGTAGATAGAAAATGTTACAAACCAGTGTGCAGGAGCCCAGGTGAGCTTTAAGGCCAGATACACTACCGTAGACAGCCTCACAGCCCTGGAAAAGAAAATCGAATGTGAGTCTGTGCCATATAAAACCCTTCTCTTAGCAATATAATCATTTACACTGACCAAATCCACATCTGGAGGTAGAAGATCAATCACCAGCACCATAAACCCAATACCAAACAAAACAAACAAAAAAACCCACCACCACCAACAACAAAAACCCACACATGAAAGGCCCAGAGGCAAGAAGGAAACAGGAAAGAGAAAAGGATAAATAAGATGAATAAGGCTCCAGGAGGTCTAAGCTATTCCTCTCTCTGATCTTCTCACTGATGTTTAACAGAACACACAGTTTCAGATATATACATATATATGTATATATGAAAATATGTATACACATATATATATATATGTATTTAAGATTTATTGATTTATTTAATATAAGTACTCTGTAGCTGTCTTCAGATACATCAGAAGAGGGCATAGGACCCCATTATAAATGGTTACTGAGAACTGAATTCAGGACCTCTGGAAGAACAGTAAGTGCTCTTAACCACTGAGCCATCTCTCCAACTCCTCAGAGTTACATTTTAATTCTGTTTAATTTGGTGTAAATATACCAACTACATTTGCATTTATTTCTTCTAAAAGAACTACACTATCAGGTCTGGTGCCAATTTTGAAGCTAATGGTGAAATTTCTGCCACTCTGTCGTGGAGAAGTGGAGTCCACTCACACTCTCAATGAGTTAGCCCTCCTGAGATGGTCTAAATAAGAAATATGCCCCATAGATTTCTGTCTTACTTAGTCTGTTGACTAAGGCACCATTAACTGAGGCATTTTACAAAAGAAAGCATTTAATTGGGAGACTGCTTATAGGTTCAGAGGGTGATTTCTTGACTGTCGTGGTAGGAAGGATGGCAGCAGCAGCAGGCATGGTTCTGGAGCAGTAGCTGAGAGCTCACATTATCCACAAGTTGGAGGCAGAGCCAGAGCTAACTGGGAATGGCATGGGCTACTGAAACCTCCAAGCCTGCCAGAGACACATCTCCAGCAAGGCCACCCCGCCGACCAAGTGCCTCCCCACCAGTCCTGCCAACTGGGAACAAGGCATTCTAAGCCAAGAGCCTATAGGTCCAGTCTCATTCAGACCTCCAGAGTTCCCATGTGAACACTTGATCCCCACCTGGTGGCACTGTCTGGAGGTTGTAGAACCTCTGGGAAGTGGATCCTTACTGGAGGAAGTGCATCATGCTCACCCCTGCTGCTCTCCTTCTCACTGTGGTGGTTTGATTATGCTTGGCCCAGAGAGTGGCACTATTAGCAGGAGTCCTTGTTGGAAGAAGTGAGTCACTGTGGGGGTAGGCTTTGAAGCTCTGCCCAGTGTGGAAGAGTCAGTTCTCATGGTTGCAGTTAGACCAAGATGGAGAACTCTCAGCTCCTTCTCCAGCACCATGTCTACATGGATGCTGCCATGCTTCCTACCTTGATGCTAATGGACTGATTCTCTGAATCCGTAAGCCAGCCCTAATTAAATGTTTGCCTTTATAAGAGTTGCCTTGGTCATGGTGTCTCTTCACAGCAATGAATCCGTAACTAAAATACCCACCATAATGGACTCTGGTCCCCTTACAACTCTGATCCCAAATGAACTCTTCCTTCTGTAAGTTGCTTCTAGTCATGAGGTTACCATCACAGAAATGTAACTATTATACTTGTGATGTCTGTGACTAAGAGGACGCTATGGAAGGATGCTGTAGAAATTGTGGCAATGAGAACTTAAAAGAACTGAGTCTTTTAGTTTTGTGTCTCAAGTTAGTCACACACATCCCACACTAGCTATCCAGTTATTCTGCAGAGAGGAGGGCCACAAGGAGGGCTATGCTGAATGCATCAGCAAAGAACATTGCAGTCCCCTCCAAGGCCTGGTTCACTGCTCCCACTAATGATCTCAAATGATGCTGCATAAGGCCTTGGAGCTGTCTTAATGACTGATGGGTTTATGGAGGTACCCAGTTCTGTGCAAGCTAACTGCTGCACGAGTCTTCTACAGTGTAGCCATCAGTAAGGAGCACAGCAGATGCTTAGAGGGGCCTTTACTGATAGGACAGAAGGAGAATCACCTGGTTAGGACACTGGATGCGATGGTACTTCTTGATATCCATCTTCCACTTGTGCAGGACTTCCTGGCTAAAGGTAGGTAACCCAGGGCGAGTATATTTTAACTAGAATACAAGAAACATTGGATTGCAAGAATGCAACTCCCAATCAGAATAGAACATGATCAAAGCTTCGTACCCACTTTGAAGGGGTGGGGGCAGGAGGGTGTGGTGGCACACGCCATTAATCCCAGAACTTGGGAAGCAGAGGCAGGCAGATCTCTGTGAGTTCAAGGCCAGCCTGGTCTACAGAGTGAGTTCCAGGACAGCCAGGGCTACACAGAAAAACCCTGTTTTGTGTGGGGGGGGCAGGGGGAGGGAGCAGGGGGAGTGATGTTTTGTATTTTTCATCACGTACATCTGTACGCCTCCGTGTGGGTTTGTGAGTGTGAGCACAGTTGCCTGCAGAGACCAGAGAAAGGCTTAAGATCCCCATGGAGCTAGAGAGCTGGACTTAGAGGCTGCCATGAGCTGCCAAATGTGGGTGCCACACAAGTCCATCCCGGAAAACATTCCACAAAATATCAGTGACACATGACCTTACCTTCCGGTCATCGGGCACCAGGTCCTGGAGCACCTTCCTCTTCGGCCACTCCTTGGTTAGTTCAGCGGAGGCCAGCTCCTGCAGGTGGTACACAGCTATCTTGGCCGAACGCCGCTGAACTCGGCCTCCACCCTTCGTCTCCAAACTCATCTCCTTTAAACAGTCTGGCTGTTCTGACTCTGGGAAGAAGACCTGTAAGAGGAGGACATGAACACAAGGCTGACAAGTGGCTTCAGTCACAGCCAGTGATTACACACGATGCCCTCCTTTGTAGGATGAAACCTGTGATGCTAGTACAGGGGAGTAGAGATAGAGATCATCAGAGTTTCCTGGTCAGCCAGTCTAGCTAACAAAGGGAAGCTCCAGTCACTCAATGTAGACCCGACTTCAGCATGTATGCTCACAGGTGTGTATGCATGCACACCTTAACACACATGTTTGCATACACACAAACACATATCCTCACCATATATAAGGATAAGGCGGCAGGAGAAGATAGCTCAGTCTCTTAAGTTTGATTCCCCCAAACCCACACTAAAAAGACAGGTGTGATGGGACACCGTTGTAATTGCTTCACCAGAGGAACCGAGACCGCAGACCTCGGAGGCTTTCTGGCTGGCTAGAGCGCCTAGCAGAATAGCAAACCCTACTAGGCCAATAAGACACTGTCTCAATGAAAAGGATGGGCAGCTACTGAGGAATGACAACCCGAAGGTGTCCTCTGTCCTTCAAACACACACACACACACACACACACACACACACCCCTGTACATACATACACATATGTTTACATGTTCAGGAACACACATATACACAAGCTCAGAAGTATAATATAAAAACAGTCAAGACACACACAAGAAAATGAAGAATAGAGACAGATTCCCACAAAAAATTCTAATTAAGAGGGAATGTTTTAGTTTAAAATATACATAATAGAGGTTGGAGAAAGTTCTCGCAGAGGACCTAGATTTTATTCCCAACACACTCATGGTGGCTCACAACTATCTGTAACTCCAGTCCGAGAGGACATGACACCTTCTTCTGATTTCTGTGGAGACTAGGCACTCAATGTTGTGCACATACATACACACAGGGAAAATTCTCATTCACATAAAATATAAAGGTATTAATTAGGGATTGTGAGGATGGTCAATGGATAAAGAATCTATCACGTAAGCAGAAGGACTGGAGTTTGTATCTCTAGTACCCACATAAACGCTGGGAAGGCACAGCAGGCCAGCAGGGACAGCAAGAACAGGAATCCCTGTTCTTAGGAGGTCGAGAAGAAGGCAAGCTGGCCAGCCAGACTATCTAGAGCTGCTGAGACCCTTCCTATATACATGAGTGGAGGGAGGAAGGAAGACACCCAAGGCCAACTTCAGACTCACACACGTGTACTTCCATGTATGTGCAACTGCAAATACATTTGTATTTACACGCAGGAAAACACACATACATGTTGTGGTTTGGATGAAAATGGCCCTCATGAGCTCTGATGTTGGAATATTTGGTGCCCAGTTGATGGAATTAGGAATTAGGTAAGAATTAGGAGGTGTGGGCTTGTTAGAGGAGGTGTGTCACTGGAGAACAGGCTTTGAGATTTCAAAAGACTCTTGCCATTCCCCGTTAGCACTCCCCTGCACCCCACCTTCTACTTGTAGATCAAGATGTGAGCTCTCAGATGCCCTGCCAGGATGAACTCAGCCTCTGAACCTATGAGCCCAATTAAACACTTCCTTGTGAGCTGCACTGGGGATACACAGAAGACACAGGCAGCAGTAACACGCACAGCAATACATCCTCAATAGTTACAGAAGAATCAATACTCACAGGCCCATGCTCTGACCTCATGTGGTATGCGAGCCCAGCCTTTGACTTGTATGGTTTCCCACAGTGGTGACATTTCAGGGTCAACTTCTCCAGCTCTGACGCCTCTTTGCCACACTTTCTAACATGGTACAGATATCCCATAATGCTGGTGAAGGTACTGGAGCAACTCTGAGCACAGGAAAGAAGCCTATGTTAGAACTACTGTACATGTTTCACAGGATCCCTAAATTTGTCAGAAATCATCAAGCACCACAAACTACAAAAGATGTTGAGACACACCGCTCACCAATATTTCCCACCAGCACAACCCTCCTTCTCCTTGCCAATCCTGCCTATGAGTCAGATGGCAACCAGCTCAGTGATCGCTGAGAAAGTATAACCTACTCCAGGTCAGAACTTGAGCTGTGACCCAGGCCCACCCCCACATTATCTAGCCAGCAACATTAGGCTCCTTACAGAAAGAGCTCATGAGACTCATCTTCATCACACTAAAGGATGGTAAAGAAGCCCCTTTGAGCAGGGTGGTGGTGGCGCACACCTGTAATCCCAGCACTCTGGGAGGCAGAAGCAGGTGAATTTCTGAGTTCGAGGCCAGCCTGGTCTACAGAGTGAGTTCCAGGACAGCCAGGGCTACACAGAGAAACCCTGTCTTGAAAACAAACAAATCCAAAAAACAAACAAACAAAAAACAAAAACAAAAACAAAAAAAGGACAAGGGAGAATATACTTGTGGAGAGGAGAAAAAGAACTGCAAGAGATCTGGAAAAGGAGGTGCCACCCTATGCTACCGGGGGGCAGAGGAGCAAGAAACCTGGAAGGGAAGCTGAGGACCATGGGGAAAGAACAACAGGAAAGAACAACAGGCAGACGGACCTGAGACTCCGGGGCAGTTTGCTGCCCTGGCTCTTACCTCACGCATGCACCTGAGCTTTCCCATTCGCTTTAGTACTGTTCGCAGCTGCTCCCTCTCGCTTGGCTCATCTACTTCATCTCCTGCCTTCAAAACTGGCTGGAAACAAAGGCAAACATGAGCCATGGAACAGAAAACAAAAGCGCCCCCTCCAGAAACATCAAGAATTGAACTATGAGCTATATTGATGTTGCTGAGTCTGAGTTCTGGCTCCATTTTCTGGATGGCATAAAGTAAATACAATGGATACTCGAGTTCTGATCTCTACCCCCAGGACAGGATAACCTAAACACAAAAATACCTATGGTCTAGCTCAAAAATTCCATCCTGTTCTATTCCAGCAATGAAGAGTTTTACACACTCTCCTATGAAGTACCAGAGTCAGATGCAGCTAAATTGAACTATCTGTACTAAGTAAAAGATACCCAAACACAGAGCACCAGCCGAGATGGAAAAGCTGGTGATTTACTGGTTCCTCGTCCCTGCATCTTTATGCCAAGATCTACAGCAAAGATCAGCAGCATGAACTGGAAAAGCATTTCTGGAGGGTCTGCTGCCTTGGCTATGGCTTGTTTGATCTGGGCTTCCGAACAGCATGAAGGGAGTACCAGGCACGGGCATAAGCCCATGCATCCTCTGCTGCAGCACCAGCAACAAACGCTCTAAACACAGCCACGGCAGCTGGAGGGGAGATCCTCACATGGCCTCACCGTCCAGCCTAGAATCTCTGAGATGCTTTTCCATAGCAGAGAAGACTCCAGTGGCAGGGTGCTCTCACTACGCACCCCTGAGAATTCCTACCCAAAGAGGCTAGCTTCTCTGGCTCTGTCCTGGGCTATAGCACCCGGGAGGACTTCCCAGATGTCACAGCTGCAGCTGGGCCTTAGATCCTACATCCCAACCTTCTGCCAGATACTCCATCTCCCCAGGTTCCACTGAGCTCCCCTCAGCCCTCGAAGTCTTCTGAAATTTCTAGTCTCTCACTTGGCACAAGGATACCAAAATGGAGGTGGCACTCTAGACATAGACAAACCAGGCCTAGGATATTTCTTTCTTTTGCTTTCTTTTTTAAACATTTATTACTTTTCTCCCAACCTAACATTTTTATTGCTTATTTGGGACTTTCATAGAATGTATCCCTATCACACTTGTTTTCTGTCTTTTGCATGCACCATCTCTGATGTGCTAGATATGTCTTTGCTGTTTTCACTGAGCTGACACAATGCTATTGTTACTGTTCCCATATCCACATCCCGCTGTCTGTGGGTCTCCAGTCTGTAAGTGGAATTGTTGCTTGTGAGTGTATTTCCTTCCGTGAGTAACTGCTCACAAGATCTTTAGGGGCCCCAGCCTGTTGTCCCCATTCCTAGCATTCTGAGCAAAAAAGAATAAAAAAAAAAAACATCGCTTCAGACAATCACTATGTAGTCCTGCCAGATGGCCTTGTGCTAGCTATCCTCCTGCCTCCGCTTTCTAAGAGCTGGAACTATACAAGCCTGTGCACTGTGAAACCTTTTAACATTTGCTTTCCTTCTTGCCATAGTTTTAATATTTCTTTCCCTGATGATCAAAGGATTGGACATTCTCACATGGTAAGTGAATATCTGAAATCCTCACATGTAGATAGATACGTACAGTACTATACTTCTGTAATCCCAGTCCTTGAGAGGACACAGTAGGATTAGGAGTTCAAGGTCAGCCTCAGCTACACAGGGAGTTTGAGGGCCAGCAAGGGCTAAAATAGAGCTGAACTCAAAATAAACAAATAGTGATCAAAGGCTCATGCTTATAGGGAAGCTGAGGCAAAAGATTGCTGCAAATTCGTTGCCAGTCTGGATTTGTGAATTTCAAGCAAGCCTGGACTATTGGGTGAAACCTGAGGAAGGAAGAGAGGGAGGAAGGACAGAGGGAGGGATTTTTACATCATTTCTGGTACTCACGAATTACACAGCAATACACCTGAATGTGCAATTATATGATACGATTTCTTACAGTCTTTTAGCTATGTGCACAGGAATGGTGTTCTACTTTTGGCTTTGAGGGAATCTCCATACTGACTTACATGGTGGCTCCGCCAATTCACAGTGCCACCACCAATGGATAAAGATTACTTGTTCCCTACATCCCTTGTGTTTTTAAAAATTAATTTAAAAAACTTTTCTCTTAAACAAATATGTATTTATGTGTTTGTATGTATGTATGCATGTGTATATATAACCATCACATAGGCTCACAAAGAACACTGGAAACTCTTACCAAACTGTTATGATTGGCCATGACATGATACTTCATTCCTGCCAGTGAATGAAGTTGTTTCCCACAATGATGGCAGGTAAACATTTCCTGAAAGGAAAAAGAGTCAGTGCTCAGGGCCTGTATGTTCAAAGGAGAAACAGAATGTCACCAAACGCCATCAGCTGGGCCAGTTACCAGCACATGTCACTACGCCCTCAGTGTGCTATGGCTTGAACCTGACAGGCTCATGGCTCATGTGTGGAACACCGGGTCCCCGGCTGGTTTCACTGTCACAAGCTCACATGTGGAATACTGGATCCCCCTAGTGTCACTGTTTTGGGTGGTTGTGGAACCTTTAGGAAGTGGAGGGGGTCACTTAGAAGTGGGCCTCTGGAGGTTATGATCCTGCTTCCCTCCTCTTCTGAGTCCTGATTCAACTGCCCTGTGAGAAGCTCTGACCCAAGTGCCTGTACCTGAAAATGAGTCACCGAAGCCAGTATGGTTTCCTGGCTTCTACCCTCCCAAACCCTGAGGCAAAGCAAGCTCCTCCCTTTAGTTCTTTGGGTCAGGTATCTGCTCACAGTACTAGAAAATAAACACACTACAGGGGCAAAGCAAACTCTTCCCTTTAGTTCTTTGGGTTAGGTATCTGCTCACAGTGATATAAAATAACAAACACACTACAGGGGCAAAGCAAGCTCCTCCCTTTAGTTCTTTGGGTCAGGTATCTGCTCACAGTGATATAAAATAACACACACGTTAAAGTAGTTGTTACTTTTTTCTACATTCTATGTGCACACATTAAAAATGCAACTAGTAGTGCAATTAAATAAACATGCAAACCCAAGCCTGTGCATGCAAAATCTATTTCTCTAACACACAATGCTGCTCCTAATTAGCTACAATAGACTGCACACAGGACCAGAAGTCTATAGTTTAGGAAAAAAATCCTAACAGTCAGGAAGTGCCACAAAATAGCTAACCTGTTTGCAGTTTTCCATGTGTTTCTTTAAACCCTCTATTGTCTTCCTCCCCACTGCCTGGCAGGTAGGACAGGACACACTGCCTTTATCCATGATCTCTAAGTACCACTTTTCTTCCATACTGCCTACAACGGAAAGAACAGGACACTGTAATCTGCAGCATTCTTCAGAAACAAAAAGCTTAAGTCCACAATTGAGGGGAATGATGTAAGTGGCTTGTCTTGGCAGACGACAATGAACACACTCTTACAGTACACGGTTTCCACATAACTTGTTCCCATTCACTGTAGAGTTTCAGAAACTTCTGCCCGTTTCCCCATGAAAAGAACCTATCAGAACTGGGGGAAACTTTCCAGATCACGATGTAAGAAAAATATACTGAGATATGCAAAATTGCTGTCTGAGATTTTTTTTTCATGTGCCTGAGACCATGCCAAATGTTTTTATGTCATTTAAATTTCATCAAAGTAATACTTCCTGTCTATATACAAGGAAACCAAGGGTTAAACTAGGGACAGCCCTAGGCAGCTCAGAAGGCACACAGGGCCAAAATTTAAGCCTGTGTGACCTCCAAACCAGCAGCAGCTGCTGCTTCCATGAACAGCAGGTGAGGCTTGGTGGTCGATGCCTCCCCATCAGGAATGAAGGGCGGGCTCGGTTCAATTTCTCACAGAGACAGAGAGAGAAGGGAGGTAAGAAAGAGGGAGAAATAGGTGACAGCCTCATCTGGTACATCAACCCTCACAGAAATAACACGCATATTCAAAGAGAAGAGTACCTGCTGCATAGACTGGCGGCTCCTTCCGAACCCTACGAGCCTGGGCTTTGGGGTGAGGCTGAGCTTTAGGCCGCTGCTTCCTCCCTGCATAAGATGCAAACTCAGAAACCTGAAACACATCAACTTCCCAAATCCTCTTCCCCTTCTCTTTAGTAGACTAGGCCCCACTCCCTCAACCTCCTGACCTTCCTTTCACACAGGACTGACTGAAAAGGTATAAGAAAGCCGGTAAAAGTCATCCCCTCACCGAATTCTAGGGATTCCAAAGTCAATCAAGCCTACAAAGCAAAGGCTTTCTACCTCCAGCTTACAGAGAGCTCAGTCTCCCACAGAAGGACAGACAGCGCAGGACCCTACCGTACATCTTGTGCTTCTTTTGCGGAAGCTCGCGATAGTCTTCATCTTCTTCCTGCTTGACTTTCCTCTTTCCTTTGGCCTTCTCCTTTTCCTTTTCACCTGTGCCTGACATTCCACACAACAACAAAGCAGTCTGTAAATGCCTTCCAAACCTTGTCACAGCACCACAAGGCATGGATCACCAAAAAATGCACCCTCACAGAACAGCTTGGAGAAACTTGGTGTGAACAGATCCTAACCTATGGAGTCTCCCTTTTCCCTGTAGATTGTCTTTCCTCAGAAACCATCAGATCTTCCATATGCCTAAACACGTCTCTTGACTATGATTTATATCTACAGAACCAGAACTCAACAAAGACACCTGTGGATCAATCACTGACTGTGACCCTCTGGCATACATTGCCACGATAACCCGTTACCCAGTTCTCACATCCTCAAAATCAGAGGAAAACATAAGAGTAAGAAAAAGAAGGTCAAATGCCATGGAGAAGAAGGCTGCCACTGGGTAGGATTGGTAGAGCTGACAAAGGGAGAGTCACGAAGGCAACAGTGTGTGATAGCCTGACTCCTTCACATCTGCTTATTCAGGTTGGTCGTAGTGTAGCTCCCAAACACTGGAGGCCCATGCAGGAGGTCATAATACATCCAATGCTTGTGTGAACCAGATACTGAGTGTGAAGCCAGCCAGAGCCACATGGTGAAAGCCCTGTGTCAAACAAAATCTCATCTAATCACTACTGATAAGGAGCCACACCACACCAAAACACCAAGCACATGAGATACACTCTCCTGTCTCAGAACTGAGAATCTGAAATGGATACCTTCAACCTGTGACGTGGCAGCAGGCTTGATTCTTCTCATCTTCATCCAGTAGGTAGACTTTCGGAAGGTTGCAGGGAAGTCAGTCACTGGTTCACATGAGGAGGCAGATGACGAACCACTCAGGGAGTCCTCATGAGGGATAGTGTACTGGAAGCTATTATCCTTTATGGAGCACTGGGTCCTATTACTGACACAACACAGACACATGTACCACAGAGGAGAAGCTGGAGACATTTCCTATTAATTTTTCTTACACTGTAAAAACACAACCAAGTTAATAACTTGTACAAAACTATGGAGACTTGTTTTGTTTTATTTACAAAAAGCAAAAAATAAAATAAAATGAAACCAAATGCACACAAAAAACAGCACATGGGTTAAAACATACTAACCATTACAAGTCAATTCAACACGGTATATACAATTCTTCTTAAACCCAGGTCCGTCAGAGTAAACAGGCTACACAAGTGATCCCTCTGCAGCCCAGACCTTCCCAGACTACTCTGAGAAAAGAGAGTAGGCAAAGTGATAAGGCTCCTTGGAAGTAGAACCACGTGTATCCCATCTGTCCTGTCTCTCTGATAGAAGGACCATAATCTAAAGGCTTCTCAGCACAAAGGATAGTCTGTGGATTCTGCACTGACACTGTCCTCCTCCTCTTCCCCCTTCCCCTTCCTCTCCCTCCTCCTCCTCCTTTTCCCTCCTCCCCCTCCATTCCCAACACTGAGATGGCATCCTGTCCTACTTACACAACACAACCCTTAACTTACATAGTTTAGGAACAATGCAATCATGTCTTAGTGAAGTGGCCAGAGAATCCTGGGAAATAACTAATCCACCAAGGAGTGTACATGGAGGATCCATGGCTCCAGATATAGATGTAGCAGAGGATGGCCTTGTCTGACATCAATGGGAGGGCAGGCCCTTGGTACTGTGGAGGTTTGATGCCCCAGCCCAGGTGGATGTTGGAACAGTAGGGTGGGAGAGGGTGGGTGGGTGAGCACCCTCATAGAGGCAAAGGGGAGGATGGAGAGGCAGATGTAGGATGGGGGCTGGTGGAGGACTAACCCGGAAGAAGGATATCATTTGAGATATAAACAAATGGAATGATAAATAAAAAAAGTGATAATGGGGGGTTTGCTTCACCTCCTTTGCTCTCAAATAATGACAGGGTGTTTCTATACCCACTCTGGCCTGTTTTAGCTCCTGTATAAATAACATGGAGATGAAATCAATTTATTAACAAGCTGTGAACGCTATAACTGGGCAGATACTTATCTATTCTAAGCCTACTCTGCTAGCTTGGCTATGTCCCAGCCACGTGACCTGCAAGCTGAATCTGAGTTGGAATCTTGCTCAGACTGGCTCTATTCCATATGTGTCCACATGGTGACCCCTACTGGTCCCTCCACACCCTACTCTCTCTCTCTCTGTGTGTCCGTCTGTCCATCTGTCTGTCCGTGTGTGTGTGTGTGTGTGTGTGTGTGTGTGCGTGTGTGTGTGTGTGTGTCTCGTCTCTCTCTCCCTCTATCTCTCTTTCATCTCCCAGTGACCCGGGACCGGAAGTCCTGCCGAGTTAATGGCTGATCAGCACTTTATTAAACAATCAGAGGTGATAGAAAACAAATTTTACACAACATTGAGATCCAATCAGATTTCAGGGCACAGAATTGAGCATCTGAATACACAGTGTACAAAACCACAGCTTGGAGTCAGATTTTTCTTTTCTTTCTTCCTTCCTCCTCCCTCTCCCTCTCCCTCTTTCTCTCTCCTTATTAACTTTGTGTTCTGCTCACTGCCCTCCTCTAGGTCACCCTTTCCCACAATCCTTACCCCATCCCCCTTCTCCTCTGAGCCATGGACTCACATTTCTAAATCACACTGTTCATTGAGAAAAATTGCTGAGCCAGGAAGTGGTTGTACACATCTTTAATCCCAGCACTTGGGAGGCAAAGGCAGGGGGATTTCTGAGTTTGAGGGCAGCCTGGTCTACAGCGTCAGTTCCAGGACAGCCAGGACTACACAGAGAAACCCTCTCTAGAACACAAAGCAAGCAAACACACAAAAAGAAAAAGAAAAAATTCCTAAGAAAATACAAAGTCTCACACATTCATCTAGGTTACTCAGTACCCTGAGTTCTAGCAGTGTGGCCTGGTTACCTGAGCTTGATTCCCAGTACACATAAAGAAAAAGGAAAGAACCACCTCCTGAGGGTTGGGCTCTAGCATCCTTACCAGGTGGTAAATGACCAATGCCCACTGAAATACACAGAAATGCCAGCAAATTTTCTAGACTTTTTATTTGAGACTAAATGCTTTTCGTGCAGGGTGGGGGGGATATTACACCGATTAGGATAATCAAAGTGAAAAAACCCATCCTGAAATTGGTAATGTATGGCAGGGTCAAACATGACTCCCTGAATTTGATTTTCAAGATCCCATGGTGGTAAAAACTGACTCCTGAAAGTTGTCTTCTGACCTCCACACATGTACCTTGGTACCTACACATGCACATTCATATACAAACAAAAAATTAGATAAAAATATGCTTGATGTGTTTGGGTCAAGTTGACAAGGGGTAGAGGTATGATCATTAATCCTGTCAAAAGACAGGATCTAGGATCACTGAAGGGACTATGTGTGACTGATTATCCAGATTAGGTAAGCCTCTGGGCATGCATGGGAGTGGCTATCTTGACTTCATTAATTGAGGTAGGAAGATCCACCCTAGAAGTGGACATTATTCCCTGGGTCCTGGACTACATGAAAAGGAGAAAGTTAATTGTGTGTGTATAAAGTTTGTTCTCTCCTTCCACCATATGGATCCCAGGAACTGAACTCATGTCTTTAGGCTTGGCCTTTACCCACTGGGCCATCTTGACAGTTCAAGAATAGTTGAATTAAACAGAGGGAGTAAGGAAGAAGGAAGGGGACCAGGCATCCAGATGTCTACGCTCATTACTATCATCCCTGTACTTATGAGGATGAGACAGGAGAACTTCCCTAAGTTCAAGTAAATCTTGAGCTACAGAGTACAACCCTTCCTGGGGGCAGGGGAAAAGAAGACAGAGAAAGAAGGAGGAGGAGAAGAAGAAAAAGAGCCGGGCGGTGGTGGCACACGCCTGTAATCCCAGCATTCTGGGAGGCAGAGGCAGGCAGATTTCTGAGTTCGAGGCCAGCCTGGTCTACAGAGTGAGTTCCAGGACAGCCAGGGCAACACAGAGAAACCCTGTCTCAAAAAAAAAAAAAAATCAAATTCAAATAAATAAATAAATAAATAAATGAAGAAGAAGAAGAAGAAGAAGAAGAAGAAGAAGAAAGCAGGAGGAGGAGGAAGAGAAGGAGGGGGGAAGAGGAAGAGGAGGAAGGAGGAAGAGGAAAAAGAAAGAAGAGAAAGAGAAGGAAAGAAGGGAAAAAGGAAAGAAAGAAAAAGCAAGCAAGCAACAGACAGGAACAATGGAGCACATCTTGCGTTCCCAGTATGAGAATGTATGCTTTCACAAATAGTTTGAGGAACATTTTTACAATTTTTTTTTTTTGAGTTTTCTTTTTCGAGACAGGGTTTCTCTGTATAGCCCTGGCTGTCCTGGAACTCACTCTGTAGACCAGGCTGGCCTCGAACTCAGAAATCCGCCTGCCTCTGCCTCCCAGAGTACTGGGATTACAGGCGTGCACCACCACCCATTTTTACAATTTTTATAAATAATTTAAAGCAAAATGTTCACATTGTTTGGTAAGGTTTTCAGTAGACTATATGTAGACAACACATCCAAAACTACTATATAAGCGTAGGTAGCAGGAGATGGAAGGAATCTCTGAGTTTGTGAGGTTTCTACATTTAAGCAGAAGCAGACATTAGCGCTAATAGACTATGAAAGAATGTAGATTCCCCAGTGTAGGTGCTGAGAATTGAACTCATGTCCTCTACCACACAAGTATGCACTCTTAACCAGAGCCATGTATCCAGCCACTTGTAGTAAAGTTTAAATGGGACCCTAAGCGTTCAACTAACCCAAAAGAAGTATACGAACAAATCATAAAGAACCAAAATTAAAAAGACAGACCCAAATCCAACCCTAATAATATTTATTCAAATGCTATCAGGCTAAACACTTCAGTTGTGATGGCTTGTATATGGTTGGTCCAGTGGCACTATTAGAAGGTGTGGCCCTATTGGAGTAGGTGTGTCACTGTGGGTGTGGGCATTAAGACCCTCATCCTAGCTGACTGGAAGCCAGTATTCTGCTAACATCCTTCAGGTGAAGATGTAGAACTCTCAGCTCCTCCTGCAGCATGCCTGACAAGATGCTGCCATGTTCCTGCCTTGATGATAATGGACTGACCCTGTGAATCTGTAATTTAGCCCCACTTAAATGTTGTCGCTTATAAGAGATGCCTTGGTCATGATGTCTGTTCACATCGGTAAAACCCTAAGACACCAGTTATGATTGACAGAGTGACTACAAAGATATCCTACTTGTATATGCTATCTATTATTGGGGACCTGTAATATAAATAAATAAAAAAAAATAAATAAATGGGGGCTTGAGTGATGCCTGGTGATTTTAAATTGTGTACTAAGCTCTAAAGGACCTGAGTTCGGTTCCCAGCACCCACTTCAGGTGGCTCACAACTACCTGTAAGTCCAGCTCCAGAGGGATCTGATGCTTCTGCTCTTGGCAGGCACCTGCACTCCCATGCACAGACTCACATAGCACACATGCACATTTTTAAATTCACTACATTTCAAAATCATGCATCAATGAAACTACAGAATGTAATCACCAAGCACAAGACGACTGTGATGGCTATTTTAATTTCAATAATACAGACTTTAAGACAGAGACTACATCCAGATAGTAAAAGACAGGCTTCCTAATGACAAAAAATGTCAAATTATTCAGAAGACATGATAATCTGTTGCAATATCTAATAATAGAGCTTCGAACTACACATACTGAAAACTGACAGCAGTAGACAAAGCAGACAACTCCATAAGCTTAAAGAGTACACTTATCTCTCTCAGCTACTGATGGGACAACAAAACAAAACTTCATCAGCAACTAAAAACAATGAATTCATGAAATCTTTAGGCAAATGGTTGAAACTGGAAAATATCATCCTAAGTGAGGAAACCCAATCACAAAAGAATACACATGGAATACAATCTCTGATAAGTGGATATTAATTAGCCCAGAAGCTCTGAATACCCAAGGCACAATTAGCATAACAAATGACTCCCATGAAGAAGTATGGAGAGGGTCCTGATCCTGGAAAGGATTGATCTAGCATTGGAGGGGAGTACCAGGACAGAGAAAAAGGAGGGAGGTGATTGGAGAATGGGTAGAGAGAAGAAGGCTTATGGGACATATGGGGAGGGGGGAACTGGGAAAGGGGAAATCATTTGGAATGTAAACAAAGAAGATAGAAAAAAATATATATAAAAAAGAAAAATAAATAAATAAATAAATGAATAAATAAAAGAAAAATAAAAAAACCCAAAAGTTCAGTAAAGAATAAATGATCTGAATCACATTAAAGAGTACACTTAATTCATCTTTAGCATTTGCAGAACACCTCATGGCCATTAGCTTTTGCAAAATACTGTGTTAAGGATATACATTCTTCTCAAGTTCACGATGTATATTTTCCAAAACGGAGAATATTTTGGGTCTCAAGTGTTAAGTTTTTATTGAAGGGAGGAAAATCACCATGTGTTTTTTGACCATATCAGAATCAAGTTAGAAACTAAGAGTAGTAAACTATTCTAAAACAAGCCAGGTGTGTTAATCCTGGCACTCTGGAGTCAGAGGCAAGTGGATCTCTTGAGGTCAGCCTGGTCTACAAAGTGAATCCAGGACAGGCAGGGCTGTTACACAAAGAAACCCTGTCTCAACAGGACAAGACAAGACAAGACAAGACAAAACAAAACAAAACAAAACAAAAAGATATTCTAAAACAAAACACGAAAATATTCATACATTTAAGAATTTAATAACCTTCTCCTAAATAATTCACAGGTGAAAATGAAATCATAAAGGTCACTGGAGATATTGTACAGTGAGCAACAGAGATGCACTGACCCTAGGGTGTGAGACAATTAAGAAGGCACCTGGAGGGAACAGGAAGATCGACTTCCCTGCTCCCTTCAGGAGGACTCAAAGTCATGGACATAAGGATTCAGTGAAAGATGTCTTAACGAGAGAAGCAAACTTAACCAAAGAAGGAAAACAATTCAATGCACAAACTAGGAGGAAAAATTTTTTTTTTGTTTTATTATGTATACAGTATTCTGCCTACATGTATGTCTGCAGGTCAGCAATCGTACCAGCTGTCATTATAGATGATTATGAACCACCATGTGGTTGCTGGGAATTGAACTTAGGACCTCTGGAAGCCAGTGCTATTAACCTCTGAGCCATCTTTCCAGTACTGGGAGAGAAACGCTTGATTCTTTGAACTAAGCATTAAATAGAGAATCTTGGCTAAGAATATAGCCCAGGCGGGCGGAGGTGGCGCATGCCTGTAATCCCAGCACTCTGGGAGGCAGAGGCAGGTGGATTTCTGAGTTCGAGGCCAGCCTGGTGTACAGAGTGAGTTCCAGGACAGCCAGGGCTACACAGAGAAACCCTGCCTTGGAAAAACCAAATCCAAAATAAATAAATAAATAAATAAATAAATAAATAAATAAATAATATAGCCCAGGGCTTGATTAGCAAGCATAAAACCCTGAGTTTGACCTCTGTGAGTTTAAGGGTAGCCTGGGCTACATAGCAAGGTCCTGGCCAAATCCCATCTCAAAATAAATGGAAGAAACAAAACAATAACATAAACAATAACAATAAAAAAGCTAGATGAAAGAGAAATCTCTGCAATCGTCGGAGGCAAAGGATTCTTTTTTTTTTTTTTAAAGATTTATTTATTATTATATGTAAGTACACTGTAGCTATTTTCATACATACCAGAAGAGGGCATCAGATCTTATTACGGATGGTTGTGAGTCACCATGTGGTTGCTGGGATTTGAACTCAGGACCTTCGGAGGAGCAGTCAGTGCTTTTAACCGTTGAGCTATCTCTCTACCCTTAGGCAAAGGATTCTTTTTTTTTTTTTTTTTTTTTTTTTTTTTTGAGACAGGGTTTCTCTGTGTAGCCCTGGAACTCACTCTGTAGACCAGACTGGTCTCGAACTCAGAAATCCGCCTGCCTCTGCCTCCTAGAGTGCTGGGATTACAGGCGTGTGCCACCACTGCCTGGTGAGGCAAAGGATTCTTAAATAGGATCCTTAAAATCCTATTTAAGGCTTAGTGGATAAAGTGTTTACTATGTAAGCATGAGGACTGGAGTTCAATTCCCAGCACACACATAAAAGCCAGTTGTGGATGAATATGTCTATTACTCTAGCACTGGGGGAAGTGGAGGAGTCAACTGGATCCAAGGCGCTTACTGATCAGTCTGAACATTAGTGAGCTCCAGGCTCAGGGAGAGACCTTCTCTCAAAAATTAGAGGAGGGCACCTACTTGGGCCTTTAGCTTCCATAGGCACACACACACAATTGCATGCCCCTGCACTATTCAACACACAAAGAAGAAACACAAGTTAATATTTTTACAAAGGCACTGCAACCAGGGGAGGTGGTAGGTTAACTGCAGATCCTCACCTCTCCCTTGGCTCTTCGAAAACCAATCCCTCAGTCTTACCCCCAGCTCTGTAGCAACCATCTGTTGCAGCCTCCCTCTACCCCTCCACTGACTCCATCTCCAGTTGATCATACAGATCTTCCCCTTCTAAGTTCCCTCTCCTCCAGTTCATTGCTTTATTCCAGTCCCCAACTCGCAACAGGCATTCCCTGGAACATGTAGGTTACTCTGGCTAATGCAGATCCTCACTTCTGCCTACAAATCTTCAAGTCCATGTCTCCCAGTTTCATCTCCATACTTTAAAAACCCATACTCCAGGTAGGCAGTGATGGCTCACACCATTAATCCCAGTCCTTGGGAGACAGAGGCAGCAGATCTGAGTTCAAGGCCAGCCTGGTCTACAGGGTTAGTTCCTGAACAGCCAGGGCTTCACAAAGAAAAACTCTCTCAAAAATCACAAAAAACCCCAATCAAACAAAGAAACAAACAAACAACTAAAGGAAATAGATAACATTCTCAATACATATAACTTACCAAAGTTAAACCAAGATCAGGTAAGTAATTTAAACAGACCTATGAAATAGAAGCAGTAATTAAAAGACCTCCAACTAAAAGAAGTCCCAGGACCTGCTGGTTTAGCACAGAATTCTAAGAGAATTTCAAAAAAAAGAGTTAACCCAAAACCTCTTCAAATTATTCCACAAAACAGAAATAGAAGGAACAATGTCCAATTCATCTTATAAGGCCACAGTTATCCTGATATACAAGCCACATAAAGACCCCACAAACAAAGAGAATTACAGGCCAGTTTCCCTTACATACACACATGCAAAAATACTCAATGGAAACTAAATCCAAGACCACATCAAAACGATTATCCACCACAATCAAGCAGGCATCATCTCAGAGATGCAGGGATGGTTCAACGTACAAAAATCTGTCAATGAGCAGGGCAGAGGTGGTGCATGCCTTTAATCCCAACACTTGCGAGTCAGAGGCAGGCAGATTTCTGAGTTCTAGGCCAGCCTGGTCTACAGAGTGAGTTCCAGGCCAGTAGGGAAATACAGAAAACAAAACATGTCATGGAAAAAAATCTGTCAAGGTAATCCACCATAGAAATAAACTGAGACAAAAATTACATAATAATCTCATCAGATGCAGGAAATGCCTTTTTGGTAAAATCCACCACCTTTCATGATAAAAGTCTCTGAGAGAATAGGAATACAAGGGACAGAGCTCAGCATAATAAAGGTAGCAAGCCCATAGCCAGTGTCAACTTAAATAGAGGAAAACTCAAAGGAATTCCACTAAAATCAGGAACAAGAAAAGGTTGTCCATACCTAGTCAATATAGTGCTTGGAGTCTTATGGAGCAATAAGACAACTAAAGGAGATCAAGGGGTACAAACTGAGAGGGAAGAAGTCAAAGTATCTTTACTTGCAGAGGATATGATAGTATATGCCAGTGACCCTAAAAATTCCACCAGAGAGCTCTACAGATGATAAACACTTTCAGCACAGTAGCTAGGTACAAAATTAACTCACTTAAAAAAAAGCCTATTAGCCTTACCATAAACAAACGACAGAGGGACTTTACATTAAGAACATGGAGTTGGGTGAGTAGAGAGGTTGGGAGGATCTGGGAAGAGTTGTGGAGGGGAAAGAATAGGATCCAAATACATGGTATGAAAATAATTTTTAAATAAACCAATTAAACATAATGCTGTGATGTGACCCAATCAACACAGGATTTAAATGTTATTTTAGCTCTCTACCAAGTGAAATGAAAACATTTGTCTACACAAGATTGACACAGGAATCTTACAGTTTTACTGTAATTCCCCAAATGAGAGTGCTGGAGAGATGGCTCAGCGGTTAAGAGCACCAACTGCTCTTCCGAAGGTCCTGAGTTCAAATCCCAGCAACTACATGGTGGCTCACAACCATCTGTAGAGAGATCAGACACCCTCTTCTGGAGTGTCTGAAAACAGCTACAGTGTACTTACATATAATAAATAAATAAATCTTTTTTAAAAAAATCCCCATGAAAAATAGCCCAGCAACCCAAATTTTCATAAGGGCTACACAAACTGTGAGGTAAGAATATGGAATTCAACTTGGTAATGAATAACTACTTTCAACTCAAGATTACTGTTCTGGAAAAGAGTTTCTTAAAGACAAGGGGAGAGAGATGTGACTTAATTTATATAAAATTGTAGAGCATGTAAACCACTGCAGGTTACAGGTCATCAGTACTTAGGGACAGGATAAAGGGAGAAACAGACTGCAAAAGCACACAAGAAACATTTAGGAGGGCTGGAGAGATGGCTCAGCAGTTCAGAGCATTGGCTGTTCTTCCAAACAGGATCCAAGTTCAGCACACAAATTGGGAGTCTTACAAATGCCTGTAACTCCAGCTTCAGGAGATCTAACTCCTCATACATAACACCCACACAGATACAAATGCATACACATAATTTAAAATAATAAAAATAACACTTCAAAAAATTCTCAGGGATTTTGGAGAGCCATGGAGAGATGGCTCAGCAGTTAAGAGCAGTGCCTACCCAGGTTCAACTCCCAGCATCCACACTGCAGCTGTCTATAACTCCAGTTCCATGGTTCTGATGTCCTCTTTTGGCCTTAGTGGGCACCAGGAACACAGATGGTATAGATGTACAAACAAAAAAAAAAAAACCCCATACACATTAAGTTGAATTTAATACTTAAAAAAATTGCGAGGAGTCAGGTGGTGGTGGTAGTATATACCTTTAACCCTACCACTCAGAAGGTAGAGGAAGGTGGATCTCTGAGTTTTCTGAGTTGGAAGCCAGCCTGGTCTACAGAGTGAGTTCCAGGATGGTCAGCGATACACAAAAAAACTCTGTCTCAAAAAACAAAAAACAACCACAAAAAAAGAAATGGGTTTATAGATAGAAATGTGTGTCATTGTGGTGTTAGTTTTGCAGATTTGTTCTATGTCAACATTGAACAGTGTGCACATGAAGCAAACGCATCTACTATATGTCAGTTACACCTTAATAATAGGAATTGACAGACCTCTAGAGGTGAAACTCAGCATTCCACACAATAAGAGCCATCTCTGTTTAATAGAGACAGTGGCCATTAAGAGACAAATCCCAGGGAATTCCCGTTAGAAAAGTCTTGTAGAGAGTTCTTTATTACCAACACAGGACTTCCTTAGAAATCTCCATGTTCTGTCTCATGAATATGCATGAGCATGGGGAAAATCCATAGCTCACAGGGTCAGCAGGATTAACATGGTAGATGAAGTCAAGAGGGTTAAGAGTCTCGCCTAGGCTACTACCTTTAGTTTTAAAAGACTCAGCAAAAACACTTCTTCAGTATGTTGTATAATCTATCAACCCAAGACAGTTTTATGTATTAAAAATGATAGTAGGGCTGGAGAGATGGCCCAGTGGTTAAGAGCACTGACTGCTCTTCCAGAGGTCATGAGTTCAATTCTCAGCAACCATATGGTGGCTCACAACCATCTGTAATGAGATCTGATGCCCTCTTCTGTTGTGTCTGAAGACAGCTACAATGTACTCATATACAATAAATAAATAAATAAATAAATAAATAAATAAATGTATGTTCAAAATAAGTAAGTAAATAAAAAAATAAATAATACTAAATGATATTATAGTAAGTGCTCCAGTATGATGTAATGCTTATCATGATTAGTAACTTTATAATTAATCACTGGGGTAGCAGATCTCAGCTTTGAATCACAGATGATGTTAGCCTATTTTCAACTTTTTTTGGATTAAAATTTTTTTTAAAGATTTATTTATTTTATATATGTGAGTACACTCTTGCTGTCTTCAGAAACACCAGAAGAGGGCACTGAACTCCATTATGGATGGTTGTAAGCCAGCATGTGATTGCTGGGAATTGAACTCAGGACCTCTGGAAGAGCAGTAAGTGCTCTTAACCACTGAGCGATCTCTCCAGCCCAGATTAAGAATTTTTAAGAACCTATGGCCCAGTGGTTCTAAACTTGTATATCCTAAGACTACTGGAAAACACCAATATTTATATTATGATTCATAACAGTAGCAAAATTAATTATGCGGAAGCAAAACAAATAATTGTATGGTTGGTGGTCACCACTACATGAGGATCTGTATTACAGGGACACAGCATTGGGAAGGTTCAGAACCATTGCTCCATAGCCCATTCTTCTTCCCCCCCCCCCCACTCTCCCCCCCCCTCCAGACAGGGTTTCTCTGTGTAGCCCTGGCTGTCCTGGAATCACTCTGTAGACCAGGCTGGCCTCGAACTCAGAAATCCACCTGCCTCTGCCTCCCAAGTGCTGGGATTAAAGGCGTGCGCCACCATCCCCGCCCCCCACCCCCGCTTAGCCCATTCTTCTAAGTACAAATATGTAGATTTAATTTTTTAAGAAGCCTTTTGGTTGGTCTCAGCAACCTTTGGAGTCTTTTCCTATTCGACTTCTCTTCTGACGTCCACGGGTCTGTGGTGCACAGACATTCATGTGAGAGCAACACAAACACAGAAATAAATCTAAAGGGTTTTAAGTGAGTTCTCCCAATGACTCCAATCCTGATTGAAAGAACCCATTTGCCTTCATAATGCTTAACAATTTTCTCGAGGTACACACCAACACACACCCCTTTTACCACAACTCCTGGAAGACCTTATGAATGCATTCATCTTACGGAGAAAAAAATAACATTTTTCCAATTATTTTTCACAGATGGTAATTCTTAAGTCTGCACTTCAGATCAGCTCTTCGTTTAAGTGCAAACCCATTCATTTTGTTGTAATGTTACATCTCGTTTCAGAAATCCCCAGTTTGGTTTATGAATGCAAAATCCAACTGCTGCCAAAGACAGAAACCTGTGGACACCCTGTTTCCCCTCCCCCTTAACTCTCACCTAGTCTCATCACATGCACCTGTGATACAGTTACGATCATAGGTCGTCACATTTCACTTTCCTCCTTAGGTTTGAGTATATTACTCCTGGTACCAGTTTTCACACTCCTTTCAATCCATTTCTTCAAAGGTGACCTTTCTGGCTCCTGTTAATGCCTGTGATCGCAGCACTGGGTAGACTGACGGCAGACTGCATAAGTTAAAGTCCAGCCTGGGCTATATAGTAAGCTCCTGGTCAGCCTGGGCTACATAGTGAAACCCTGTCTCAAAGAGAAACAGGTGTGTGTGGTGGCACAGGCCTGTGATCCCAGCACTCAGGAGACAGATGCATGAGGACTACAAGTTACAGGCCAACCTAAGTGTCACAGGGAACTCCCAGATAGTGAAGCCCTACTTTAAAAAATAGTTTTATTCCTATTACTCTGGATTGTGTTGCCATGTTTTCCCACCTCATCTGTTGAAACCAACAGCTGTTTTCATGCCTGGGAGCCCAACACAGCCAGTACAGAGAAGACATTTCCTAAGTGTTATCTAAGTGAATGAACTCACCAGGGAGGTCCAAGTTGATAAAATCTTTTCTATCAGCCATGGAAAAAATTAGCACATTCATTACACAAAATAATGAATCAGTGATGCAACTAAGTAGCTTGGAAATATAAAGACTGCCCATAGCGATTTTTATTTCCCTCCCAGAGTCTATCAAATTAATTATGAGCACATATGTGATGTGGGGGCAGAGGACATGCAGGGATACCACTAACTGAAACACACTCATTTTTATTAGACTGTATTTTTATTGCAAGGTAGGTTTTCTTTCCCCCACACTACGCTGACATCTGCACTGTTTAATCCAGTAGCCGCTACCTATAGATGGCTATTGAAGTTTCAGTCCATTAAAATGAAACAGAATTTGTCATTCTGTTCTTCCGTAGCCACATCTCAAGTGCCCCAAAGCCATACCTGTCTGGTGGCTGTGACGCTGCACAGTACAGACACAGAACACCGTTAGCAGCACTGTCTATACAATTACAAAGAGGTCCTCAGAAAGCCTCACTTACTTCTTAGCTCCCACGATCCTGGTGCTCCTCTGCTGCTTACGGGATGTGGGTCCCGGGGTCTAGCAAATCGCAAGCACACGAGTGAGTGCCAGGGACCTTTGTACCTCATCCCCAAAGAGATGAATCCCCCTTGTGCCTAGATGTGAAGCTGTCCCAGGCAACTTCTTCAAATGGACCTGTGCCATCCTATTTTTCTACAATGTACAGACGGGTTGACAATATCAGAGCTTTCATTATTGCCCATTCTCAAAACCCTATCCTAGATGGAGGCTCGAAAAGAAAAGACGGAAAAAAATATAATATATATTATACAGCAACGGGAGGCACTAGGGATGCTGAAGGAATATAAATAATTACAATATGTCGAGGAACTGAGTCCGAGGATACGAGGAATAGGCAATAAAAATAAAAATGGGGGGAAAAGGGAATAAGTGGATCTGATATAAAAGGGTGGGGCCTACGATGGGCTCTGAAAAAAACCCAACTCTGAGTTCAAGACAAAAGCAAAGGACCGCGTGTTCTCGGCTCGACAGTTCTATCTCCAAAGTATAATGGTCACACCAAGAAACTCACGGCGGTGACTGCACCGAGTCTGGAAGACATCACTCCCCCTCCACGCCTAACAATTTCACCCAAGGGCTCCGGCCAGACCAACGCCACTTCCGCTCTGCTCGCCTCTCCCGGATGTGGTCTCGGCGACTACTAGCCCTGCTCTGAACATCTACTTCCGCCTAGTGGCCTCCGAGGGGGCTGCAGAGGAAAAGGAGTCACATGACTACTCATCTTCAGCTTCCATTGAGACCCCGCCCCCATCGCTACAGGGGAGAAGGGAGGCTGACTGGAAGAGAGGGTTGGAGTAAATGGGAGGAGTCTGAAGGTCCTCTGAACCTGCATTTGCACAGCAGGTCTCACCCATCCCAAAAGTGGTCTTACAGATGCTAATGGGGGTTCAAATCTCACTTTTCTTTATTGATCTTAAATTACAGACCCATTCTCTTCCCCTTCCCTCCCAGATAGCTCTTTCAGTGCTGAGGGTGCAGGCAGTGGCTGAACAGGAATACACTTAACAGGGGCAGATCTCTCCTTATCCACTAACATCATGCCTCCACACGTCTGGATTTTCGGTATGGTCCCTAGAAGACATGACCTCTTTAGCCAAGATCGATAGGGGAAGCATTAGGGGAACGATGCTTGAGCCTCTCCCTGGGGACTGTGACAGGGTCTCTCATAGTGACAGTGCTGGTTCCTCTCAGAGAGACTTCTGTGCATCTTCTCAGAATGACTGTGTCTGCTTTCAGAGGGACTATACTGTGTTCTCTCAGAATGACAGGATGAGTCTGTAAGAATGCCTGTGTAGCCTGGTTTAGAGGAACTGTCCTGGGCTTATTCCAGATGTTGTGATTATAAAAAGATAAATATAAGAATATGTTCTATGGGGGTGTGGTGAGGTGTGGGGCAAAGGGATAGCTCCGCAGGCCCATGCCAAGGCATCCCTTCCCCCTGAGGGACCACACATATGATGCCATAGCATAGAAGAGCGTTTATTTAGGGCAAGGCAAGGGGAAGAGAGTAGTAGAGGCAGAGAAAGGCAGAGAGAAGGAGAGAGCAAAGAAGTTGAGGCCGGCCATGATCATGTAGAGAGAGGGGTAAGGGAATGGGGAGAGAGGGGGGAAGAAGGGGATGAGAGAGAGAGAGAAAGAATGCAACCCCTTTTATAGTTGGTCAAGCCTACCTAGCTATTGCCAGGTAATGTTGGGGTTGAGTCCAACACCAGAGGAGCATACTTGGCTGTTGCCAGGCAATGTTGGGATGGAGTCCAACACCAGTCTCTTCCAGCCAGAGGGAAGGGGAAAAGATCTTTCAGAGAAATCACCATGGCTCCTTTCTGAAGGACTGCCCCATGACCTTCGCGTGAGAATGAGATGGCTCTTTTTAGAAGAACTGAGGCATCTCAGAGAAGAGGGACTCTGTTGGTTCCTCCCAGAAAGATTGTGTAGATTCTTTACAGAGGGACTGTGTCCTCTTCTCTCTAGAGGTCTGCAAGGGCTCCTCCTTGAGCTCCTGTGAGGGCTTCTCCTTGAGGGACTTCGAAGGTTTCTTCCTAAGAGACAGGAAGGACTCTTTCCTGAGCGCCTGTGAAGGCTCCTCCTTGAGGGACTGTGAGGGTTTCTCCATGAGGGAATGCTAGGACTTCTTGAGGGACTGTAAAGGCTCTTCCTTGAAGGACAGTTCCCTGAGGGACTGTAATGGCCACCCCCAGAGAGATTTTGAGGGCTTCTCCTTGAAGGGCCTCGGGGACTTCTCCTTGAGAGAATGAGAGGACTTCTTGAGGAACTGTGAGGGATCTTCCCTGAAGGACTGTGAAGGTTCCTCCTTGAGGGACCTTGAAGAATTCTCCTTGAGGGACTACGAGGGCTTTTCCTCAATGGACTGTGAGAGCTCCTCCTTGAGCGAATTAAAGGGCTCCTCCTTGAGGGACTATGGCCTCTCCCCTTAAATAGACTGTTATGGCTTCTGTCAGAGAAACTTCTTACGGAGGGGCTAAGACTGTTTCTCTGGGAGGGACTCCGATAACTACTCTCAAAAAGTCTTCTAAGGGTTCTGTCAGAGGGACTGCTACGCCTTCTCCGAGAAGGACTGTGATGTCTCCTCTTAGAGAGATTTCGCCAATGAGTTCCCTGAGGAAGCAGGCAATGGCTTCTTTCAGACGGCTTATTACATGGGGTTCTCTCCCTGAAGAAGCCGAGTTGCTGTGGTTGGTATTTTGGTGCTTCATCACCATAGACATTGTGAATTATTTTGGGGACTCGAGTAGCTTGTTTAAAGTCATCTCTTCCACAAACCATGGTCTTCTGCGATTGCAAGGGTCTGGGTGGGAGAGAGCTCGCTGGTTTGGGCTGTGGAGCTTGTCTACCACGCTCACTTCCTCCCTGCCACGTGCCCTTTTGCTTAGCGCTTGAGCCTGTTGACCTGAGCCTGACAGCTGGTGTCCTTGCTCCTTCGCTATCTCCCATAAAGTAAAAATCATTGACACTTTGGTTGGGGTGCAAGTTGCCTGGCCTCAGCTTTTTCAATTTCCGGCCCGTAAAAGTCATAATTCTATGTGCTGCTTGGAATGCCTGCCTTAGGCCTTGAACAAGCGGTTGGATGATTTTGGGCCGAGAGGATTTCTTAGGTTGTGTCTTGGAAGAAACAGTGCTTGTTTGGGGGGTTTCAATTCTGTTTCTTGACAGACCCCTCAGTGTTCTAGGGCTGATTTTGTATAGCCTTGTATTTTGTGTTTTAGGTCCCTTGATAATTTTCTTCAAAGGATCTGTCAAGACAGAGGTCTTTCTGAGGCTTGATTTAATCCATGTTTCATCCTGATTGCTTCCATAGTCAGGATGCTCGGAAGCCAGCTTAGAGAATCTAGCTTCTCTATGTGATGGTAATGCAGTACCCATCTGTGGATATCCTAATTTAAATCCAAGACGCACTTGAATGTCACCATGGCCTTCCGGGGTGTTTAAAAGGTGGAGCTGTGGGTAGATGAGAAGGTATGGCCCCCAAGCAGACTGTAACTTATGAGAGCAATTAAGGCCTGAACATCGGCCACATTCTAAGCATATTGGATACTTTAGGACAAGACCTGAATCTAGAGGCGGAGGGACATTGTGGGGTATTTGACTTCTTATGAGTTTTCCTGCTATTTTTAACTTGAGTTCTCTTAGAAGATGTTCTGAGTTATCGGTGTTTGACTGGGAGAGAGAACTTGTCTTGAGGGAATGCTGAGACTCAAAAGTCCTACTCGGTGCACATGGTGAGATGTTACTCTGCTCCCTGGAAACAGAATCTTCCCTAGTGTAAAGTATCTCTGATCTCATCAAGTCAGGAAACCGGGCCCCGGTACATGAGACGGGCACATGCTCAGTGGCTTTCTCGAAGATATCGCTGTACTTTGAGCTTGGTTTCTTTACTCCCAATCTTGTGCCAGAGAATCTCTGTATTATGGAAGATGTGGAGCCACGTGTCCACATCTTCAGCGCTATTCTTTTCTCATTACTGTGAAAGAAGATATGTCTCTGTATGTACTTTTTATCCACTGACGTCTGAGACATGGTCCTTGGAACCCTCTCTAGCAGGCTTTGAGAGAATTCCATCAGTTCAGCTGGAACGCCAAATAAATTTTCGATGGATTGACAGCTGTCCATAGTGGATCCTTCTACTGAAAAGGGTTGAGAACAAGGCTTCCTTTCCATAGTGGTTCCCAGGACATTCCCCAGCATGAGCATATTGGAGAGGTATTTCCTAGGTAGTCGCTGCCTACAGACATGGCTTTCCCAGACATTCTGTTGTATGCCCAGCAAGGAATGGATAGAGCTTCTTCGAGCCCCTAATCTTGCCTGAAACTCGGCAGAGAGTAATCTGAATGGGTTTGAAGAATACCCCTGTAATTCCTCCATTTTCTTTTTACTTTCTTCCTTAGATAAGACATTCGTGCTCCAGATATCAGGATACGGGGTTCCCTTGGCATCCCCTCTATCAGAGGGTAGATTTTGAAGGACCAAGGGAAGAACTGATGATTCTGTTTTGAGACCTAGAGATTTTGCAGCCTGAAGCCTTTGCTCATGAGTTAACACTGTACGTTCCTTAAGGGGAGATGTTTGCTGAGATATTAATTCTGCAGAAGTCACTTGAATATCTGCCCTTTGAGTTAACTCCATAGGTTTTACCAGGTCTTGAAGATGTGGTCTTGGGTGTAAATTCAAACACTCCTTTACTCTAATGCTTGGTCTCATGCCCAGTCCTATTGGTTCTACAGCCTGGGGACATGGTCCTGGTTCCACTTCTTCAGATTTTACGATCTGAATCAATGGTTTGGCAGTTACTACAGTCTTTATTAGTGGAAAGCCTGGCCGTTGTTTTGTTTCTAAAGCCTGATGTTTTGGCTCTATGATTACTTTTTTGGATTGCACATTTTGTAGCCGAAGGCTTGGAGGAAATTCTGACCTTATCGCATCATGTGTTCTGGAAGTCAAATCATTGTATTTTGGCGTTTGAGGGGTACTTTCTGGAATCATGACAGACTTTGTAACTTGAAGTGGCGGTCTGGAGATCACTTCCACAGATTCACAGACTTTTGGGAGGGCCACTGAGTGAGGAACTGAAAGCTGTGTCTTCACAGATTCTGTCAGTTGATCTCGTGGCTTTACACTAATCCCTACAACGTTTATCATTTCATCCAGTGACTCTGTTGGAGTGATGCTTACATTTTCCAGGCTCAGATTCTGAAGTTTTGTTAGCTTAGCCGCTACCCCTCCTGACGGCTGTGTCCCAAAGGTGAGCTCCACAGAGTCTCTCTTTCCCACAACTTCACCCTTTTTCTTGCTTGCCAACTCAGAGGATTCTTTGTGCAGCCACTCCATAGAGGCCAAATTTTTAGATTTGGGAATCTGAGGTCCTGGCCCTGGTGTTATTCCTGAAGTGGAATCTGGGACGGGACAGAATGGCCTTGTTGTTATTACAGATTGTTCCCTTTGAGATCTTTCCTTAGAGCCCACCCCCAGAGGTCCCACGTCTTGAGGACATGGCCTTGGAGAGTTTTCTATAAATCCAATCTCTCTATTTATCGCCTTTGGAGTCATTCTAAATTCTTCCCCTTGCTGTCGTGCTTCACAAGTCAATTTCATTGGGTCTGCAACACGATTCCTGAAGTTGAGGGTCATTCTATCAGAGTCTGTAACCTCTTTTGTCTGTAACTTCTTGAAATCTTGAAATTGAGGCCACGACCAAGAATATAACTCAGGAGGTTCTGGGATCTGGTAGCTTTTCTGTTGATTTGGGTCTGAAGATAGTGAATCTTGATCACTTACTGTTGTAGTCAGATCAAAAGATTCTGGTACTTGAAGATCTTGCTTTGGGGGCATCTCTGATGATTCTAGGACGTTATCTGTTGGTTTGGAGCTCAACCTCATAGATTTTCCTGTCATTTCTTTGTTTTTATGTCCCACCCCATTTGTAAATTCTAAAGATCCCACATCTTGGGAAACTGGTGGTGAAGTAAAATGCACCGATTTAGGGACTTGACACCTAGGCTTCGTGCTCATCTCTGCAAAGTCCTCCACCTGTCGCTCTGGTCTCATGGATTCTGCGAGGGGATGAATTGTCTGGGGCATAAGGTTCCCAGGTTTCACGTTTTGAAGAATTGACTTTTGTGGTAACTCCACAGATTTTCCAATTTCTGGCATACGCACTGATGACAATTTTACCTGTTTTACACCTTGCCACTTTGGCTCTGAAGGAATTGCCAAAGATTTTGTATTTTTCTGCTCTGATGTCAGTGGCAAATTTGAGAATTTGACACTGTTCAGTGCTGGTCCTGCTAAGAGCTTCCTGGTGGACTGTGGTGGCAATACTATCATTGGTTTGTCCGAAGAACTCACAGTTTGAAACTGTGACGCTGGTTTAAACTGCACAGCTTCCAAAGTTTGATAACTAGGTTCTTCTGAAAACACCTTCCTTCTCAAGTGATTCAGACCACAGCCAGGAGTCAGTTTTACAGCATTTGTACAAAACTGTGTGTGTGTACTCTTCTCTGGAAACTTTCTATCTTCAGGAGGCGACGTTGGTAAAACCACAGAATTCACACCATTTGACTGAGGCCTCAAAGTAAATATAGGTTGTGTACTTTGCTGCTGTGACCCCAGCTGGTTCTTCCAAACTGGGATCTTTTCCAAGTTTGCCCCTAGCATTAAGTTAGATGCATTCCTATCTTGAGAAGGTGATATACCCAAATTGTTTGACCCTGGATTTAGGTCAGACGTCAAATCTTTCAGATGTTGTTCTTGAAGTTTTGGAGCTTGTAAATGTGCCCCAGGGTTGTAGCCAATAGAATTTACAGACTGAGATTGTTGACTTAGAGTACATGCAGAAGAATTTATATCTTTCAAATGTATTCTATTATTGCACCAAACAGGATTTACACACAGAATTTGCGGTGGTGGAAATGAAGAAAAGTTCATACCTTGAAAAAGTGGCCCAAGATTATACCTATTAGAATGTTCACACAGATGGTTTTGCCCTAGAGTGTATACAGAAGAATTGACAGCTTGCGAATGTAATTCAGGATTCTCTGGGATGCATGCAGAAGAATCTGCACACTGAGGATTTGACCCTAGGGTGCATGCAGAAGAATCTGCACACTGAAGTTTTGATCCTGGGGTGCATGCGAAAGAATTTGCACACTGAGGACTTGGCTCAGAATCGAAGTCCACTGCTTTCATATCTTGAGAGTTTGTCTGTGTAATCACCTCAGAAGGTTTTATACTTGTCAAGTATTGTTCCATAGAGTCTATACCTTGAAGTTTCATGCCCATGATCAGCTCAGGATATTTCAAATCTTGCAAATTAAAGCCTGAATCAGCCCTATAGATTGTGTGCCTACCTAAAAGCAACTTCCTTGGGGTGAACTCAGGTGTCTCATCTTGTAATTTTTGACAAAGTTTGATTTCTACTGGTTTCATTCCAAGTACATTCTTTTCTGTGATGACTTCAGATGACATACCTTCCACGTGTGATCTAGGACAGAAGCTCATAGATATGACATCTTGGACTTTTACACCCATGGTCCTCCTCAAAGATTTCGGATCTTGTAACTTTGGGTCTGATTCACAGTCTTCCATCTCCATTTCTAAAGGCTTTGTCTTCAGAACTGAATCTGATTTTATAACTTGGGACTGTGGCCCAGTATCTAGCTTGACCCTTGGAATTTTGGTTGAAATTGGTTTACTTTTCAACAGTGACCTTAACTTAAATTTCACATATTCAGACTTTGTTTCAGTTGTTAAGTTAGAACATTTTGCACTCTGCTCCTGGGGCTTAGACTTCATCTCAGTTTTCATACCTTGAGGTTTTATCTGAAGGGCCAACCCAGAGGATTTTTCACTTTTCAACCATGTCTTTGTATTGTTTTGTGACTGTGACCCTTGGCCTAATGCCCCAGATTTCCCTTCTGAAGATTGTGACTCTTGTTTAAACACTGAAGATGTCACATCTTGAAGCTGTTGGATTCCTGGAGAGGACTTTAATGGTTTTGATTCTTGTGACTGTCTTCCAGGGGTCTGTTCTTGTGGCCTGAGGTAAAAATTCCCAGAATCTTTCCCTTGAAGTGTTGGCCCTTGAGTCATTTCTGATGGCTTCCCACCTCCCAATTTTGTGGAGGGTTTCTGTTCTGTCCATTTGACACCTTGAAACGGTGACCCACTATTGAATGCTGACATCTTTACACCTTGGAACTCCTTTCGAGGTGTCCGTGGAACAGATCTAACACTTTCAGCCTTTGGCTCCTTGTTTAGCTCCTTGAATGTGATGCCTCGAGCCTGTGGCTCTGGAGTCAAGTGAAGTGGATTTGGTTCCTGCAATGGAGAGGTTTTTACTCCCTGTAACTGTGACTCAAGATGAAATGCCGCCTTTTTTTCTCCTTGACTTTTTGACCTGGCGGTCAGTTCAGATGATTTCACACTTCTCCATAGCATGGGCGGCTTCAGTTCTGTAGCTCTGGCATCTCCAGACTGTAACCTTGAGTTTGAAGCTACACCTTTCTCACTTTGAAACTCAGATATTGGTATCCATTGAAGAGCCTTTGTGCTTCCAATTGGGGGTTGTGCCAGAGTTTCCATACCTTGAAGCTGTAGGTCCAACGTTGACTCCAAGGCTTTTTGTTGGTACATCTGGGACCCTGGAGTCAACTGGCAAGGTTTCATACTTGGCACCTGTAGTTCATTTTGGAACTCTTCAGATTTTACACTTTGAGCAATTGGCTGAGGACCCAATTCAAATGAGGTTGTATCTTTGAATTTTAACTTAGGGTTGAGCCCTATGGGTTTCATATGTGCAGGTTTGGGTTCTTGAGCTGACTCCATGGGTAATGTATTTTCTGATCCAAGCTGCTTTTTCTGTTGATCAAAAATCCCACCTTTCCACTCTAGTGGCTTTACAGTTCTCTGGTCATCCTCTCTAGACTTAGGACTTAAGTCCATGGGTGCCATCCCTTGACACTGTTGTGTTGAGGTGAAATCTACACATTTTACTTCACGGATTTCTTGGGTTTTGGCTACAGTTACAGGTTTTAGACTTTGCCGTTTCAAACAAGGGGCGGTCACGGGGTTCCTACATTGCATTTGTGGCTGTGAAGTCAGTTCCTTGGACTTTATACCTTGCAGTTGGGGCCCTTGAAACACCTCTATAGGTTTATCTTCAAACATCTTGCTTGATACAGATGTCACAGTATTCTCCCCTTGCTTCTTTGGTTCAAGTTTCAAGTCCAAGGCACTTACATCTTGAACATGTGTATCACGGGCCAACCCCTTATTTTTTACATCTTGAATTCTTGAACCTGGAATCAACTTCACAGACTTCATATCTCCTTTCAGGGAACCAGTTGGGGATACCACAGTAGATTTTATCCTCTTGAGACATTCTTCTACAGTTAAGATCACAGATTTCCTATCTTCCATTCTTGGCTTTGAAGGTAGAAACTTTGGTTTTAAACCCTTCAAGCTGTAGCCTGGAGGCAGCCCCTTAAGGGTCCTATCTCCTGATTGCATCCCTGAGGTTGACAGCATAAATCTGACATGCTCCAGCTCTGACTTTAACTTTGTAGATTTAATGTCTCCCAAATGTAGCCCTGGTGTTAATTCCACAGATGTCAGAGCTTCTTGCTTTGAGACTATATTGTCCTCCATGGGTTTTATATGTCCTAAAAGCTGTGCTTCAGCCAATTCAGAAGATGCTATGCCTTGGGTCTGTGGTCTTCTGATCAACTCGGAATGATCTACATTTGCTAAGTGTCTCCCAGGAGCCAATTTTGTAGTTTCCGATATTGGTACCTGTGGCTCAGACACTGTTTCATAAGACACTTTGACTTCAACGCTTGGCACTTGATTCCCTGTGATAAATTTTACATCCTGAAATGGTGACTGGTATACTACCAATTCGGTCTTCATCCCTTCCCCCTCTGATGGTGTGGTCAACTCAAAAATTTTTACAGATTCTAAGTGTGGCCCTGAGTTCAGCTCTGATGTTTTCACACCTTGAGGTTGAGTTCCTGGTATTCCATCCCAAAATTTGACATCTTGCAGCTGTGGTCCTGTATTAAAGCTCACTTGCCTTGTATCTTGTAGCCCTGGAGTCGTCTTTGCTAAGTTAGGATCCTGTATCCCTAACTCTGGAGTCATAGAACTTCCACTAACAAACATCAATCCTGAGATTTGCTCCCCAAATTTGACCCCTTGAAGTTTTGGTCCTGAAGCCAGCTCAGAAAATTTGGTATCTTGTTTCCAAGGACCTGTGTTGACCTCCTCAGGTATCACTTGTGAATGCTGTAGTTCAGAGGCTTGTGTTGCAAATTTCATGCTGTGAAACTCTGATCCTTGTATAGGCAGAACAAGCTTCCGATCTTCCAACTTTGGCTCTTGGCTTAATGGCAATAATAATTCTGGTATAAATCCCTGAGACGTCCGCTCTTGAAGCGGAAACCCTGGCATGAACTGTGTATATTTGAAACCGTGGAGTTTGGGTTTGGGAATTGGCTCAGAAAATCTCACATCTTGCAAACATGGTCCTAGATTTACTTCCATAGATTTCACATGTTGTGGTTGTGGTTCTGGAATCTTTGGCCCCAGAATAAAACCAGATGATCTGATTTCTGGCATTGGGGAATATGATATTGCTTCATCAGATTTCATACCATAATGTGGGGGGCCCAAAATAGAATTTGCTGGATTATCCCCTTGAACAAGTAGACCTTGATATAACTTTGGAAATCTGACACTTTGCAGTTGTGGTCCTGAAGTTAGTCCTGATTTGACAATTGGCTGTTCTTGGCCCAAATTCAAATCCATGGATTTCACATTTGGAATCTTTGTCCCCTCAACTGACTCCTTTCTTAAAGTCTGTAGCCCTGGCTCTTGTTTTGTAATTTCAGGATCTATCACTCTTATAGATGGCTGTTGTCCTAAATCCACAGATAACTCACTTTGTAACTCTAATCCTGTATCTATTTGGGTAGATGTTATGTTGTGAACCACAGGCCCTGGAATCACATCTATAATATATGATATGGGTCCTGTAGTCAACTCTATAGGTTCTACGACTAGTACAGATGGTTCAGAGGTTAATTCTTCAATTTTCAGTTTTTGTACCAATGACCCCGATTCTTCAATTTGCACGTTTGGTTCAAGATTCAACCCCTGAGATCCCATTTCTGAATAGGTTTCTACAGTGGTCCCCTGGGACTCATCAACTTCAGGCAATGTCAATTCAGTTCTATCTGGGTATTCATATAGATTTAGTTCTGATGGGTTAGTAACATCTGAACATGGTTCTAGTGTCACATGAGGAAAGTCCATATCTGGGGGCTGTGGTTCTGGGGTCATCACTTCTGGGTTTATGGTTGGCACTTCTAATTCTGGTAGCAAATTCAGAATATCTTTAATTTCAGTTTGTAATTCTGGAGTCTCTTTCATCTCTTTTACAAGGTGGATCCTAGTTTCAAGAATATCTTGGAGTGGTGGTAAGTCCATCTCTATAGATTCTGAGGTTTGGCTCGGTGGTGCTGGAGTCATTCCTACTGATGAGTGTGTCAACTCAGCAGATTCTTCTACCTGATGACAAGTGTCAGAGGTCACCCTTGCTTCTGAGGCTTGTTGGTTTTCAGTCAGCCCTTCAGGGTCTGGGAAAGAATAACTTGAGTTGAGGCTCACATCTGAAGATTTTACTGCATAAAGTTGTGTAGTTAATTCATCAACTTTTGTACTTTCCATCAAAGACTCAAGAATTAAACTCCTACAGTCTACCAATGGAATCTTTGTATCTTCAAGCAGTGGCACGTGGCCTATCTTCTCAGAGCTGGTATTTTGTGAACATGGTTTTGGGGCCAAGTTTGCAGATTTTACATCTTCAAGTGATAGTCTTGCAGTCAATGAAACCATTTTTATATCTTCCTGTACCTCCTGTATTAGGGACGAAAGAACACCTTCCGCACCTTGAGACTGTGAACCAGGGGTCAAATTTACTGTTTTAGTATTTTGCACCTGTGGATTTGGGGCCAACCTAGCAGACTGAACATTTGGGAGTTGTGGTTCAACTGTCAGTTGGGCAGACTTCACATCTTGAAGCAGAGACTCTGGGGCTGACGGGACAGGTTTCTCAATTTGTAGTTGTGGTATTAGGGTTAATTCCTCAGACTGTATGCTCTGCTGTTGTTCTGGGGCCAAATCTGTAGATACCACCGTTGGGGTCAGCAGCCTATCTATTACTATTTCTGGAACTAAATCTATGGATACGTCCACAGGTTTTATATCTTGCAATCTTGGATCTGGGACTAGGCTCTTAGAGTATCCATTCTGTAATTCTGGTGTTAAGTTTATTGACTGCATAACCTTAGGTCGTGCTGTTGTGTTTTTCTCCAAACACTCGACTTCTTGAAGTTTTGGAGTAGCTGGCATGACTTCAGAATTTGTAAGTTGACACCGTTGGCTCATCCCTGTAGGTACTGTCCCTTGATCTGGGGCCTCTGGGGCTGTTGTCACAGATTCTGTCATTTGATGATGTGATGGTGTCCTCTCTGTAGGATTCTTCCATTGTGGCCAGGTATCAGAGGTTAACGCCATAGGTTCTATCATTTTGTGACTTTCGCTTGGACTCACCTCTGAGCAGTCTATGTCTTGGTGCCATGGAGTCAACTCTGAAGGGTCCATGACCTGATGAGGTGGTTTTGGAGTCAATGACAGATTCTCTGTGCCTTGATGTGGTGTCATCCTAATGGAGTCTCTGACTTGAACCTTGGATGCAGAAGGCAACTCTAGAGACGCTTTGGTTTGAGCCACTGACTGTGCAATCAAACCAGCTTGTAAAGGTGGGATTAGTCCCATGCGTGACCCCTGTACCCTTGAGTTTACCTTTATGGATTGCACTGGTGGTTCTGGAATCATCCTTGATGAGTCCAGGACTTTAGATGATCGCTGTGAAGGTTGAAGAGAGCTAGGAGTAAACCTGACCTCTTTTGTGGCTTGATTCTGTGACCCCGAGTCCATGTTGAATGTTTCTGGAACTTTATGCTGAGGCTGCAGAAGCCTTTCCCCAGCTTTGAAGACTGTATGATGTGGGCCTTGACTCACCTTTGCTGGTTTTACAACTTGATGTTTATGCAATGTATCTACCCCCAATGTATCTACGCCATTGACTTGGTGTTGTGGCTTTGGGGCTATTCCTGCTGATTCTGTGACATGTAGGCATAATTCGTTAATTATCTCTCTATCCACGATGTTAAAATATACTGTAGGAGTTACATTTGAGGTTTTTGTGATTTGATTTAGTCTTGAGGACATACTCTTTGCCCTTGTTTCACGTTGAGGATTTGCTACTGGGTTTGATGACTCGGGAGGTATACTCACTGTTTCAGCTTGGTTTGATGGCTGTGATAAGTTAGTCTTATCTTGTGTTTTCCCCATAGAGTCTGTATCCTCTGAAAGTGAATCTGGGATAATTCCCATTGACTCCATGACCTGAAGCAATGCCATCGGAGTGATCTTTCTGCTGTCTGTGGCTGAACATGGTACCTTGGGTGTCAGCTCTACAGAGTCTGTATCCTCCGAATGTAAATCTGGGATAATTCCCATTGACTCCATGACCTGAGGCAATGCCATCGGAGTGATCTTTCTCCTGTCTGTGGCTGAACATGGTACCTTGGGTGTCAGCTCTACAGAGTCTGTATCCTCTGAATGTAAATCTGGGATAATTCCCATTGAATCCATGACCTGAGGCAATGCCGTCTGAGTGATCTTTCTCCTGTTTGTGGCTGAATATGGTACCTTGGGTGTCAGCTTTACAGAGACTGTATCCTCCGAATGTGAATCTGGGATAATTCCCATTGAATCCATGACCCGAGCCAATGCCATCGGAGTGATCTTTCTGCCGTCTGTGGCTGAACATGGTACCTTGGGTGTCAGCTCTACGGAGTCTGTTAACTCCGAATGTGAATCTGAAACCATTCCCATTGAATCCATGACCGGAAGCAATGCCATCGGAGTGATCTTTCTGCTGACTGTGGCTGAACATGGTACCCTGGGTGTCAGCTCTACAGAGTCAGACAGGATCGAGCTGCTGTTGGAGGATTCAGAGGAGATGCTGCAGCTACTGGAATGTTTCCCATTTCTAAAACAACAGCAAGGTGGGTCAAAATCCTGAGACATAGTGTCAGAGATGGAGGGAGAAGACATATAATCTGATTCTGATGAATTCAGGTCTTTAAGTGCTGAGCTGAAAAGCAGAGAGAATAGTTTTTTTCATTGTCTTTGGAATCAGTAGTGAGAAAATTAGGACAAAGAAAGAAAGTGATCATTTCAAGTCTAACATAGTTCTGGTCTAAGGAAGGAGAGGGTGGAAAGGGGGTTGCTTCCATGGGCATCAGTTATTGTAAAGAATCCCTCCACCAGGAGCAAGGGAGATGAGTCAGTGAAGTGAATGCCATACAAGTAGAGAAGCTGCGCCCTATCCCCAGATCACACACGATAACAGAGTGCATGGTATCCCAGTGCTGGAGAAGAGGAGACAAGCACGTCCCTGGGGCTCACTGTACCACTGAGAGACTTTATTTCAAAGAACAAGATGGATGGTTCCAAAAAATGACATCCAATTTTAAACACACACACACACACACACACACACACGAGCTCTCATTAAACTTGCCGTTAAGCTGGATGACGTCAGTTTTGTTCAGTCCTTAAGACCTGCATGTTAGAAGAGAACTGACACCTGTGGCTTGCCTTCTGACCTCCACATACATGTGGCATACATGTGCACACATGCACATATGAAGAGAAAAGTTAAAAATGAATAAACGTAGTTTTGATTAAAAAAAAACTTCACCGTTTTGGGGGTTAGATGGTTCAGTTCATAAGAGCAGTGACTTCTCTTCCAGAAGATGCAAGTTTGATTCTCAGCACCCACATGGTGGTTCACAAACATCAGTATCTCTAGTACAAAGAGATCATATACCCCATTCTGCATCTGAGGGCACCAGGCATGCATGTGGGGCACAGATAGTCATACATGCAAAACAGGCATACATGTAAAATATAAATAAATCTCAAAAAATGGTTCTTTCTGACTCAAATCCCCCCTTTACTCTTTTTCCTTCCTTTTATTTTAAATCTTTCTCTACCCCCTACCCAGAAACTCTGTTTTCTGACCTTGCATTTTCCAGATGTTGAAAGATATTTTTAAAGCTTCTATCGATTGAGCATAATATACAGTCCTGGGTTTGGTCCTTAGGACGACAACGACGTCCTGGAATACTGAACACAGCAGGTTAGGTCAGTGGAACTGAAGTGATATCAAAGTATCAGTAAGTTAACTAATAAGAATAGAAAATTGATTTAGGAATGAGACAATTACTCTCATAGTAAATGATGTAAAATTATCAGGTATTTTATACTTCTAGCACTTACAATTAAGGCTATGTCTTAGTTAGGGGTTCTACTGTTGTGATGAAACCGCATGACTAGAAAATTCTTGCAGGTAAAGGGTTAGTTTCACCGACCAACTTTCAAGTCATACTCCATTGTGGAGGGAAGTCAGGGTAGGAACTCAGGGCAGGATCCGTGAGGCAGGAGCTGATGCAGAGGCTCTGCTTACTGCCTTGTTTTCATGGTTTTTCTCACCCTGACTACTTATGTCACCTATGACCACCAGCCTGGAGTGGCACCACCCACAGTGAGCTGGACTTTCCCACAGTCATTGATCATCAATTAAGGAAATGCACCACAGGCTTGCCCACAGGGCAATCTGGAAGGAGCAGTTGAGGCTTCCTCTTCTAAAATGAGGCTAGCTTGTATCAAGTTCATGTGAAACAATCTTAGGACAGTCTGAAGACAGACTCTGCTTACCATGCCAGATCACTTGCTGTGGCATACTTCTTGGATTCTTCCAATTCTAAAGCTGGTAATAGGAGTAAAGAAACTACTTAGCATAGTAACTACTGATACAATGTAAAAGAATCCCTTTCATTCAATAATCATGAGGGCAAAGATAGAGTCATGCCTGCCATGAAGCTAATTAGTAGCAAGGCACAGCTACCAAGTTTTTTTTTTTTTTTTGTTTTTTTTGTTTTTTTGTTTTTTTTCGAGACAGGGTTTCTCTGTATAGCCCTGGCTGTCCTGGAACTCACTCTGTAGACCAGGCTGGCCTCGAACTCAGAAATCTGCCTGCCTCTGCCTCCCAAGTGCTGGGATTAAAGGCGTGCGCCACCACTGCCCGGCAGCTACCAAGTTTTAAATGTCCATATTCTCTGCTTTCTTCATCATGGACCAGAAGTGCCTCCACTAGAAGCATGGGAATGGGAACATAACAGTGGGAGACACAGAGAGCCTGATACATCTCTTTCTTTAAAGATGTTTACCCAGAATACATAGTAGAGGAATAAAGGCAACAAACTCTTAGTAGTTATTCTTTGTCCAGTCTCCTGTCCCATTGAGTTTCTTTCCAGGACTTTGGGTTTCCATGAAAATATATGGGACATGGGAAAGGGACCATGCACGAGTTATGGGGCTGTTGTATGCATGACTTTGCAAGTGAAGATGTTAGAAAGATGGCTTTACTCTAGTCACACCCTCTTTTTCAACTTTCTTCCATATGCTGTCAACGATCAGTGTCTTAAAGCAGAAACACAGCAGCTTAAGCTAACAATAAGGGATAGAGTAATTCTGACCTATGAGTTTCCTGATATCTTCAAGAATCTGTTGCTTTGAAGCCTAGAGAAACACACACACAAAAAAAAAGAAACAAGAAAGTTAGGTTTATGTTATAGATTGGAGATTTTATTGACAATACATCTCATCTTCCCTGTGGGACATGTTTTATATCAGGTATCAACTCAGTTGTCTTCTGTAATCATATCATTAGATATTAATTTATTTATTGTGAATGATTTATTAAATATTATAAGGAAGCCCCAAGATGGCTCTGTAGGCAAAGGTGCTACACACTATGCCCAAAGGCCTGGGTTGTCTGGAGCTCTTGTAGTAAAAGGAGAGAAGCAGTTTTCACCAGTCCTCTCACTTCCCTCCATGTGCATGCCATGGCATTTGTGCATGCATGCACACATGCATACATGTTATTCAGTGTCTTCAAAAATTAAATTCTAGATTATTATGTGGCATACTGAGACTAAAGATAAATATGCCCCCTTTACTCTAGAGCCAAGCATTAGTAAGGAAATCAGCCACCTAAACAGATAAGATACTATGTGGGAGCCAGCAAAATGGCTCAGTGGGTACAGGTACCTGGTGCCAAGCCTTGGCAACCTACATCTAACTCCTATGACCTTCAAGGTAGATGGAAAGATCTGACTCTTGCTGGTTGTCTTCTACTTCTCTATGCCTGATGACACGCATGCGCACGCGCTCTGAACCAAGTTCATTTCCATATGACAATATGACAGTTTAACTGAGGAGAGCTCCACATAGCAGCAAGAAAGCAATGCCACCACTGTGATGACAAATGTCAACTTGACAAAATCTAGAATCATCTGGAGATGAGCCTCTGAGCATGTCTGTAGGGAAGTGTCTGGATAACCATCATGAGGCACCTCTGAGTGGCGCCAAGCTATGACTGGGATCCTAGCCTGTGTCCCTAGGGAAAGAGAAGAGCAGCTTGAACTTGTTCCTTCTCTCTGCTTCTTTACTGTGGATGTCACCTGAATCGCTACCCTGAGCCCCTAGGCTGTGGCTTCTTCCCCTGCCATGGTGGACGGGGACCATAATTCTGAATAACTGTGAGCTGAAATGATCCCTTCCTTCTAATGAAGTCACTTTTGTGAGGATGCTCTGTCACAGCAACAGAAAAGAAACTGGGATGACAGCAAATAATAACAAGAAAAGGTAGATGCTTTCTCAATACAAGATTCAGAGATGGACTCTCAGTGAATTAAGAATTCAGGTGTGAAGGGGCTGGAGAGATGGTTCAGCAGTTAAAGGCACAGCCTGGCTGCTTTTGCAGAGGACCTAGGTTTGGTTCCCAGCACCCATATGGTGGCTTATAACTGTATCTCCAGTTTCAGAGGACCTGATGCTCTTTTATGAACCATGGAAGCACCAGACATCATGTGGTGCACATGCACACATGCAGGCAAAAAGCTCATACATATAAAATAAAAATAAACCTTAACTAAAAAGGATTTAGCAGTGATGGTGCGTGCCTTTAACCCCAGTACTTGGGAGGCAGAAGCATGTGGAACCCTGTGTTTAAGGCCACCCTGGTCTACAAAATGAGTTCCAGGACAGCCAGAGCTACACAGAGAAAACCTGTATGAAATAAACAAATACCAGCACTCTGGGAGGCAGAGGCAGGCAGATTTCTGAGTTCGAGGCCAACCTGGTCTACAGAGTGAGTTCCAGGACAGCCAGGGCTACACAGAGAAACCCTGTCTCGAAAAAGCCAAGAGAAACCCTGTCTCGAAAAAGCCAAAAGAACAAGCAAACAAACAAAAAAACCCCAAATAAATAAAGAATTCAAATGTGAAAAAATAACGTGAATTTTAAAGAATTCAAATGTGAAAAACTACAACAGACAGAATATAAAAGAAAAAAATCTATCACATTAGACAATGAACTAATTTAAAAAATTGAAAACCATAATTGCTAAAAAAATGGATCTTAAATTTCTTGTCATACACATGAAAAAATCTGAAGTGAAAAATGTGTTAACTAGCTTGATTTAATTATTACACAATGCTTAAAGCAAACTGTTACGCTCCATAAGTATATATGAGTATTTGTTAACAACATTTCTTTCCGTGTGTTAGTATTCACGTGTAGGTGTGCACACCACTAGCATGCGTGGTGCTCTCTGAATCCAGGAGAGGGTGTTAGATCCCCTGGAACTAGGTGTACAGATGGTCGTACCCACCATGTGGATGCTGGGAATTGAACCTGGGTCCTCTGCAAGAGCAGCAAGTACTCTTAACCACTAAGCCATAACATTTTCAATCCAGCTAAGCCATCCCCTGACATGCTCACTTAGAAGCTCCAAATGACAAGTTTACCATTTCCTTCCAGCCCTTGGGAAATGCTAGGAAACTGGCCTCCACACTGAAAAGTATAAAAACTAAAGGGATGCCCCCAGAGACTGTTAACTGCATGCTGATTGTGTGGATCACAGTTTCTATTTCTTACTTCTAATTCTCAAAGCCCATGGAGGTATGCTGCCCACGGTTAGGGTGGGTTTTCCCACCTCAGTGAGTCCAGTCTAGAAACTCCCTCATGCATGTTTATCTCTGGGAAGACTGTAGATAGTACTGTGTTCACATCATGAGAGGTCCTGAAATACCTGCAGATGATAAATTTCAATGTGTCTGGATTGATAGTTCCATCATTAAATGTAAATGGAATACTTTGGTTAAACTCTTTCTCTTCAAAACCACCATAAGGCCAGAGTGTGGTGGTGCATGCCTGTAAACGCTCCACTCTTGAGACTGACACAAAAGGATTATCATGAGTTCAAAGCCAGCTTACTGGAGTTCTGGGTTACTGAATGAAAGCATATCTCAAAAGTCTCTCCTATTCAATCTAGAAATTCCATGTGATGGAAGATCTGAAGAATGGTTTATAGAATGGAGATGTAAAATAGAGCCAAGACACATAGGAGATACAGTAATGAGCGCTCCAGAAGGAAGAGGGATGGAGAATGGAGCAAGACATTACTTGTAGATTAATAACACTGAAATATATGGGACCTCTGTACTCTGTGCTCAATTTTCCATTAATGTCAAAACTATACATTTTTATGTTTGTGTGTGCATATCTGACATATCTCCTCATCCCTAAAAACAGCTTTGAAGCAGTCTGTTCTTTAACTTAATAACTAGAAAGTTGTGAGAACCGAGAAACGTCGATATATCAGTGTTATGACAGCAGAAGCCCAAAAGAATAGCTGAATTAAGTATATTCAAAAATTCAAAGAACGGAAAAGAGTTCCAAAGCCTACCCCAAATAAGAGTTATCATATCCAAGTGAGCAGAAAGCGAAGAAATGGTGTATTATTAGAAATACTGGGCACAAGAAAACAGAATAACATTCTTTAATGTGCTAATATAAAAAACAACTGCCTATATAGATTTAGACACTGGAACTACATCAAATGAAAATTTTTATCAAACATAGTCACAGGACACCTAATTTGGGCTTTCCAGAACTTAAAGAATGACAATAATTATAAATATTTGAAATTTATTCAATGAATGGATGGATGTTTGCTATGACAGAGACACTTGCACACCAGCATTTACTGCAGCACTATTCATATGTACATTATAGAACCAACCTAAGTCACAACTGTGGAAGAATGGATTGTAAATATGTGTGCATACACAATGGATTCTTTCTGTCATAAAGAAGAACAAAGTTACATAGTTTTCAGAGAAAGGGACTCAACTGGAGCTCATATTAAGCATAATAAGCCACCTCGAAAGACCAACATCAAGTGATTATTCTCATTTGTAATTCCTAGATTTTATGTGGCTGTATAAAATTACACATGTAAACACGCCATTAAAGTAGAAACAAAATTACCTTAAAGAATAAATGAAACTAATGGGGAGACTGGAGGAGCAAAGTGGGGACAATGGGGTGGGGGGCTGTGCTCAATGTACAGTGTATAGCTTCTGAAGATATTCTCCCGTAACCAGTACCATATGCAGTAGATATACACAGTAAAACTAAAACAATGCATGATCGTTTAAACATAACCCAATGATCAACACATTGTACCATAATAACAAAGCAGAGAACTGTCATGGCCATATTAATAGTGCAGGGGAAAAAATCTATTCATGTTTTGTTTTGTTTCATTTTGTTTTTGAAGACACTCAACAAATCAGAAATAGCAGGCAACTTCCTTCAACATGCCTTGGGTCCAAATTTATCCCCCAACTTGATATGTTGTAATCCTAACTACAAATAGTGTTAGTAGGTGGGATTATTGGAAGATAGCTATGGCATGAGATGCATATCTGCAAGACATTGTAGAAAGCAAGTAGTAAATAAGATGTTCTTTGTTCATGATTGGAGGGTTTGATGCTAACATGGCAACATTATCAAAGCAACTATAGATTCTGTAGAGATTCTGTATAATCCCTATCCAAATCCCAATGGACTTTTTTGCAGAAATGAGACCCCTGTCCTAAAAATTTAAAGGAATCACAAAGGTTTCCCAGGAGCCAAAAAATTATCTTGAAAAAGCATAGTTAAATGACTCAGTTTCTGTTTTTAAAACTGTGTACAATGCTACAGTAATCAAAAATAGTCATGGTGGAACTGGTATAAGAACAGACCTTTAGGGTCAATGAAAGCTAACACTGAAAATCAACTGGTTCTCTACACAGATGCTTTGACCATTCAATGCCAAAAAAAAAAAAAAGTTTTAATAAATGGTTCGGGGACACTGGAAGACCACATGTTAATGAGTGAAGTCGGGCCTTACTTCATATCATATTTAAAAACAAATTTGAGATAGAGTAAAAACATAAATCTGAGAACTAAAATTATGAAATTCTACAAACTAAGAAGGAGAAAGAGGAAGAGAAGGAGGAAATGGAGGAAGAGGAAGAGAAGGAGGAAGAGGAGGAGGAGAAAGAGTAGAGGAGGAGGAGGTCATGGGGAGATGGTTCAGCAGCACATACTGCTCTTGCAGAGGACCTGGGTTCAGTTCTTAGCATCCATGTCAGATGGTTCTCAATAGCCTGGAATTCTAGCTCCAGGGGAATTCTAGCTCTGACTTCTGCTGGCATCCGTATTTCAATTCTTCCACACAATCACCCAAACACACAATTTTAAAAATGAGCTTAGAGAAGAGAAAGAATTGTAATGTTTAATATGTTGACTTAGCTAGGCTATGGAACCCAGTGGCTTGGTCATATATTAGCCTAGAACATTTCTTTGACAGTAATTCTTACATATGACTAACATTTAGAATCAGTACACTTTAAAGCATATTGCTTTCCATACCGCGAGTGGGCATCACCCAATCAGCTGAAGGCTTTAATAGCAGATATCAGAACTCCTGAAGAGAAAAGACTTCTTCCACAGGAATAAAGCAAAAAAGGTGTACCCATTTCTCTAGCCTGCCCTTTGCTGCATGTTTTGGACTCAGGACAATAACACTAACTTTTACCTGAGTTTGTCTATGAATTTCAGAAGAGCTGTGAGAGCCAATTTCTTGGCCTCAGTTTCTTTTCATGTGTGTGTGTCAGAGGAGAGGAAACTCAGACAGGAAGCATGACCTACTAACATTCATCATGTGCACCATGTCTGCAAACAATTCCTCTTCTGTTGAAAATAAAAATTCCCACCCACCCACAAAGTTGTCACTTGTAATTAATGTCCCAAAACCTTCATTGTCTTGTCCTATGAGTATAAATCTTTCTTTACAAAATGGACTCCATCGGCCTTCTGCCTACCATCTGATGGACAATATCCATGTCTCAACTCTTATCACATTCTTTCCCCCAAAAGTTCTATGTATGTCAGTCTGACTGTCTCCCCTCAGCTCAAGTTCCCAGGCAGCACTTCTCTAATATCTTGTACGGTCTTCCTTTTTGATAATATGATCCTAAAGTTACTACTACTATTACCACCTCCTCCTCTTGACCTCTCCCTCCTTCTTCTCCTCTTCTTCCTTTTTCCTTCTTTCCTATTCCTTGTTCTACCTCCTCTTCCTCTTCTTTCTGTTCTTCCCTCTTGCTCTTCTTTTCTTGGCTTTTTGAGAGAGTAGTCCTTGCTCTCCTGGAACTCACTATGTGGACTAGGATGACTTTGAACTCAGAGAGTTCCTCCTGCCTCTGCCTCCAAAGTACTGACATCAAAGGTGTGGACCACCATGCCCGGCCTAAAGCTTCTTGAACTGAATTAAGGTAAAGACATCTATGGGCATTGCGTCAACTCCCCCCTACCCTCTGCTCATTCCCTCAGATGGCTCAGAGGCTCAGCATTTCTAAAAACCTATAGGGGTTCAGCACAGAGAGAAGTGGGTTTTGAGAGAGAGTGGCTATCACATACCTTTTTCTTGGCTGCCGCCTTTGTCTGGCTCCTATACCTAGAAAATAACACACAGACACCACCAACCAGGAAACTAAATAAACTAAGCCTGAAATGGCCCAGCAGTGGGATATCCATCCCCCAACTTGGATCCATTACTTAAGCACAACTTAACTAAACTAAACTAAACTAAAAACTAAAGAGTCTCTGTCTCCAGAATGTCACCATAATGACATCATAATAGGTACTTCAAGGTAAGGCCAGTCATTGTATATTTCAGCCACTGGCCTTCCCTGGAGCCACCCCTAGCTCTCAGATCCCTTATATCCCAAATCTCAAGGAAGAATCCATCTATGAATCTTCCGAGGTACAGCTTGACAAAGTGCCATTATGGAAGAAGTGATGAAGCAAAATTTCAATGTCTTTCAAAATGGCCTGTTCCGATTCACATCTTCTCTGGAGCTGGCCACTATCCTAAGCTTAGATTAGGTCCCGTGCCACATATTTCAACCTTCAGGTTAGAAAGCAGAGGCAAGCAGAATCAGAGAGAGTTAGAACAATTGGAGTGGGAATGCTCATTTGCTATGAGGTGCTCAGTTTTCTAAGTCCACAGGTCTCCATATTCCCTAGTTCCTGTCGACCTAATATGCATCAAATCGAGTAGTGGCCTTAGAGGAACATCTTATCCTACGATATACTCTCTTACTGCCAAGTTTATCTATACTATTTTTTTTTGAGTTACCACAGAAGCTGCAATAATTGTTCAGTAAATCCCTCTTACCTTTTCTCATCTATCATTAACAGTTTTTTTAAAAAATGTATTTTATGTATAATTTCCCTGCATGTATGTTTGTGTGCCACATGTATTCCAAAGAGATTGAGAAGACAGCATCAGATCCCCCAAAACTGGAGTTAGGGACAGTTGTGAGAGGCTGTGTGGGTGCTGGAACTCAGCACAAGCCCTTCGCAAGAGCAGCCTGTGCTCTAACCATTGAGCCGTCTCTCCAGCCCCACTCTTCACATCTTATATGACTTCAGTACACTTGTCAAGACCATGAGATTAAAATGGGCGGTGGAGGATCCAGAATCAAAGGGCATCCTTGGCTTCATTGCAAATTCAAAGCCAGCTTGAGCTCCATAAACCCTATCTCAAGAAAATGCAAACATTGGTACATTAATTCCTACCTTCATTTGCATCTCATATTCTCCCACCAGTGTCAGGATCCATCCTAGAGCACCATGTTGCTGGAGACCGAACCCAGAGCCCTCTGAGTTCTAACCAAGAGTCCTATCACTGCACCAATAGAGAAAAGAAATCCCTACATTTGAGGCTCTGTGATGTTCTCTTTATGTTTAGACTGAGAGTCTATGTTTGGGGAGGGGTAGGAATGGAGACTACACAGCTGTGGCCCATCCTTCTAAGTCCAGCACATCAAGAGGGACAACGCTATCAACTTGTAACACTAGTGTCAAGCCATTTGCAGAGTGTGAATGCTGCATGCCTCTTCCTGATGTTACTATTTTCCTTTGTTCATAACTTTGCTTCCAGAAGAGTCCTATAAATCTAACTCCTATTGGAAATCTGGGGTTAGCATGATTAAGCCCCATCTCCTGGAAGAATAATAAAACATATACTACTTGAAATTCTTGAGTAAGAGAGATTTGCCACCTCTCTCAGCACTTTCTATTTGTTCTTTTACATTTATTGGTAAGGGTGCATGTGTATTCCTTTTGCACTTGGTGCTATGGCTGAATACTATCCTTCGTTTTCTTGATCAGTTTTTACAGCTTTATCTTCAGGAAGCTCTTCTTACGGGCTTGCTTCTAATAGACCTCATCACTGTAGGTATACATTTTTTGCAGCCCATTTTAATAAACGTTCAACCTCAACTCTTTCTGACCACCCACCAGAGGGAGTGGAAGAGAAAAGTCATTAGGAGATGGGGGACTTGTGCCTATTTATCAATAGTTCTTTGTGGTTGAGCTCACTCTTCTTTGTCAGCAGTTCAGTCCCATAGCAAACACCGGATACTAACCAGCAGCTGCAGTCCAGTCCTCTCAGCAGGCAGACACCACATATGGACCAGGAGCTGTAGTTCAATCCTGAAGAAAGTGCAAGGTTCACCAACCAGCCTGAGGCAAGGCTGCAGAAGCAGCAAGAAGTCACAGGAACTTCAAGAGAAGTTCTTTGGTGAGTTTCTCCCTATGGCAGCATTCCCACAAGCTGGGCTCAACAATGCTACGTATACTGGATGGTTTTGTGTGTCAACCTGACACAGGAGTTATCACAGAGAAAGGAGCTTCAGTTGGGGAAGGGCCTCCATGAGATCCAGCTGTGGGCATTTTTTCAATTAGTGATCATAGGGGGAGGGCCCCTTGTGGGTAGTGCCATCCCTGGGCTGGTAGACCTGGGTTCTATAAGAAAGCAGGCTGAGCAAGCCAGGGGAAGCAAGCCAGTAAGAAACATCCCTCCACGGCTTCTGCATTCTGACCTGCTTGATTGAGTTCCAGTCCTGATTTGCTTTGGTGATGAACAACAGTGTGGAAGTGTAAGCTGAATAAACCCTTTCCACCCCAGCTTGCTTCTTGTTCATGACGCTTGTACAGGAATAGAAACCCTGAATAAGACAAATTGGTACCAGCATAGTGGGGTATTCCTGTGACAACCTGACCATGTTTTGGGGAGGGCTGTGGAAGGACTTTGGAACTTTGGGCTAGAGATTCATTTGGTGTTAAGAGCTATGTGGGGTGAGCAGTGGTGGCCCACACCTGTAATCCAAGCACTTGGGAGGCAGAGGCAGGCAGATTTCTGAGTTCAAGGCCAGCCTGGTCTACCAAGTGAGTTCCAGGACAGCCAGGGCTACATAGAGAAACCCTGTCTTGAAAAAACAAGATAGAGATACAGAGAGAGAGAGAGAGAGAGAGAGAGAGAGAGAGAGAGAGAGCTGCATCACTGAGGTGAAATCTTCTGGGAAGTGTTTTCTGAAAGCACAGAGGCTGTGTTCCAGGGATATCCAAGGTTGTACCTTGTGCTGTGACTGGACTTGGTACTGTGTAAGAGTCACCTAGGTGGTACTGGCTTTGAAGGCATGAAGGGGTCATGAAGAGCAGCTGAGGCTCAGCACTGTGAGAGGCCATGGAAGGCAATTGGTGAAGGTGTAGCCTCAATTACAATTGATGGCCCAGAATTGAAGGGGTCATTTGAATGAGTTGAGGCTTCGCACCATAAAGAGAGTCTATGAGAGGCGGAAGACAGCAGTGTTTTGGAGATGCCAGTACCATGAGATGAACACCAAGAACAGCAGCAGCAGTGGAGTACAGGCAGCTGGAGCCCAGCAGACAAGCTGTGTGCTACAAAGGGCAGAACGGGAGAAGTGATCCAAGCCCTTGGAGGAGCCCAGAAAATCGTGAGTTGGATCCCAGACATTGGACTGTTGGTGTTTGATTTTTGCTTTTGATTGTGACTGTGTCCTGATATTTTTCCCTCTTGAAGGAAGAAAGTATTTTAGAGGAGTCCACAGTTAAGAGACTTTGAATTTTTAGAAGACTTTGAATTTTAAAAGATATTGGACGTTTTAAAGGGATTGAACTTTTTTTTGTTTTTGTTTTTTCGAGACAGGGTTTCTCTGTGTAGCTGTCCCGGAACTTATTCTGTAGACCAGGCTGGCCTCGAACCCAGAAATCTGCCTGCCTCTGCCTCCCCAGTGCTGGGATTAAAGGCGTGTGCCACCACCACCCGGTGGGATTAAACTTTTAATATATAAAGACTGTGAGACTTTTAAAGTTATTTAGATCTTGGGGATGAATAAGAAAGTAAGGGTTGAGGCTTAATAGTGATGTGTTTGTGTGTCAAGTTGAATAGGGGTCAATTGTACTGGCTGGTTTTGTGTGTCAACCTGACACAGGCTGGAGTTATCACAGAGAAAGGAACTTCAGTTGGGGAAGTACCTCCATGAAATCCAGCTATGGGCATTTTCTCAATTAGTGATCAGGGGGGAGGGCCCATTGTGGTGCCATCCCTGGGCTGGTACTGGATTCTACAAGAGAGCAAGCTGAGCAAGCCATGGGAAGCAATCCAGTAAGTAACATCCCTCCATGGCCTCTGCATCAGCTCCTGCCTCCAATTTCCTGCTGTATGTCAGTTCCAGTCCTGAGTTCCCTTGGTGATGAGCAGCAACATGGAAGTATAAACTGAATAAACCCTTTGCTCCCCAACTCGCTTCTTGATCATGTTTTGTGGATGGATACAAAACTTTACTAAGACAATCTCTCTTCCCTAATTTCTCGCTTCTGTGGGGCTTAATATCTATATATTTAAGAAATTTAAACAATTAACTATTATACTACCTACTATTAAAAACAGTTAATTCAGAATTGAAAAATCTATCCTTTGATATTTTGCTGGCTGAAGACAGGCAACTTTATTGTTTTTTTTTTTCTCACTGCTTCCTCCTAGCATTCAGGGAACCTGTGTGTCTGCACAGCAGGAGTTCCCAGCTTCTCTAAGCTGAGGCTCTCCCAGGAAGGGGCTATGTTCCTTTGTTTTAGTTTCCACACACTGGAGGCACATGACTCAGCTCAGCTTGCTGAGAAACCAATTCTCCCTTCCTCCTAGACTTAAATAATTTGCACGTATATGGCATCCAAGAATTCCTAAATTGATAGTGGATTCTCACTTTCCACGGTAGTGTGTAGCTTCTACTACGAAGCTTTAAGCTCAAGGTGGACCACTCCACCAGCCATGTGAGATCTCGGTGCAGTGTCCATTGGTCAGTCCATTGGTCACTTCTCTTACTGGGCCTGGGGTAACAGGCAGGACATTAAAAATGTAACTAATCTGAGGGGAGATTTAGGGAGGTGATCGAGGAGAAGATAACCAGGCAACTAAGCTAAGGGCAGATTTAGTGGTATTGAGCTGGGAGTGAAGACAAGGACACGCTAGCCGCAGGAGGCTTAGAAGTGCTGGCCATTGAGCTAAAACCCATATTAAAAATAAGCTAGTGTGTGTGTGTGTGTGTTTCATCCATGGCTAACCAAGGGAACCAGGTCTGTGGCTAGTAGAGCAGTCAGCCCGGAGCTTAAACTGGGGTAGTAGAAACTACACACTACAGCACACAACTTGAATACCAGCCTTTAGGAGGCAAAGGCCTGTGATCTCAGGCCAGCTTAGTCTATATAACAACTTACAGGCTGGCCAGTGATACATATATTCTGCCTTTAAAAAAAAATACTACTTGAATTTGTCTTGAAATATCATGCTTTCTCCATCTGTAGTGATTGAGAGTTTAGCTAGGTATAGTAGTCTAGCTTGGCACCTGTGGTTTTTTTTAGAGGTTACTCTTCTAGCTTATAGAGTCTCTATTGAGAAGTCAGGTATAATTCTGATAGGTCTACCTTTGTATGTTACCTGATCTTTTCCCTTTGCTGCTTTTAATATTCTTTCTTCTGTAGATTTTGTGTTTTGATTGTTATGTGGTGGGTCTTTTCTGATCCAGTCTAATTGGTGTTCTATAAGCTTCTTGTATGTTTATAGGCATCTCTTTCTTTAGATTGGGAAAGTTTTCTTCTATGATTTTGTTGAGAATATTTTCTGGGCCTTGGAGCTGGGACTCTTCACCTTCTTCTATTCCTATTACTCTTAGGTTGGGTCTTTTTCTGGTATCCCAGATTTCCTGGATATTTTGTGTCAGGATTTTTTTAGATTTAACATTTTCTTTGATTGATGTATCAATTTCTTCTATTGTATCTTTAATGACTGAGATTCTATCTTCCAGCTTCTGTGTTCTGTTGGTGATACTTACATCTATTGTTCACACATGCTGGCAAGGGCATGGAGCAAGGGGAACACTTCTTCATTGCTGATGGGAGTGAAAACTTGTACAACCACTTTGGAAATCAATTTGGCAGTTTCTCAGAAAACTAGGAATAGTTCTACCTCAAGACCTAGCTGTACCACTTTTGGGCATATATCCAAACAATGTTCTCCTATCCCAAAGGACACTTGCTCAACTATGTTCATAGCAGTTTTATTTATAATATCCAGACAACCTAGATGCTCCTCAACTGAAGAAAGAATGGAATAATATTCAGCTATTAAAAACAAAGACGTCATCAATTTTGCAGGCAAATGGATGGAACTTGATAATATCATCCTGAGTGAGGTAACCTAGTCCCAAAAGGACATGCATGGTATGTACTCACAAGTGGGTATGGGATGTTTGTTTTGTTTTGTTTTGTTTTTTTGAGACAGGGTTTCTCTGTATAGTCCTGGCTGGTGGGTATGGGATCTTTGGTTGGTGGTTCAGACTCTGAGAATCCCAAGGGATATGGAACCTGACAAGACCACCTCCTATAGCCAAGCAGGAACTTCAAAGGAGGGATAGAAACAAACACCAACCCACCCACAAAACTTTCAACCCAAAATTTATGCTATCTACAATAAATTCAGGCACAGGGGAAGGAGCAGAGACTGAGGGAATGGCCAACCAATAACCCACCTAACTGAGACCCATCCCAAACACCAATCCCTGACATTATTAATGATATTCTGTTACGCTTGCAGTCAGAGCTTGTTTTCCTCTGAGAGGCTCAACTGATCAGCTGACTCAGACAGATACAGACACCCACTGCCAAACAGTGACTGGGACTTGGAGATTCTGGTGGAAGAATACAAGGAAGGATTTCAGGCCCTGAGGGGGATAGGAATTGCACAGGAAGACCAACAGAGTCAACTAACCTGGACCCTCGGGATTCTCAGATTCTGAACCACCAACCAAAGAATATACTTGGGTTGGACCTAGGCCTCCCCGCACATATGTAGTAGATGGGCAGCTTGGCCTTCATGTGGGTCCTGAGCACTGGAACGGAAGTTATCCCAAAAGCTGTTGCCTGTGCATGGTATATGTTCTTCTAGCTGGGCTACTTTGTCTGGCCCCAGAGGAAGAAGAAGTGCCTTGCCTCCCAGAGACTTGATATGCCTGGGTGGGTAGAAACCCAGGGGAGGTCCCCACCTACTGAGGAGAAGGGGAGGGGAACAGGAGGGAAGGATTATGGTAGGAAGTGACTGGGTAGGGGCAGTGAGCAGGATGTAAAGTGATAAGTAAATAGTAAAATTAAATTAAAAAAATAATAATTATAGGCGGTGGTGCACGCCTATAATCCCAGCACTCTGGGAGGCAGAGACAGGTGGATTTCTGAGTTCGAGGCCAGCCTGATCTACAGAGTGAGTTCCAGGACAACCAGGGCTACATAGAGAAACCCTGTCTCAAAAAAACAAACAAACAAACAAACAAACAAAAAACTGAGTTTGATGTGGCATGTCTATAATTCCAGAGCCAGGGAGGTAGAAATGGGAGGAATTCCTGGAGGTTGTTAGACAGATAGTTGTTAAGGCCTTGGTAAATATTAAGACCTAGATAGAATGTTAAGGCCTAGGTAAAATGTTAAGGCTTAGGTGACAGTTACTGGTTATCCTGCAATTATAAGGAAACTTTCAGCCGGGCGGTGGTGTTGCACGCCTGTAATCCCAGCACTCTGGGAGGCAGAGGCAGGTGGATTTCTGAGTTCAAGTGTGTTCCAGGACAGCCAGGGATATACAGAGAAACCATGTCTCAAAAAAAAAAAAAAAAAAAAAAAAGAAATCCAAAAAAAATAAAAAAGACGAAAAACAAACAAACAAAAAAAGATCCACAGGCTTCTGCCTCCCTCCCAGTGCTGGGACTAAGGGACTAAAGGCGTGTGTCACCACATTTGACTGTCTTTCACATTTGTACCCCTCTCTCAGCTTACTCCTCCTGGGAGACCTCACCATACTCAAACATGTAATTGTCTGTCTGTGGCATTAGTAACTCTTCTGATAAACTCCTTACCTCCAATAGTCATTCTTAGTGTCCCTCTTGAAATCTACATCTGAAACCTTTCATCATGGACTCTGAGCACCATGGACAGACAGACAGACAGACACAGACAGACAGACAGTGTGATAGAGGCTCTGAGGAGAGCTCAGGCCCCAGTGCCAGAGACAGCATGCATGGCAGGGGCTCTAAAGAGAGGACTCAGGCCCACATGGCAGAGATGTGGTTCCTTCCTATAGCTCTCTGAAATGGGAATGCAGTTCCTAGCCTGATTCTGAAACCAGGCTCTCTGATTCCCAAAGGAGGCAGGGTTTGTAGAGTGGGATATGTGCCCACTGTTAAGTTTCAAACCCTGGACAAGCAGCTGAGATGACTAATGTATTAAAGAGGACCTGGCCTCCAGGTTCTCCCAACATACCGTGGCCCCTAGTTGTTCCAGGGTGTGGCTGGCACAGCCCATCCCTTCTCTGAACTTACTGGCCCAAGAACTAGGCTGCCCTTCTCCCAAAGGCTTTTCCCTAGTACAGCCCAGATATTTTGGTTTCCTATTCTCTCTGTCCCCTTCTTGCTCCCTGAACCCCTCTCTCTCTCTCCCTTTCCCTCTCCCTCTCCCCCTCCCCCTCCCTCTCCTTCTCTCTCTCTCTGTGTGCGTGTGTGTGCGTGTGTGTGTGTGTGTGTGTGTGTGTGTGTGTGTGTGTGTGTGTGTGTTTCTCTGCCCCTCTGCCTATCTCTCTCCCACTCTGCCTCTCTCTGAGGCTCTTTGGCTTCTTTTGTACTTCCGGCCTCCTGTCACTGTATTTGGTTCTCCTCTCTCCCTTCTCCTCTATCTCTTCCCATATGGTTCGGGGTCAGGACCACTCTGGACTCTCCTGGGTGTGTCTGCCCCTGGCCATGGCTCTCCCACACATCTATCTTAACCTTCTTTTCGACCATATCTAGGAGTAGTCATGCTAGTCCTGCTCGTTTCTTTCCTTTTCCTTTTTTAATTCACCCACAAATACCTCCTATGATGTAAACTCACTTCCCTGATGAGAAATCCAGGCCCCTAGAGCTCTATGAGCTAGAAACTCACTGGCAGCACTCTCAGTGGGGTAAGGTCGGTGTCTGTGAGAGGGAATGGCCGCTGAAAGTGTGGCCTGAGCAGAAGTATGCTCTGAATTCTACATCACAGTAATGACCAACCATTTTCTGTTGATATCATACCACATCTCTAATTGAGAATTCTACCCAAAGTGCTGGGTGTTTATGAGCTAACGCATAATGATGTAGTTCAATCTGTACATTCCTAAACTTATGTTGTGTGTAATAATTAAAAATCAATCTATGATAATGCCAGCTACGCTCCAGTAATACCGTCTCCTCTGCCCCATTGGGAGCTGCAAGCCATGGTCTTCCCTGTTTCCCTGAGGTTCGCCTGCCTCCAAACCATTTGTATCTTCCCAGCCATCCGCACCCTGTGGCTAACTGTCATAAATTCCTGTAACCCAGTGAAGTCAAAACTCCAGAGGCTTGTAAATTATCAGTCAGATTTATGACAGTAAATTCTCAACTCACAAAATGCCCACACAATGAACTCAGAGCCAACTGATATTGATAAAACCTGCCCACCTAGATTGATACAAACACAAGCTGCACTCCTCGACTGAACAAATTGCCGTACATTACTCTATTGCTCTTTTATGATATCCTCTTCCTCCAGTTATTTCTGTCCTCCTCTCTGCCCCTTGTTCCCTCTGCTCTTTGCCCCCCCCCCCCAGCTGAGATCTGAACCCAGGGCCTTGTGGTTGCTAGGCAAGTGCTCTACCACTGAGCTAATCACCCAATCCTGTCCTCTCTCTTGAAACTCTTAGCCCCACCTTCCTTTTTCACTGCCCAATTACAGACTCTAGCCTATTATTTCATCTATTATATGCCATGATTATATGCATATCGACAGCAATCCACAAACTTATTGTGGTCAACACTTTAGAATCTCTGAAATTCATTACTGCTTCTATTTTCACACTATGCTGGATACAGTTTTCTATTTGTTTGTTAATATATTTAAGTTTTTTTTTTTTTTTTTTTTTTTGGTTTTTGGTTGTTTGAGTCAGGGTTTCTCTATGTAACGGTGGCTGTCCTGGAACTCACTCTGTAGACCAGGCTGGCCTCAAACTCAGAGATCTGCCTGCCTCTGCCTCCCAAGTGTTGGGATTAAAGGCATGTGCCACCAATGCCCAGGAAGTTTTTGTTTTTTTGTTTTTGTTTTTGTTTTGTTTTTTAAGAAAAGACAGGGTTTTTCCATGTTGTCTTGGAACACTCTCTCTCTCTCTCTCTCTCTCTCTCTCTCTCTCTGTGTGTGTGTGTGTGTGTGTGTGTGTGTGTGTGTGGAGAGAGAGAGAGAGAGAGAGAGAGAGAGAGAGAGAGAGAGAGAGAGAGAGAGAGCAGGCTGTCCTTGAACTCACAGAGATCTGCCTGCCTCTGCCTCCCTAATAATGGTATTAAAGGTATGTGTCAACACTGTCCGACCTATGCTAGACAGGTTTATATCAACTTGATGTTAAAGTCACTTGAAAGGGGGAAACCTCAGTTACCTCCTGAAAATACCTCTGGGAGGTATAACTGAAATAAACCCTTTCCTCCCCAAGTTGCTTTTGTTCATGGTGTTTCATTGCAGCAACAGAAGCCCCAAAGTACACATATTTAAAGGAAGCATCATATGTGTTCATGGGTCCTGAAAAGGATAGGAGCATCTGACCCCCTGGAGCTGAAGTCCCAGGTGGTTGTGAGCTGCCTGAACTGAGTGCCGAGAACCAAACTTGGATCTCCTGGAAAAGCAGCCAGTGCTCCTAACTGCCAAGCTACCTCTCTTGCCTAATTTCCACACTCAGTAGCATTCTCTACCACCAAAGAAAGAAACAAGAAATGGGATGAGGGTGTACTCGGTGTACTCAGTTGGTACAGTGCTTGGGTAGTGTTTACTAAACACAGAGTTTGGTCCCCAGCACTGCATAAACCAGATGTGATGGCACTTGCCTGTAATGCCACCACTGGAAAGGCACAAATAGAAAGATCAGAAGTTCAAGATCAAATTTGGGTATATATGGAGTTGGAGACCAGCATGGGCTTCATTATACCATGTCTTAACAAAAATTACTCACTGAGCAGTGGTGTACACCTTTAATCCCAGCACGCGGGCAGCAGAATCAGGTTAAACTCAGAGGCCAACCTGGTCTACAGAATGAATTCCAGGACATCCAGGACTACACAGAGAAATCCTTGGGGAGGGAGGAAAGAGAGAAAGAAAGAGAGAGAGAGAGAGAGAGAGAGAGAGAGGAAGGAAGGAAGGAAGGAAGGAAGAAGGAAGGAAGGAAGGAAGGAAGGAAGGAAGGAAGGAAGGAAGGAAGAAGGAAGAACATGAATGCATTCCAGCTCCTTGCTCTTAGTATCTTGCAGTTTATCACTAATTTAGTTGGATTTCTAACCTTAATGTCTCTCATATTTACTTCTTTCTCATTTCTAGACTTCTAAACCTAGCACAAGAATTGTGTGTGTATATATATTTGGGAATCAGAAGCCGGTAAATCTATGTGAGTTCCAGGCAAGCCTGGCTCTATAAAGAATTCCAAGCCAACCAGAATTACATGATGAGATCCTGTTTAAAAACATTATAATGCAAATCTACGAAACTCTTCGTCTTTCCCAATATGTATAGTTTAAGTAATAGTTCAGAAAACGAATGCCTAGTTATATGCCTTGCCTTGGAAAAAATAACTTAAACACTTTGGAATAGCTACATCTCCTCATGAACCTCTCTCTCTCCTTCAAAAGGGTTTCACTGTCTCTAGCTGGCATGAGCCCTCCATGGAGACCAGGGTGGCCTTGAATCCTCAGGTACTGGGAATAAAGGTGTTCTCCACATGTTTGGTCCCTCATACTTACTTTTCTACATATTTATGTGATTTTTCTTGAAATCAATTTTTTTTCATAAAAACTCCATGTCTTCTGGTTTCCCAAGTCCAGTAAATCACAACACATACACCCTTACATATTTCTCTTACATTTCCATTCATCCATTGTGTACCAACCTATTCCCTCCTGTAAAAAAAATTCCCTAAATTCCTCTTAGGATATTAAAGCATATGCCTTTCATTTGTTTCATTATGGATCCATTGTGTATCATTCATGTCTGTTTCACAATATATCCTCAGAGCACTCCAAATTGGAAACCACTTTTATGTAGTTTGAATACTAAACTACATTTATTTGAGCATATAAAACAGATATATAAAATAGCTGGAGAGATGGCTCAGCTATTAAGAGCCCATACTGCTCTTGTGGAGGCCCTGAATTCTGTTCCCAATACCCATGTGCTCACAGCTGCTTTTGATTCCATTTGCAGGGCTTTAAACATTCTCTTCTGGCCTCCAAAGGAACCTGCACTCAAAAACGCATATACTCTAAGGGTTTTTGCAGTGATTGGAGGGCCAAGGGATACACAAAATAACACCATGCAAAAGACCTCACTGGAGAGATTTATTGGAAGGTAGTTATACAAAAGGCTGCCTCTGAGTGGGGATACTAAGTGGCAAGCTGTGAAAGCTTGGCACATATAAATGATATAGCACATGTGCACAGGGAGACTACTCTACCTGTAGGAACAGTGGAAATAAGTCGAATTTGGCTGCTGGTGATGACATGGCCACTGGCACTGCTACAGAAGCTGGGCTTGGGGAGCACCAAGTTCAGTAATGTTGGTGGTTCTCGCTTTACCAACATACACATATATACATAATTATAAACATAGATGAGTGACTAGGAAGATGGCTTAGAGGTTATCAGCTCTTGCTGCTCTTGTAGAGACTTGAGTTTGGGTTCCAGTACCTGAATTGGGTGTCTGCTGGAACTGCAGTTCTGGGAGATCTGAAGCCTTCTTGTGGCTGCTGCAGGCATCTGCACACACACTACATTCAAGCACACACGCATAGTCTTTAAAAATCAAAAGGTAGGTGAATGTACAACCTTTGAGTAGTTTATTAGGGGACAGATGAAATCAGCACCGGGCGAAAAGCAAAGGCACTTACCCTTTGCCTGTACACTTACCCTTTCTGGGGTGTTGCCTTCTTTGTGAAGGCCAGAGTATACTTAATCTGTAGGTGGAAATTTACTTCTTTACAAAGACCATTCTCCAGCCCCTTTATTTTGCAAATAAGTAGACTAGGCTTTGGAACGAGAAGTAATTTCGTCAACATTTTATTCAATTAATGAGTAAAGGTGGTAGAATGTTGTGGTCGGAAATGGGGGTTGAAGTCTCGAATCGAAATTTAAGTAGTTTTTGGGTGTTTGTGTTTTGGTTTTTGGTTTTTGTTGTTGTTTTGCTTTGAGGCGGGGCCTCGGTTTCTAGACCATGCTGGCCTCGATGTCGCAATAATTCTCTTGCCTCAGCTTCTACGAGTCCCGGAAATACAAGCGTGAGCCATCAAACGACTAACATCTCAAATTCTGTTAAACAACCACGAAGAGGATATGTTTATAAAACTGAAACGGAAAAAAACGGAAAAGGAAGAATGAATTATTTAAACAAATAGCTGGTGAGGGCGGAAGAGAGATTTCGAGGTCACTTCCGGTGCTCGGGTGGTTTCCGGAATCAACCTGGAAACAGCCAATCATAACCTTCTCTCAGGAGCCAATAGTGGAGCAGATTACAAACAGCCTATCCAGGCGGCGCTGTCACTGTTATGGTCCTGTCAGGGTCGGGCCGTCGTGGTGCTTGGGTGCTCGCCACCGGCTAGACTCTGGTGCGACCTGGTCAGGAGCTGCAGGGTGGCCTGGTTCTTGCGTCTCCGTCCTCGCCCTAGCCCGCGCCTCCCGGCTTGCAAGCCGCCCCTTAGCAGGTCGTCCCCTAGGCCCGGGCCCAGCCGCTCCTCAGCACCTCCGCGGGCTCCGAGGCCGGCGGGATGCAGCCTCCGGGCCCGCCCCTGGCCTACGCGCCTGCCAACGGGGACTTCAGCTTTGTCTCTTCGGCGGACGCGGAAGGTGAGGCCGAGGTTGTCAGGGCTCCGGGGCGGGGGTGGCAGAGCGGGGACTCCGCCCCTGTGCTCCCTGGCCTTCCCGGAGGCCTCCGGTGACTAGGGAGGGTGCGGGGCGCCGGCTCTACGCTGGGCCTCACCACCCCGGCTGAGGGCTGGCTCTCCGGGTATCTGGTTCACAAGTGAACCCGCCGATCTGTGTAAGGATTTCTTCCTGAAATGCTCCGCTCCGCAGTTACTCAAAAGAGTGAGGGACCTAAGAGTGAGAACAAAGTGGGGCTGCGTTGCTCTGCTGTTAATAGGAAAACCTTTTTCCCTACTGAGGTTACTTTTGGCAGGCTAAGGAGAACTTCCTTCAAAGGAGCCGTGCTTTTTTTTTTTTTTTTTTAAATTGAATTTGATTTCTTGCCCAGATCCCTGTGTCCACAGTTCGTAGTGTTTTGTCACAATATTCAGAAAACAGTATTTATGAACATTTGAAACTTCAGGCATTTAATTTAGTCTCCCCAACAGTTTCTACAGACTTGCCTTGTACTGTTTTGAGCAAGCGATTGCTTTAAAAAAAAAACTAAGACTTTTCTGCTGTATGGGATCTCCCACCCCTCCTTAGTTCAACTCCATGTAACTTGTTTTTGGATTTTCCTTTTACTTTATTTTTTTTTTAAAAAGATTTACTTATTTTATGTATGAGTACACTGTAGCTGTCTTCAGACAGACCAGAAGAGGATGCCAGATCCCACTACAGATAATTGTGAGCCCCCATGTGGTTGCTGGAATTTGAACTCAGGACCTCTGGAAGAGCAGTCAGCGCTCTTACCCGTTGAGCCATCTCTCCAGCCCTAACTTTATTTACTTTCTAGGGACCAGATTTAACTGCTCAATATGAAAAAACAAGTTGATATCTATATAGAACAGTTGAAGAGACTAGGGCATGTCTGGTGATTAAACCCCCTTCTATCTCAGCACTCGGAAGGCAGAGGCAGATAGAGATCTGAATTCAAGGCCAGCTTGGACTACGTACTTATCAAGTTATTTGCCAGCCACGATTACATATTGAAACCCTGTCTCAACAAACTAGAAAAGAAATTTCAGTTTAGAGATGATCATGAATTTTCTCAGAAATATGATTTCTATAAATATGATTTGTTTCTTAGATTTTTTTTTTTTTTTTTGGTTTTTGTATTTCACTTTTTAAAAGTGAAACAGGGTCTCACTATGTCACTCTGGTTTGCTTAGAACTCTGTAGACAGTCTGAGACAGTCACACTAAGTTACTCTGGCTGGCCTTGAACTCAGAATGTAGTCCAATGTTGCCCTGAACATGTGATCTTTCCTCAGCCTCCAGAATAACTGGATGTCCTTAGTTTATGTCAAACAAATAGATAATTTCCTATTTGGTTTATGTCTGCAGGCCAGCAGAATTAACATTACCTGGCACATATGTAGATATAATCTCCCTTAACCTGGATTTATATTTTGTCAGGGTCTCTGGGTAATTTATAAACACATTAATATTTTTAGAAGCACTGGCTTAATTTCATAAAAGATTAAAAGAGAAGAGAAAAATAATTCCTAACTAGATTAGAGACAGCCAGGCAAGGTAGATAACATCTGTAATCCTTTCTCTTGTGGGGCGGAGACAGGGGGACTAACAACAGTTAAAGACCAGCCTGGACTAAAGTGAGACCTTGTCTTAGACATAACAACAACAATCAGGAAAATGTTATGGAGATGATATTACAAAATGTATCCTATCAGATAATGGACTGATAGGAACAAGGTAAAATTTTTAGTGGGATGATATATGCTATAAAAAGTATAACATATGGGCTGGAGAGATGGCTCAGTGGTTAAGAATGCTGACTGCTCTTCCGAAGATCCTGAGGTCAAATCCCAGCAACAACATGGTGGCTCACAACCATCCATAATGAGATCTGACCCCTCTTCTGGTGTGTCTGAAGACAGCTACAGTGTACTTACATATAATAAATAAATACATCTTTTTAAAAAAAAAAAAAAACGGGGACTGGAGAGATGGCTCAGCAGTTAAGAGCATGGACTATTCTTCCAAAGGTCCTGAGTTCAAATCCCAGCCACCACATCCATAACGAGATCTGGTGCCCTCTTCTGGAGCGTCTGAAGACAGTGACAGTGTACTTATATATAATAAATAAATATTTTTTTTAAAAAATTGTATGATCAGCCGGGCGTGGTGGCTCACGCCTGTAATCCCAGCACTTGGGAGGCAGAGGCAGAGGCAGAGGCAGGTGGATTTCTGAGTTCGAGGCCAGCCTGGTCTACAGAGTGAGTTCCAGGACAGCTAGGACTACACAGAGAAACCCTGACTCAAACGCCCCCCCCCCCCAAAAAAAATTGTATGATCTAGGACTGTGTAGCTTAATTGATAACAGGCAGGAGTTTAATATCTACCAGTATATAAATATAGTAGGTATGGTGATTCATTCTAGCATTTAGGAGTAAGAGCTGGAAGGTCCGAACTTCAAGATCATCTAAGGCTGAGTATTGAAACTGAGGTTAGCTTAGGCTCCCTGTCTTAGCCTTCTGAGTGCTGGGATTAGAGGCATGGTCCATTGTACCTGGCTTGTCACTCACCTTGTCTCTTTTGTTTTGTTCTCTAATTGTAAAATGAAAAGTAGTACAGTGTCTGTTGTGGATAAGAAATTTTTTCATTGATAAAATTTGGAGATTATATAATAGCAAATGTTCACAGAGATTGGCAGATCATAATTACTTGAATGTATATACATTTTGGTTCAGAGCTACATCTTTTACCCTGGTTTACAGTTTTGTCTTCTCTCCTAAGATCTCAGTGGTTCTATAGCAGCTCCAGATGTCAAATTAAACCTCGGTGTAAGTGGAGATTTTATCAAAGAATCTACAGCTACTACATTTCTGAGACAAAGAGGCTATGGCTGGCTTTTGGAAGTTGAAGATGAGGATCCTGAAGATAACAAGCCACTTTTGTATGTGAAAGAATATGTAATTTGTGCTTTTAAGACAATCTGTAGGATGCTTCTGGTTTTTGATGTTTTTAAAGACAGATGAGGAAAATCTTAGCCTTTTTGGTGACAAATAATAAAGATAAAAAATAATATAGATGAAATAAAGATGAAGAACAGAGAGGTGACTCAGCAGCTAAGAGTGCTTTCTGCTGTTTGAAAGAACTTGAGTTTAGCCTAGCACCCATATCAGGCAACACAGCTGCCTGTAGCTCCAGCTCCTGGGGATCTGACACTGTCTTCTGACTTCATTCATGTATACAAATATATCTTTTTAAAAAACTAGCAGTTTTTAGTTTTACTGTTTCTTTTAAAAACTGATACAGTGCAGGTCAGCTGAGGTGCATGCCTTTATTCTCAGCACTCAGAAGGCAAAGGCACATGGATCTATATGATGTTGGAGCCAGCCTGATCTACAGAGAATTCCAGGACAGCCAGGGCTACACAGAGAAACCCTGTCTCAGGAATAAACAAAACAAAAGAAAACTAAAGTAATAATGAAAGTGTCTGTCTGTCTTTCTTCTTTCTTCTTTTCTTTTCTTTCTTTCTTCTTTTCTTTTCTTTTCTTTTCTTTTCTTTTCTTTTCTTTCCTTTCCTTTCCTTTCCTTTCCTTTCCTTTCCTTTTTCCTTTCCTTTTTCCTTTCCTTTCCTTTTTCCTTTCCTTTCCTTTTTCCTTTCCTTTCCTTTCCTTTCCTTTCCTTTCCTTTCCTTTCCTTTCTCCTTTCCTTTCCTTTCCTCTTTCCTCTTTCCTCTTTCCTCTCTTTCCTCTCCTCTTTCCCCCTTCCCCTTTCCCCTTTCCTCTTTCCTCTCTTTCCTCTCTTTCCTCTCTCTCCCCTTTCCCCCTTCCCCTTTCCCCCTTCCCCCTTCCCCTTTCCCCCTTCCCCTTTCCCCCTTCCCCTTTCCCCTTTCCCCTTTCCCCTTTCCCCGTTCCCCCTTCCTCTTTCCCCTTTCCCCTTTCCCCTTTCCCCTTTCCACTTTCCCCTTTCCACTTTCCCCTTTCCACTTTCCCCTTTCCCCTTTCCCCTTTCCCCTTTCCCCTTTCCCCTTTCCCCTTTCCTTTCTTTCTTTCCTGTTTTTTCGAGACAGAGTGTCTCTGTATAGCCCTGGCTGTCCTGGAACTCACTCTGTAGACCAGGCTGGCCTCGATCTCAGAAATCCACCTGCCTCTGCCTCCCAAGTGCTGGGATTGCAGGCATGTGCCACCACCGCCCAGCCGAAAGAGTGTTTCTTTAACTTAGATGTCATTTGATGACATCTGATGAATTTTGTTTGTTTTGTATTTCCAAGTCAGGGTTTGTCTATGTAGCACAGGCTGTTCTGGAACTTGCTCTGTAGACCAGGCAGGCCTGGAACTTAGAGATACGCCTACCTCTGCCTTCCAAGTCCTGGGATTAAAGGCATGCCCCAGTGGTTGTCAGGAATTTTTAAAATGTGGCACAGTGTTTAAGAGCACTATTCAGAGTACCTACAAGGTGGTTCACAACTCTTGTAATTCAGTTTTAGGGGATCCAAATTCCTCTCTGAGGCCACCATGCACTCAGATAACACAGACATGCATGTAAAGCTGAAAGCCAGGCTTTGTGTTATGATTGTAATCTCAGTATTTGAGAAGTAGAAACATGAGAATCAGGAGTTTACCCCCAGAAAACCTAGACCTGGGTCAGGGAGAGACCCTCGCTCTAAAGGAATCCGTAGAGTGTGATGGAGAAGAGCCCTCAGCCAGTGTCCTCTGGATCTGCTGAATGTATGGAGGCGCTTTGACCCACACAAAGCTGTGCATAGACTCACACAGATGTACACTTTCATGTTAGTAAATAAGTATATCTCTAAAACAAGATCTACTCTGCTACCACACTCCTGTAATCTCAACATTCTAGGGATGGACAGTGGTCTTTGTGAGTTCCAGGCCAGCAAGGATACTCAGTGAGACTCACATACATAAAGAAATATGCTCTGATCCCACATGATCAGTGTGGATCTAAAAAAAGGCAAGATTCTTGAGTACTTAGGCTGAAATTCAGGTTTAAAATGTAATCATTTCCATGCACCATGGCACATACCTTTATCCCTGTACTCGGGCAGAGGCAGATCCTGGAAGCATTGGTTTCACTCCATACTACTGACAATTTCAAAACACCAGCAATTGCAAGATTGTGAAATGTTTTAACGTCTCTAAAGTTGAGATATTGTTTACCATGGAATCAGTCTAATACATATTTCAAATGTAGATGTTGGCCTATGGATATCATACTGTCTTATTTAAAGTTCTTTTAAACCTATTTTGCTATTCAAAATTACATTTTTAAAGAATCTTATTTTTGAATTATAGGGAAGAGTTGGACATTGATCTAAAGGATATTTATACTACAAAATCCATTGTGTTTCGATGCCAGTGCCATCACTTGGTTTTAATAGACAAGTGGTGAGAGACAATCCTGACTTTTGGGGTCCACTGGCTGTTGTTCTTTTCTTTTCCATGATATCATAATATGGACAGTTTAGGGTAAGTATATCTCATTTTTTACGAATGTTAAATCTTTTTATGAGACTCAAAAATTAGGTTGCTGGGCAATGCTGGTGTACCTTTTCGATCCCAGCACTCAGAAGGCAGAGGCAGGCTGATTTAAAACAAAAATGGCATAATTAAATGCTTACTATAAAAATACATTTTGCCTTTGCCTATTCTACCCTCACTTGTTCATTCCTGAAATTGTTTCATAATGAACTAATTATGGAGTGCCTTGGAGAACCTATGGAGTTCTGTTTCAGTTTTTCCACGTTTTAGATTTTTATCCATTTTACTTTGCGTGTATGTTTTGCCTGCATGAAAGTATGTGCTCAGCCAGGTGGTGGTGGCGCATGCCTTTAATTCCAGCGTGTGGGAGGCAGAGGCAAGTGGATTTCTGAGTTCGAGGCCAGCCTGGTCTACAGAGTGAGTTTCAGGACAGCCAGGGCTACACAGAGAAACCCTGTCTCGAAAAGCCAAAAAAGAAAAAAAAAAAAAAAAGTCACTATAGACCAAACCAAAACAACAACAACAACAAAAGAAAAAGAAAGTATGTGCTCTAAGTGCATGCCTGTTGGATTGCCTGGAGCTAGCTTTCTTTATGTTTGTTTAGCCATCCTGTGGGTAGGGGGAATCAAACCAGGGTTCCTTGCAAGAGCAACAAGTGCTATTTTTTTTTTTTTCCCAAGACAGGGTTTCTCTGTGTAGCCCAGGCTGTCCTGGAACTCACTCTGTAGACCAGGCTGGCCTCAAACTCAGAAATCCTCTTACCTCTGCCTCCCAAGTGCTAAGATTAAAGGCTTGTGCCACCACTGCCTGGCACAGCAAGTACTCTTAACTGCTAAGCTGTCTTTTCAAATTTTATTAAATTTGTTTCTTTGTTTTGTTTTGTTTTAAGACAGGGTTTCTTTATATAGCTTAATTTATCCAGTTATTTACATCAGTATGGGTTCTTTACTCAGATTATTCCAGTGGTAGCCATTGAGAGCTTTGGGTTTTCTATGACCTTTGAACATATCCCTACTTTGTATATGTGTGTGCATGTACACGTTTGTGTTTGTGTGTGTGCAGATGAGTGTGTATTTGTGTGTTTACCAATGAATACTAGAGGTCAGCTTTGATGGTTGTTCCTTAGTACCCTATTGTTTTTTGAGACAGTGTATAAAATGAGACTTGACGCTTGCCAGTTAGATTGGTTCTGCCTCCATTCCTGAGTGCTGGGATTATAAGTGTATGCTACTAGACCCAGAGTTTTGTGTACATCCTGGGATTCAAATTAAAGCTCATGCTTGTGTAGCAAGCACTTTATCAACTTGAGTATTTCCCACCCCCATGTTACATACTTTGAGTACACCCTTTCTTCTAGCCTTGGAAGTAGTTAGTAGCCTTCAAAAGAGTCCGTTGTAGTGAGGGAATGTTTAGAAACAAAAATCTAGAAGTCTGGATGAGGCAAGACTGATGTAAGGCTGAGGCTGTCCTGTTCTTCACAGTAACTTTGAAGCCGACCTGCACTGTGTACAGATTTGTTCAAAATGAAGGAGAAAACCAAGATCTAGGCAATCAGTATGCTTATCTTTCTAATGTATTATTTGCAGACTTTCCCAGGACACAGTGCTAAATATATACACATATTTTAAGTAAGTTTGTTTTGGTTTTGTTTGTTTGTTTTAGTTTTTCGAGACAGGGTTTCTCTGTATAGTCCTGGCTGTCCTAGAACTCACTCTGTAGATCAGGCTGGCCTCGAACTCAGAAATCTGCCTGCCTCTGCCTCTCAAGTGCTGGGATTAAAAGCGTGCACCACCACTGCCCGTCGTTTTTGTTTGTTTGTTTTTGTTTTGTTTTTGTTTTTTAAACAAGTTTTAAAGACTTCTTTGGAATAGCTTTTGCTTGCAGCATAGGATAAGCCAGAAGACTAGTAGTTGTCGCGACCACCCTCGCCGGCAAGGAATGACGCAACACATGAAGATCTTCTTCAAGCAGTTTACTCAGGACCCTTGTACTTCTTCTTCTCCCTCCTGTACTACTTCTTCTCCCTCCTGTACTACTTCTTCTGACCCCTAGAGAATCAGCCCAGCCCTTAAATACTAATAGCCATCCAATCAGGCTTAGCCACGTGGGCATTGCTGATAGGTTGTATCCACGCGGAAGGTGCTAGACTCAACAGGCTCCACCCAAATAAGGACTTGTTAACTGTTAACGACAGTTAATGGGCAAGCAGCGCCCTACAAGTAGTAACATTTTTTTCTTCTTTAAAGTTATCTTTTATCATATAACTTGAAATACTGAAGTTTCTATGAGCAATAATTGTTGAACTTTCATTTGGTTGTAAATTTGTATTGCACTTTGCATTTGTAAGACCTAGAAATGTACTTGAGAACTAATAGAAGCTCAGACCTGAAATGGTGCTTGCTAAGCGGTCTTATGTAGCAGAGAACTGAATTTCTGAAAACTTAGCAATTTTATTTATTTATTTATTTATTTATTTATTTATGTATGATGTTTTTTCCCCCCTCTTTAAGGTGGTCTCATGGATTATAACCATTTGGATATTTGGTTCACTGACAATTTTCTTATTGGCTAGAGTTCTTGGTGGAGAAGTAAGTACTTAATTTTAAAAAGGTTTTTTTTTTTTTTTTTTTGGTGTTTTTATGCTGTTTTCTAGACAGTCTCATTAGATAACCTTAGCTAGCCTGGAACTCACTGTGGGTGAGACTGGCTTTGAACTCAAAGAACTCTGTCTGCCTCTCTCTCAAGTGCTGGAATAAAGTCATGGACCACCATTCCCAGCCATAATAATAAATGGTTCCTGATCTCAGAATTGTCTTTAAGTTATACTAGTTCCTTTCAGATGATCAATATATATATTAAATCTACTCTATAAACATAAGGAATGAAGAGGAGAGGAAAGATCCCTTCCCATCTATCAAATACTCTATTGCTGTTCACAGAAGCAGAGAATTGACAACAGGTCTCCAGCTAGTTCTCAATTGCCATAGAGATTTCTCAGTGTTTCTCTTGGTATTTGTCCTATTAGAGAGTAGTTTGGGTTTTTGATATTTTTTTTGAGACGAGTCTCATAGATGAGGGCTTCAGCTTTTGGTCCTCTTGTCTATATCTCTCAAGACCTGGATTGCTAATATGTGCCACCACTCTCAGCCAACAAATTAAGGTAATTTAAAATACTTAATTAAAGTTAACAAACTGGCTACATTTTAAGTGTAAATACTACATTTTAGCTAAAAATAACTCTTTCCAAAACAGAAAGGTTAAAAGAATAGCTTAACACATGGCTTCATGGAAGTCAACCTTTAAGACTGGCTTTCTTCATTCAGTGCCTTATGATGTCTAGTTTTAGTTAAACTGTTGAAGTGAGCAAGGCTTCACACAGGTGAACAGCTGGAAAATAGAGTATTTCAATAGCTTTTTCAGATTACTGAACATTTTGTCCCTAAATACTACTCCAAAATGCAGCAAGCAATTTGTTTTAAAAGTTTGTTGCAATTAGGAATTTCAATCTATATACATGAACTGGTCATTAAAAATTACTCTGAGGTCTGGACAGTTAACTCAGTGGTTAAGAGCACTTGTTCTTGCAGAGTACTGAAGTTTCAGTCCATTAAAATGAAATAGAATTTGTCATTCTGTTCTTCCGTAGCCACATCTCAAGTGCCCCAAAGCCATACCTGTCTGGTGGCTGTGACGCTGCACAGTACAGACACAGAACATCGTTAGCAGCACTGTCTACACAATTACAAAGATGTCCTCAGAAAGCCTCACTTACTTCTTAGCTCCCACGATCCTGGTGCACCTCTGCTGCTTACGGGATGTGGGTCCCGGGGTCTAGCAAATCGCAAGCACACGAGTGAGTGCCAGGGACCTTTGTACCTCATCCCCAAAGAGATGAATCCCCCTTGTGCCTAGATGTGAAGCTGTCCCAGGCAACTTCTTCAAATGGACCTGTGCCATCCTATTTTTCTACAATGTACAGACTGGTTGACAATATCAGAGCTTTCATCATTGCCCATTCTCAAAACCCTATCCTAGATGGAGGCTCGAAAAGAAAAGACGGAAAAAAATATATATTATACAGCAACGGGAGGCACTAGGGATGCTGAAGGAATATAAATAATTACAATATGTCGAGGAACTGAGTCCGGGGATACGAGGAATAGGCAATAAAAATAAAAATGGGGGGAAAAAGGGAGTAAGTGGATCTGATATAAAAGGGTGGGGCCTACGATGGGCTCTGAAAAAAACCCAACTCTGAGTTCAAGACAAAAGCAAAGGACCGCGTGTTCTCGGCTCGACAGTTCTATCTCCAATGTATAATGGTCACACCAAGAAACTCACGGCGGTGACTGCAAGTCTGGAAGACATCACTCCCCCACCACGCCTAACAATTTCACCCAAGGGCTCCGGCCAGACCAACGCCACTTCCCCTCTGCTCGCCTCTCCCTGATGTGGTCTCAGCGACTACTAGCCCTGCTCTGAACATCTACTTCCGCCTAGTGGCCTCCGAGGGGGCTGCAGAGGAAAAGGAGTCACATGACTACTCATCTTCAGCTTCCATTGAGACCCCGCCCCCATCGCTACAGGGGAGAAGGGAGGCTGACTGGAAGAGAGGGTTGGAGTAAATGAGAGCATGAAGGTCCTCTGAACCTGCATTTGCACAGCAGGTCCCACCCATCCCAAAAGTGGTCTTACAGATGCTAATGGGGTTCAAATCGCACTTTTCTTTATTGATCTTAAATTACAGACCTATTCTCTTCCCCTTCCCTCCCAGATAGCTCTTTCAGTGCTGAGGGTGCAGGCAGTGGCTGAGCAGGAATACACTTAACAGGGGCAGATCTCTCCTTATCCACTAACATCATGCCTCCACACGTCTGGATTTTCGGTATGGTCCCTAGAAGACATGACCTCTTTAGCCAAGATCGTTAGGGGAACATTAGGGGAACGATGCTTGAGCCTCTCCCTGGGGACTGTGACAGGGTCTCTCATAGTGACAGTGCTGGTTCCTCTCAGAGAGACTTCTGTGCATCTTCTCAGAATGACTGTGTCTGCTTTCAGAGGGACTATACTGTGTTCTCTCAGAATGACAGGATGAGTCTGTAAGAATGCCTGTGTAGCCTGGTTTAGAGGAACTGTCCTGGGCTTATTCCAGATGTTGTGATTATAAAAAGATAAATATAAGAATATGTTCTATGGGGGTGTGGTGAGGTGTGGGGCAAAGGGATAGCTCCGCAGGCCCATGTCAAGGCATCCCTTCCCCCCGAGGGACCACACATATGATGCCATAGCATAGAAGAGCGTTTATTTAGGGCAAGGCAAGGGGAAGAGAGTAGTAGAGGCAGAGAAAGGCAGAGAGAAGGAGAGAGCAAAGAAGTTGAGGCCGGCCATGATCATGTAGAGAGAGGGGTAAGGGAATGGGGAGAGAGGGGGGAAGAAGGGGATGAGAGAGAGAGAGAAAGAATGCAACCCCTTTTATAGTTGGTCAAGCCTACCTAGCTATTGCCAGGTAATGTTGGGGTTGAGTCCAACACCAGAGGAGCATACTTGGCTGTTGCCAGGCAATGTTGGGATGGAGTCCAACACCAGTCTCTTCCAGCCAGAGGGAAGGGGAAAAGATCTTTCAGAGAAATCACCATGGCTCCTTTCTGAAGGACTGCCCCATGACCTTCGCGTGAGAATGAGATGGCTCTTTTTAGAAGAACTGAGGCATCTCAGAGAAGAGGGACTCTGTTGGTTCCTCCCAGAAAGATTGTGTAGATTCTTTACAGAGGGACTGTGTCCTCTTCTCTCTAGAGGTCTGCAAGGGCTCCTCCTTGAGCTCCTGTGAGGGCTTCTCCTTGAGGGACTTCGAAGGTTTCTTCCTAAGAGACAGGAAGGACTCTTTCCTGAGCGCCTGTGAAGGCTCCTCCTTGAGGGACTGTGAGGGTTTCCCCATGAGGGAATGCTAGGACTTCTTGAGGGACTGTAAAGGCTCTTCCTTGAAGGACAGTTCCCTGAGGGACTGTAATGGCCACCCCCAGAGAGATTTTGAGGGCTTCTCCTTGAAGGGCCTCGGGGACTTCTCCTTGAGAGAATGAGAGGACTTCTTGAGGAACTGTGAGGGATCTTCCCTGAGGGACTGTGAAGGTTCCTCCTTGAGGGACCTTGAAGAATTCTCCTTGAGGGACTACGAGGGCTTCTCCTCAATGGACTGTGAGAGCTCCTCCTTGAGCGAATTAAAGGGCTCCTCCTTGAGGGACTATGGCCTCTCCCCTTAAATAGACTGTTATGGCTTCTGTCAGAGAAACTTCTTACGGAGGGGCTAAGACTGTTTCTCTGGGAGGGACTCCGATAACTCCTCTCAAAAAGTCTTCTAAGGGTTCTGTCAGAGGGACTGCTACGCCTTCTCCGAGAAGGACTGTGATGTCTCCTCTTAGAGAGATTTCGCCAATGAGTTCCCTGAGGAAGCAGGCAATGGCTTCTTTCAGACGGCTTATTACATGGGGTTCTCTCCCTGAAGAAGCCGAGTTGCTGTGGTTGGTATTTTGGTGCTTCATCACCATAGACATTGTGAATTATTTTGGGGACTCGAGTAGCTTGTTTAAAGTCATCTCTTCCACAAACCATGGTCTTCTGCGATTGCAAGGGTCTGGGTGGGAGAGAGCTCGCTGGTTTGGGCTGTGGAGCTTGTCTACCACGCTCACTTCCTCCCTGCCACGTGCCCTTTTGCTTAGCGCTTGAGCCTGTTGACCTGAGCCTGACAGCTGGTGTCCTTGCTCCTTCGCTATCTCCCATAAAGTAAAAATCATTGACACTTTGGTTGGGGTGCAAGTTGCCTGGCCTCAGCTTTTTCAATTTCCGGCCCGTAAAAGTCATAATTCTATGTGCTGCTTGGAATGCCTGCCTTAGGCCTTGAACAAGCGGTTGGATGATTTTGGGCCGAGAGGATTTCTTAGGTTGTGTCTTGGAAGAAACAGTGCTTGTTTGGGGGGTTTCAATTCTGTTTCTTGACAGACCCCTCAGTGTTCTAGGGCTGATTTTGTATAGCCTTGTGTTTTGTGTTTTAGGTCCCTTGATAATTTTCTTCAAAGGATCTGTCAAGACAGAGGTCTTTCTGAGGCTTGATTTAATCCATGTTTCATCCTGATTGCTTCCATAGTCAGGATGCTCGGAAGCCAGCTTAGAGAATCTAGCTTCTCTATGTGATGGTGATGCAGTACCCATCTGTGGATATCCTAATTTAAATCCAAGACGCACTTGAATGTCACCATGGCCTTCCGGGGTGTTTAAAAGGTGGAGCTGTGGGTAGATGAGAAGGTATGGCCCCCAAGCAGACTGTAACTTATGAGAGCAATTAAGGCCTGAACATCGGCCACATTCTAAGCATATTGGATACTTTAGGACAAGACCTGAATCTAGAGGCGGAGGGACATTGTGGGGTATTTGACTTCTTATGAGTTTTCCTGCTATTTTTAACTTGAGTTCTCTTAGAAGATGTTCTGAGTTATCGGTGTTTGACTGGGAGAGAGAACTTGTCTTGAGGGAATGCTGAGACTCAAAAGTCCTACTCGGTGCACATGGTGAGATGTTACTCTGCTCCCTGGAAACAGAATCTTCCCTAGTGTAAAGTATCTCTGATCTCATCAAGTCAGGAAACCGGGCCCCGGTACATGAGACGGGCACATGCTCAGTGGCTTTCTCGAAGATATCGCTGTACTTTGAGCTTGGTTTCTTTACTCCCAATCTTGTGCCAGAGAATCTCTGTATTATGGAAGATGTGGAGCCACGTGTCCACATCTTCAGCGCTATTCTTTTCTCATTACTGTGAAAGAAGATATGTCTCTGTATGTACTTTTTATCCACTGACGTCTGAGACATGGTCCTTGGAACCCTCTCTAGCAGGCTTTGAGAGAATTCCATCAGTTCAGCTGGAACGCCAAATAAATTTTCGATGGATTGACAGCTGTCCATAGTGGATCCTTCTACTGAAAAGGGTTGAGAACAAGGCTTCCTTTCCATAGTGGTTCCCAGGACATTCCCCAGCATGAGCATATTGGAGAGGTATTTCCTAGGTAGTCGCTGCCTACAGACATGGCTTTCCCAGACATTCTGTTGTATGCCCAGCAAGGAATGGATAGAGCTTCTTCGAGCCCCTAATCTTGCCTGAAACTCGGCAGAGAGTAATCTGAATGGGTTTGAAGAATACCCCTGTAATTCCTCCATTTTCTTTTTACTTTCTTCCTTAGATAAGACATTCGTGCTCCAGATATCAGGATACGGGGTTCCCTTGGCATCCCCTCTATCAGAGGGTAGATTTTGAAGGACCAAGGGAAGAACTGATGATTCTGTTTTGAGACCTAGAGATTTTGCAGCCTGAAGCCTTTGCTCATGAGTTAACACTGTACGTTCCTTAAGGGGAGATGTTTGCTGAGATATTAATTCTGCAGAAGTCACTTGAATATCTGCCCTTTGAGTTAACTCCATAGGTTTTACCAGGTCTTGAAGATGTGGTCTTGGGTGTAAATTCAAACACTCCTTTACTCTAATGCTTGGTCTCATGCCCAGTCCTATTGGTTCTACAGCCTGGGGACATGGTCCTGGTTCCACTTCTTCAGATTTTACAATCTGAATCAATGGTTTGGCAGTTACTACAGTCTTTATTAGTGGAAAGCCTGGCCGTTGTTTTGTTTCTAAAGCCTGATGTTTTGGCTCTATGATTACTTTTTTGGATTGCACATTTTGTAGCCGAAGGCTTGGAGGAAATTCTGACCTTATCGCATCATGTGTTCTGGAAGTCAAATCATTGTATTTTGGCATTTGAGGGGTACTTTCTGGAATCATGACAGACTTTGTAACTTGAAGTGGCGGTCTGGAGATCACTTCCACAGATTCACAGACTTTTGGGAGGGCCACTGAGTGAGGAACTGAAAGCTGTGTCTTCACAGATTCTGTCAGTTGATCTCGTGGCTTTACACTAATCCCTACAACGTTTATCATTTCATCCAGTGACTCTGTTGGAGTGATGCTTACATTTTCCAGGCTCAGATTCTGAAGTTTTGTTAGCTTAGCCGCTACCCCTCCTGACGGCTGTGTCCCAAAGGTGAGCTCCACAGAGTCTCTCTTTCCCACAACTTCACCCTTTTTCTTGCTTGCCAACTCAGAGGATTCTTTGTGCAGCCACTCCATAGAGGCCAAATTTTTAGATTTGGGAATCTGAGGTCCTGGCCCTGGTGTTATTCCTGAAGTGGAATCTGGGACGGGACAGAATGGCCTTGTTGTTATTACAGATTGTTCCCTTTGAGATCTTTCCTTAGAGCCCACCCCCAGAGGTCCCACGTCTTGAGGACATGGCCTTGGAGAGTTTTCTATAAATCCAATCTCTCTATTTATCGCCTTTGGAGTCATTCTAAATTCTTCCCCTTGCTGTCGTGCTTCACAAGTCAATTTCATTGGGTCTGCAACACGATTCCTGAAGTTGAGGGTCATTCTATCAGAGTCTGTAACCTCTTTTGTCTGTAACTTCTTGAAATCTTGAAATTGAGGCCACGACCAAGAATATAACTCAGGAGGTTCTGGGATCTGGTAGCTTTTCTGTTGATTTGGGTCTGAAGATAGTGAATCTTGATCACTTACTGTTGTAGTCAGATCAAAAGATTCTGGTACTTGAAGATCTTGCTTTGGGGGCATCTCTGATGATTCTAGGATGTTATCTGTTGGTTTGGAGCTCAACCTCATAGATTTTCCTGTCATTTCTTTGTTTTTATGTCCCACCCCATTTGTAAATTCTAAAGATCCCACATCTTGGGAAACTGGTGGTGAAGTAAAATGCACCGATTTAGGGACTTGACACCTAGGCTTCGTGCTCATCTCTGCAAAGTCCTCCACCTGTCGCTCTGGTCTCATGGATTCTGCGAGGGGATGAATTGTCTGGGGCATAAGGTTCCCAGGTTTCACGTTTTGAAGAATTGACTTTTGTGGTAACTCCACAGATTTTCCAATTTCTGGCATACGCACTGATGACAATTTCACCTGTTTTACACCTTGCCACTTTGGCTCTGAAGGAATTGCCAAAGATTTTGTATTTTTCTGCTCTGATGTCAGTGGCAAATTTGAGAATTTGACACTGTTCAGTGCTGGTCCTGCTAAGAGCTTCCTGGTGGACTGTGGTGGCAATACTATCATTGGTTTGTCCGAAGAACTCACAGTTTGAAACTGTGACGCTGGTTTAAACTGCACAGCTTCAAAAGTTTGATAACTAGGTTCTTCTGAAAACACCTTCCTTCTCAAGTGATTCAGACCACAGCCAGGAGTCAGTTTTACAGCATTTGTACAAAACTGTGTGTGTGTACTCTTCTCTGGAAACTTTCTATCTTCAGGAGGCGACGTTGGTAAAACCACAGAATTCACACCATTTGACTGAGGCCTCAAAGTAAATATAGGTTGTGTACTTTGCTGCTGTGACCCCAGCTGGTTCTTCCAAACTGGGATCTTTTCCAAGTTTGCCCCTAGCATTAAGTTAGATGCATTCCTATCTTGAGAAGGTGATATACCCAAATTGTTTGACCCTGGATTTAGGTCAGACGTCAAATCTTTCAGATGTTGTTCTTGAAGTTTTGGAGCTTGTAAATGTGCCCCAGGGTTGTAGCCAATAGAATTTACAGACTGAGATTGTTGACTTAGAGTACATGCAGAAGAATTTATATCTTTCAAATGTATTCTATTATTGCACCAAACAGGATTTACACACAGAATTTGCGGTGGTGGAAATGAAGAAAAGTTCATACCTTGAAAAAGTGGCCCAAGATTATACCTATTAGAATGTTCACACAGATGGTTTTGCCCTAGAGTGTATACAGAAGAATTGACAGCTTGCGAATGTAATTCAGGATTCTCTGGGATGCATGCAGAAGAATCTGCACACTGAGGATTTGACCCTAGGGTGCATGCAGAAGAATCTGCACACTGAAGTTTTGATCCTGGGGTGCATGCGAAAGAATTTGCACACTGAGGACTTGGCTCAGAATCGAAGTCCACTGCTTTCATATCTTGAGAGTTTGTCTGTGTAATCACCTCAGAAGGTTTTATACTTGTCAAGTATTGTTCCATAGAGTCTATACCTTGAAGTTTCATGCCCATGATCAGCTCAGGATATTTCAAATCTTGCAAATTAAAGCCTGAATCAGCCCTATAGATTGTGTGCCTACCTAAAAGCAACTTCCTTGGGGTGAACTCAGGTGTCTCATCTTGTAATTTTTGACAAAGTTTGATTTCTACTGGTTTCATTCCAAGTACATTCTTTTCTGTGATGACTTCAGATGACATACCTTCCACGTGTGATCTAGGACAGAAGCTCATAGATATGACATCTTGGACTTTTACACCCATGGTCCTCCTCAAAGATTTCGGATCTTGTAACTTTGGGTCTGATTCACAGTCTTCCATCTCCATTTCTAAAGGCTTTGTCTTCAGAACTGAATCTGATTTTATAACTTGGGACTGTGGCCCAGTATCTAGCTTGACCCTTGGAATTTTGGTTGAAATTGGTTTACTTTTCAACAGTGACCTTAACTTAAATTTCATATATTCAGACTTTGTTTCAGTTGTTAAGTTAGAACATTTTGCACTCTGCTCCTGGGGCTTAGACTTCATCTCAATTTTCATACCTTGAGGTTTTATCTGAAGGGCCAACCCAGAGGATTTTTCACTTTTCAACCATGTCTTTGTATTGTTTTGTGACTGTGACCCTTGGCCTAATGCCCCAGATTTCCCTTCTGAAGATTGTGACTCTTGTTTAAACACTGAAGATGTCACATCTTGAAGCTGTTGGATTCCTGGAGAGGACTTTAATGGTTTTGATTCTTGTGACTGTCTTCCAGGGGTCTGTTCTTGTGGCCTGAGGTAAAAATTCCCAGAATCTTTCCCATGAAGTGTTGGCCCTTGAGTCATTTCTGATGGCTTCCCACCTCCCAATTTTGTGGAGGGTTTCTGTTCTGTCCATTTGACACCTTGAAACGGTGACCCACTATTGAATGCTGACATCTTTACACCTTGGAACTCCTTTCGAGGTGTCCGTGGAACAGATCTAACACTTTCAGCCTTTGGCTCCTTGTTTAGCTCCTTGAATGTCATGCCTTGAGTCTGTGGCTCTGGAGTCAAGTGAAGTGGATTTGGTTCCTGCAATGGAGAGGTTTTTACTCCCTGTAACTGTGACTCAAGATGAAATGCCGCCTTTTTTTCTCCTTGACTTTTTGACCTGGCGGTCAGTTCAGATGATTTCACACTTCTCCATAGCATGGGCGGCTTCAGTTCCGTAGCTCTGGCATCTCCAGACTGTAACCTTGAGTTTGAAGCTACACCTTTCTCACTTTGAAACTCAGATATTGGTATCCATTGAAGAGCCTTTGTGCTTCCAATTGGGGGTTGTGCCAGAGTTTCCATACCTTGAAGCTGTAGGTCCAACGTTGACTCCAAGGCTTTTTGTTGGTACATCTGGGACCCTGGAGTCAACTGGCAAGGTTTCATACTTGGCACCTGTAGTTCATTTTGGAACTCTTCAGATTTTACACTTTGAGCAATTGGCTGAGGACCCAATTCAAATGAGGTTGTATCTTTGAATTTTAACTTAGGGTTGAGCCCTATGGGTTTCATATGTGCAGGTTTGGGTTCTTGAGCTGACTCCATGGGTAATGTATTTTCTGATTCAAGCTGCTTTTTCTGTTGATCAAAAATCCCACCTTTCCACTCTAGTGGCTTTACAGTTCTCTGGTCATCCTCTCTAGACTTAGGACTTAAGTCCATGAGTGCCATCCCTTGACACTGTTGTGTTGAGGTGAAATCTACACATTTTACTTCACGGATTTCTTGGGTTTTGGCTACAGTTACAGGTTTTAGACTTTGCCGTTTCAAACAAGGGGCGATCACGGGGTTCCTACATTGCATTTGTGGCTGTGAAGTCAGTTCCTTGGACTTTATACCTTGCAGTTGGGGCCCTTGAAACACCTCTATAGGTTTATCTTGAAACATCTTGCTTGATACAGATGTCACAGTATTCTCCCCTTGCTTCTTTGGTTCAAGTTTCAAGTCCAAGGCATTTACATCTTGAACATGTGTATCACGGGCCAACCCCTTATTTTTTACATCTTGAATTCTTGAACCTGGAATCAACTTCACAGACTTCATATCTCCTTTCAGGGAACCAGTTGGGGATACCACAGTAGATTTTATCCTCTTGAGACATTCTTCTACAGTTAAGATCACAGATTTCCTATCTTCCATTGTTGGCTTTGAAGGTAGAAACTTTGGTTTTAAACCCTTCAAGCTGTAGCCTGGAGGCAGCCCCTTAAGGGTCCTATCTCCTGATTGCATCCCTGAGGTTGACAGCATAAATCTGACATGCTCCAGCTCTGACTTTAACTTTGTAGATTTAATGTCTCCCAAATGTAGCCCTGGTGTTAATTCCACAGATGTCAGAGCTTCTTGCTTTGAGACTATATTGTCCTCCATGGGTTTTATATGTCCTAAAAGCTGTGCTTCAGCCAATTCAGAAGATGCTATGCCTTGGGTCTGTGGTCTTCTGATCAACTCGGAATGATCTACATTTGCTAAGTGTCTCCCAGGAGCCAATTTTGTAGTTTCCGATATTGGTACCTGTGGCTCAGACACTGTTTCATAAGACACTTTGTCTTCAACGCTTGGCACTTGATTCCCTGTGATAAATTTTACATCCTGAAATGGTGACTGGTATACTACCAATTCAGTCTTCATCCCTTCCCCCTCTGATGGTGTGGTCAACTCAAAAATTTTTACAGATTCTAAGTGTGGCCCTGAGTTCAGCTCTGATGTTTTCACACCTTGAGGTTGAGTTCCTGGTATTCCATCCCAAAATTTGACATCTTGCAGCTGTGGTCCTGTATTAAAGCTCACTTGCCTTGTATCTTGTAGCCCTGGAGTCGTCTTTGCTAAGTTAGGATCCTGTATCCCTAACTCTGGAGTCATAGAACTTCCGCTAACAAACATCAATCCTGAGATTTGCTCCCCAAATTTGACCCCTTGAAGTTTTGGTCCTGAAGCCAGCTCAGAAAATTTGGTATCTTGTTTCCAAGGACCTGTGTTGACCTCCTCAGGTATCACTTGTGAATGCTGTAGTTCAGAGGCTTGTGTTGCAAATTTCATGCTGTGAAACTCTGATCCTTGTATAGGCAGAACAAGCTTCCGATCTTCCAACTTTGGCTCTTGGCTTAATGGCAATAATAATTCTGGTATAAATCCCTGAGACGTCCTCTCTTGAAGCGGAAACCCTGGCATGAACTGTGTATATTTGAAACCGTGGAGTTTGGGTTTGGGAATTGGCTCAGAAAATCTCACATCTTGCAAACATGGTCCTAGATTTACTTCCATAGATTTCACATGTTGTGGTTGTGGTTCTGGAATCTTTGGCCCCAGAATAAAACCAGATGATCTGATTTCTGGCATTGGGGAATATGATATTGCTTCATCAGATTTCATACCATAATGTGGGGGGCCCAAAATAGAATTTGCTGGATTATCCCCTTGAACAAGTAGCCCTTGATATAACTTTGGAAATCTGACACTTTGCAGTTGTGGTCCTGACGTCAGTCCTGATTTGACAATTGGCTGTTCTTGGCCCAAATTCAAATCCATGGATTTCACATTTGGAATCTGTGTCCCCTCAACTGACTCCTTTCTTAAAGTCTGTAGCCCTGGCTCTTGTTTTGTAATTTCAGGATCTTTCACTCTTATAGATGGCTGTTGTCCTAAATCCACAGATAACTCACTTTGTAACTCTAATCCTGTATCTATTTGGGTAGATGTTATGTTGTGAACCACAGGCCCTGGAATCACATCTATAATATATGATATGGGTCCTGTAGTCAACTCTATAGGTTCTACGACTAGTACAGATGGTTCAGAGGTTAATTCTTCAATTTTCAGTTTTTGTACCAATGACCCCGATTCTTCAATTTGCACGTTTGGTTCAAGATTCAACCCCTGAGATCCCATTTCTGAATAGGTTTCTACAGTGGTCCCCTGGGACTCATCAACTTCAGGCAATGTCAATTCAGTTCTATCTGGGTATTCATATAGATTTAGTTCTGATGGGTTAGTAACATCTGAACATGGTTCTAGTGTCACATGAGGAAAGTCCATATCTGGGGGCTGTGGTTCTGGGGTCATCACTTCTGGGTTTATGGTTGGCACTTCTAATTCTGGTAGCAAATTCAGAATATCTTTAATTTCAGTTTGTAATTCTGGAGTCTCTTTCATCTCTTTTACAAGGTGGATCCTAGTTTCAAGAATATCTTGGAGTGGTGGTAAGTCCATCTCTATAGATTCTGAGGTTTGGCTCGGTGGTGCTGGAGTCATTCCTACTGATGAGTGTGTCAACTCAGCAGATTCTTCTACCTGATGACAAGTGTCAGAGGTCACCCTTGCTTCTGAGGCTTGTTGGTTTTCAGTCAGCCCTTCAGGGTCTGGGAAAGAATAACTTGAGTTGAGGCTCACATCTGAAGATTTTACTGCATAAAGTTGTGTAGTTAATTCATCAACTTTTGTACTTTCCACCAAAGACTCAAGAATTAAACTCCTACAGTCTACCAATGGAATCTTTGTATCTTCAAGCAGTGACACATGGCCTATCTTCTCAGAGCTGGTATTTTGTGAACATGGTTTTGGGGCCAAGTTTGCAGATTTTACATCTTCAAGTGATAGTCTTGCAGTCAATGAAACCATTTTTATATCTTCCTGTACCTCCTGTATTAGGGACGAAAGAACACCTTCCGCACCTTGAGACTGTGAACCAGGGGTCAAATTTACTGTTTTAGTATTTTGCACCTGTGGATTTGGGGCCAACCTAGCAGACTGAACATTTGGGAGTTGTGGTTCAACTGTCAGTTGGGCAGACTTCACATCTTGAAGCAGAGACTCTGGGGCTGACGGGACAGGTTTCTCAATTTGTAGTTGTGGTATTAGGGTTAATTCCTCAGACTGTATGCTCTGCTGTTGTTCTGGGGCCAAATCTGTAGATACCACCGTTGGGGTCAGCAGCCTATCTATTACTATTTCTGGAACTAAATCTATGGATACGTCCACAGGTTTTATATCTTGCAATCTTGGATCTGGGACTAGGCTCTTAGAGTATCCATTCTGTAATTCTGGTGTTAAGTTTATTGACTGCATAACCTTAGGTCGTGGTGTTGTGTTTTTCTCCAAACACTCGACTTCTTGAAGTTTTGGAGTAACTGGCATGACTTCAGAATTTGTAAGTTGACACCGTTGGCTCATCCCTGTAGGTACTGTCCCTTGATCTGGGGCCTCTGGGGCTGTTGTCACAGATTCTGTCATTTGATGATGTGATAGTGTCCTCTCTGTAGGATTCTTCCATTGTGGCCAGGTATCAGAGGTTAACGCCATAGGTTCTATCATTTTGTGACTTTCACTTGGACTCACCTCTGAGCAGTCTATGTCTTGGTGCCATGGAGTCAACTCTGAAGGGTCCATGACCTGATGAGGTGGTTTTGGAGTCAATGAAAGATTCTCTGTGCCTTGATGTGGTGTCATCCTAATGGAGTCTCTGACTTGAACCTTGGATGCAGAAGGCAACTCTAGAGATGCTTTGGTTTGAGCCACTGACTGTGCAATCAAACCAGTTTGTAAAGGTGGGATCACTCCCATGGGGGACCCCTGTACCCTTGAGTTTACCTTTATGGATTGCACTGGTGGTTCTGGAATCATCCTTGATGAGTCCAGGACTTTAGATGATCGCTGTGAAGGTTGAAGAGAGCTAGGAGTAAACCTGACCTCTTTTGTGGCTTGATTCTGTGACCCCGAGTCCATGTTGAATGTTTCTGGGACTTTATGCTGAGGCTGCAGAAGCCTTTCCCCAGCTTTGAAAACTGTATGATGTGGGCCTTGACTCACCTTTGCTGGTTTTACAACTTGATGTTTATGCAATGTATCTACCCCCAATGTATCTACGCCATTGACTTGGTGTTGTGGCTTTGGGGCTATTCCTGCTGATTCTGTGACATGTAGGCATAATTCATTAATTATCTCCCTATCCACGATGTTAAAATATACTGTAGGAGTTACATTTGAGGTTTTTGTGATTTGATTTAGTCTTGAGGACATACTCTTTGCCCTTGTTTGACGTTGAGGATTTGCTACTGGGTTTGATGACTCGGGAGGTATACTCACTGTTTCAGCTTGGTTTGATGGCTGTGATAAGTTAGTCTTATCTTGTGCTTTTCCCATAGAGTCTGTATCCTCTGAAAGTGAATCTGGGATAATTCCCATTGACTCCATGACCTGAAGCAATGCCATCTGAGTGATCTTTGTGCTGTTTGTGGCTGAATATGGTACCTTGGGTGTCAGCTCTACAGAGTCTGTATCCTCCGAATGTACATCTGGGATAATTCCCATTGACTCCATGACCTGAGGCAATGCCATCGGAGTGATCTTTCTCCTGTCTGTGGCTGAACATGGTACCTTGGGTGTCAGCTCTACAGAGTCTGTATCCTCTGAATGTAAATCTGGGATAATTCCCATTGAATCCATGACCTGAGGCAATGCCGTCTGAGTGATCTTTCTCCTGTTTGTGGCTGAACATGGTACCTTGGGTGTCAGCTTTACAGAGACTGTATCCTCCGAATGTGAATCTGGGATAATTCCCATTGAATTCATGACCCGAGCCAATGCCATCGGAGTGATCTTTCTGCCGTCTGTGGCTGAACATGGTACCTTGGGTGTCAGCTCTACGGAGTCTGTTAACTCCGAATGTGAATCTGAAACCATTCCCATTGAATCCATGACCGGAAGCAATGCCATCGGAGTGATCTTTTTGCTGTCTGTGGCTGAACATGGTACCCTGGGTGTCAGCTCTACAGAGTCAGACAGGATCGAGCTGCTGTTGGAGGATTCAGAGGAGATGCTGCAGCTACTGGAATGTTTCCCATTTCTAAAACAACAGCAAGGTGGGTCAAAATCCTGAGACATAGTGTCAGAGATGGAGGGAGAAGACATATAATCTGATTCTGATGAATTCAGGTCTTTAAGTGCTGAGCTGAAAAGCAGAGAGAATAGTTTTTTTCATTGTCTTTGGAATCAGTAGTGAGAAAATTAGGACAAAGAAAGAAAGTGATCATTTCAAGTCTAACATAGTTCTGGTCTAAGGAAGGAGAGGGTGGAAAAGGGGTTGCTTCCTTGGGCATCAGTTATTGTAAAGAATCCCTCCACCAGGAGCAAGGGAGATGAGTCAGTGAAGTGAATGCCATACAAGTAGAGAAGCTGCGCCCTATCCCCAGATCACACACGATAACAGAGTGCATGGTGTCCCAGTGCTGGAGAAGAGGAGACAAGCATGTACCTGGGGCTCACTGTCCCACTGAGACACTTTATTTCAAAGAACAAGATGGATGGTTCCAAAAAATGACATCCAATTTTAACACACACACACACACACACACACACACACACACACACACACACACACACGAGCTCCCATTAAACTTGCCGTTAAGCTGGATGACGTCAGTTTTGTTCAGTCCTTAGGATCTGCATGTTAGAAGAGAACTGACACCTGTGGCTTGCCCTCTGACCTCCACATACATGTGGCATACATGTGCACACATGCACATACGAAGAGAAAAGTTAAAAATGAATAAACGTAGTTTTGATTAAAAAAAACTTCACCGTTTTGGGGGTTAGATCGTTCAGTTCTTAAGAGCAGTGACTTCTCTTCCAGAAGATGCAAGTTTGATTCTCAGCACCCACATGGTGGTTCACAAACATCAGTATCTCTAGTACAAAGAGATCATATACCCCATTCTGCATCTGAGGGCACCAGGCATGCATGTGGGGCACAGATAGTCATACATGCAAAACAGGCATACATGTAAAATATAAATAAATCTCAAAAAATGGTTCTTTCTGACTCAAATCCCCCCTTTACTCTTTTTCCTTCCTTTTATTTTAAATATTTCTCTACCCCCTACCCAGAAACTCTGTTTTCTGACCTTGCATTTTCCAGATGTTGAAAGATATTTTTAAAGCTTCTATCGATTGAGCATAATATACAGTCCTGGGTTTGGTCCTTAGGACGACAACGACGTCCTGGAATACTGAACACAGCAGGTTAGGTCAGTGGAACTGAAGTGATATCAAAGTATCAGTAAGTTAACTAATAAGAATAGAAAATTGATTTAGGAATGAGACAATTACTCTCATAGTAAATGATGTAAAAGTATCAGGTATTTTATACTTCTAGCACTTACAATTAAGGCTATGTCTTAGTTAGGGGTTCTACTGTTGTGATGAAACTGCATGACTAGAAAATTCTTGCAGGTAAAGGGTTAGTTTCACCGACCAACTTTCAAGTCATACTCCATTGTGGAGGGAAGTCAGGGTAGGAACTCAGGGCAGGATCCGTGAGGCAGGAGCTGATGCAGAGGCTCTGCTTACTGCCTTGTTTTCATGGTTTTCTCACCCTGACTACTTATATCACCTATGACCACCAGCCTGGAGTGGCACCACCCACAGTGAGCTGGACTTTCCCACAATCATTGATCATCAATTAAGGAAATGCACCACAGGCTTGCCCACAGGGCAATCTGGAAGGAGCAGTTGAGGCTTCCTCTTCTAAAATGAGGCTAGCTTGTATCAAGTTGATGTGAAACAATCTTAGGACAGTCTGAAGACAGACTCTACTTACCATGCCAGATCACTTGCTGTGGCATACTTCTTGGATTCTTCCAATTCCAAAGCTGGTAATAGGAGTAAAGAAACTACTTAGCATAGTAATTACTGATACAATGTAAAAGAATCCCTTTCATTCAATAATCATGAGGGCAAAGATAGAGTCATGCCTGCCATGAAGCTAATTAGTGGCACGGCACAGCTACCAAGTTTTTTTTTTTGTTTTTGTTTTTGTTTTGTTTTTTTGTTTTTTTTCGAGACAGGGTTTCTCTGTATAGCCCTGGCTGTCCTGGAACTCACTCTGTAGACCAGGCTGGCCTCGAACTCAGAAATCCGCCTGCCTCTGCCTCCCAAGTGCTGGGATTAAAGGCGTGCGCCACCACTGCCCGGCAGCTACCAAGTTTTAAATGTCCATATTCTCTGCTTTCTTCATCATGGACCAGAAGTGCCTCCACTAGAAGCATGGGAATGGGAACATAACAGTGGGAGACACAGAGAGCCTGATACATCTCTTCCTTTAAAGATGTTTACCCAGAATACATAGTAGAGGAATAAAGGCAACAAACTCTTAGTAGTTATTCTTTGTCCAGTCTCCTGTCCCATTGAGTTTCTTTCCAGGACTTTGGGTTTCCATGAAAATATATGGGACATGGGAAAGGGACCATGCACGAGTTATGGGGCTGTTGTATGCATGACTTTGCAAGTGAAGATGTTAGAAAGATGGCTTTACTCTAGTCACACCCTCTTTTTCAACTTTCTTCCATATGCTGTCAACGATCAGTGTCTTAAAGCAGAAACACAGCAGCTTGAGCTAACAATAAGGGATAGAGTAATTCTGACCTATGAGTTTCCTGATATCTTCAAGAATCTGTTGCTTTGAAGCCTAGAGAAACACACACACACAAAAAAAAAGAAACAAGAAAGTTAGGTTTATGTTATAGATTGGAGATTTTATTGACAATACATCTCATCTTCCCTGTGGGACATGTTTTATATCAGGTATCAACTCAGTTGTCTTCTGTAATCATATCATTAGATATTAATTTATTTATTGTGAATGATTTATTAAATATTATAAGGAAGCCCCAAGATGGCTCTGTAGGCAAAGGTGCTACACACCATGCCCAAAGACCTGGGTTGTCTGGAGCTCTTGTAGTAAAAGGAGAGAAGCAGTTTTCACCAGTCCTCTCACTTCCCTCCATGTGCATGCCATGGCATTTGTGCATGCATGCACACATGCATACATGTTATTCAGTGTCTTCAAAAATTAAATTCTAGATTATTATGTGGCATACTGAGACTAAAGATAAATATGCCCCCTTTACTCTAGAGCCAAGCATTAGTAAGGAAAACAGCCACCTAAACAGATAAGATACTATGTGGGAGCCAGCAAAATGGCTCAGTGGGTACAGGTACCTGGTGCCAAGCCTTGGCAACCTACATCTAACTCCTATGACCTTCAAGGTAGATGGAAAGATCTGACTCTTGCTGGTTGTCTTCTACTTCTCTATGCCTGATGACACGCATGCGCACGCGCACTGAACCAAGTTCATTTCCATATGACAATATGACAGTTTAACTGAGGAGAGCTCCACATAGCAGCAAGAAAACAATGCCACCACTGTGATGACAAATGTCAACTTGACAAAATCTCGAATCATCTGGAGATGAGCCTCTGAGCATGTCTGTAGGGAAGTGTCTGGATAACCATCATGAGGCACCTCTGGGTGGCGCCAAGCTATGACTGGGATCCTAGACTGTGTCCCTAGGGAAAGAGAAGAGCAGCTTGAACTTGTTCCTTCTCTCTGCTTCTTTACTGTGGATGTCACCTGAATCGCTACCCTGAGCCCCTAGGCTGTGGCTTCTTCCCCTGCCATGGTGGATGGAGGGACCATAATTCTGAATGACTGTGAGCTGAAATGATCCCTTCCTTCTAATGAAGTCACTTTTGTGAGGATGCTCTGTCACAGCAACAGAAAAGAAACTGGGATGACAGCAAATAATAACAAGAAAAGGTAGATGCTTTCTCAATACAAGATTCAGAGATGGACTCTCAGTGTATTAAGAATTCAGGTGTGAAGGGGCTGGAGAGATGGTTCAGCAGTTAAAGGCACAGCCTGGCTGCTTTTGCAGAGGACCTAGGTTTGGTTCCCAGCACCCATATGGTGGCTTATAACTGTATCTCCAGTTTCAGAGGACCTGATGCTCTTTTATGAACCATGGAAGCACCAGACATCATGTGGTGCATGCACACATGCAGGCAAAAAGCTCATACATATAAAATAAAAATAAACCTTAACTAAAAAGGATTTAGCAGTGATGGTGCGTGCCTTTAACCCCAGTACTTGGGAGGCAGAAGCATGTGGAACCCTGTGTTTAAGGCCACCCTGGTCTACAAAATGAGTTCCAGGACAGCCAGAGCTACACAGAGAAAACCTGTATGAAATAAACAAATACCAGCACTCTGGGAGGCAGAGGCAGGCAGATTTCTGAGTTCGAGGCCAACCTGGTCTACAGAGTGAGTTCCAGGACAGCCAGGGCTACACAGAGAAACCCTGTCTCGAAAAAGCCAAAAGAACAAGCAAATAAAAAAAAAAAAAACCCCAAATAAATAAAGAATTCAAATGTGAAAAAATAACGTGAATTTTAAAGAATTCAAATGTGAAAAACTACAACAGACAGAATATAAAAGAAAAAAATCTATCACATTAGACAATGAACTAATTTAAAAAATTGAAAACCATAATTGCTAAAAAAATGGATCTTAAATTTCTTGTCATACACATGAAAAAATCTGAAGTGAAAAATGTGTTAACTAGCTTGATTTAATTATTACACAATGGTTAAAGCAAACTGTTACGCTCCATAAGTATATATGAGTATTTGTTAACAACATTTCTTTCCGTGTGTTAGTATTCACGTGTAGGTGTGCACACCACTAGCATGCGTGGTGCTCTCTGAATCCAGGAGAGGGTGTTAGATCCCCTGGAACTAGGTGTACAGATGGTCGTACCCACCATGTGGATGCTGGGAATTGAACCTGGGTCCTCTGCAAGAGCAGCAAGTACTCTTAACCACTAAGCCATAACATTTTCAATCCAGCTAAGCCATCCCCTGACATGCTCACTTAGAAGCTCCAAATGACAAGTTTACCATTTCCTTCCAGCCCTTGGGAAATGCTAGGAAACTGGCCTCCACACTGAAAAGTATAAAAACTAAAGGGATGCCCCCAGAGACTGTTAACTGCATGCTGATTGTGTGCGTCAGTTTCTATTTCTTACTTCTAATTCTCAAAGCCCATGGAGGTATGCTGCCCACGGTTAGGGTGGGTTTTCCCACCTCAGTGAGTCCAGTCTAGAAACTCCCTCATGCATGTTTATCTCTGGGAAGACTGTAGATAGTACTGTGTTCACATCATGAGAGGTCCTGAAATACCTGCAGATGATAAATTTCAATGTGTCTGGATTGATAGTTCCATCATTAAATGTAAATGGAATACTTTGGTTAAACTCTTTCTCTTCAAAACCACCATAAGGCCAGAGTGTGGTGGTGCATGCCTGTAAACGCTCCACTCTTGAGACTGACACGAAAGGATTATCATGAGTTCAAAGCCAGCTTACTGGAGTTCTGGGTTACTAAATGAAGGCACATCTCAAAAGTCTCTTCTATTCAATCTAGAAATTCCATATAATGAAAGATCTGAAGAATGGTTTATAGAATGGAGATGTAAAATAGAGCAAAGACACATAGGAGATACAGTAATGAGAGCTCCAGAAGGAAGGGGATAGAGAATGGAGCAAGACATTACTTGTAGATTAATAACACTGAAATATATGGGACCTCTGTACTCTGTGCTCAATTTTCCATTAATGTCAAAACTATACATTTTTATGTTTGTGTGTGCATATCTGACATATCTCCTCATCCCTAAAAACAGCTTTGAAGCAGTCTGTTCTTTAACTTAATAACTAGAAAGTTGTGAGAACCGAGAAACGTTGATATGTCAGTGTTATGACAGCAGAAGCCCAAAAGAATAGCTGAATTAAGTATATTCAAAAATTCAAAGAACGGAAAAGAGTTCCAAAGCCTACCCCAAATAAGAGTTATCATATCCAAGTGAGCAGAAAGCGAAGAAATGGTGTATTATTAGAAATACTGGGCACAAGAAAACAGAATAACATTCTTTAATGTGCTAATATAAAACGACTGCCTATATAGATTTAGACACTGGAACTACATCAAATGAAAATTTTTATCAAACATAGTCACAGGACACCTAATTTGGGCTGCCCAGAACTTAAAGTATGACAATAATTATAAATATTTGGGATTTATTCAAGGAATGGATGGATGTTTGCTATGACAGAGACACTTGCACACCAGCATTTACTACAGCACTATTCATATGTACATTATAGAACCAACCTAAGTCACAACTGTGGAAGAATGGATTGTAAATATGTGTGCATACACAATGGATTCTTTCTGTCATAAAGAAGAACAAAGTTACATAGTTTTCAGAGAAAGGGACTCAACTGGAGCTCATATTAAGCATAATAAGCCACCTCGAAAGACCAACATCAAGTGATTATTCTCATTTGTAATTCCTAGATTTTATGTGGCTGTATAAAATTACACATGTAAACACGCCATTAAAGTAGAAACAAAATTACCTTAAAGAATAAATGAAACTAATGGGGAGACTGGAGGAGCAAAGTGGGGACAATGGGGTGGGGGGCTGTGCTCAATGTACAGTGTATAGCTTCTGAAGATATTCTCCCGTAACCAGTACCATATGCAGTAGATATACACAGTAAAACTAAAACAATGCATGATCGTTTAAACATAACCCAATGATCAACACATTGTACCATAATAACAAAGCAGAGAACTGTCATGGCCATATTAATAGTGCAGGGGAAAAAATCTATTCATGTTTTGTTTTGTTTCATTTTGTTTTTGAAGACACTCAACAAATCAGAAATAGCAGGCAACTTCCTTCAACATGCCTTGGGTCCAAATTTATCCCCCAACTTGATATGTTGTAATCCTAACTACAAATAGTGTTAGTAGGTGGGATTATTGGAAGATAGCTATGGCATGAGATGCATATCTGCAAGACATTGTAGAAAGCAAGTAGTAAATAAGATGTTCTTTGTTCATGATTGGAGGGTTTGATGCTAACATGGCAACATTATCAAAGCAACTATAGATTCTGTAGAGATTCTGTATAATCCCTATCCAAATCCCAATGGACTTTTTTGCAGAAATGAGACCCCTGTCCTAAAAATTTAAAGGAATCACAAAGGTTTCCCAGGAGCCAAAAAATTATCTTGAAAAAGCATAGTTAAATGACTCAGTTTCTGTTTTTAAAACTGTGTACAATGCTACAGTAATCAAAAATAGTCATGGTGGAACTGGTATAAGAACAGACCTTTAGGGTCAATGAAAGCTAACACTGAAAATCAACTGGTTCTCTACACAGATGCTTTGACCATTCAATGCCAAAAAAAAAAAAAAGTTTTAATAAATGGTTCGGGGACACTGGAAGACCACATGTTAATGAGTGAAGTCGGGCCTTACTTCATATCATATTTAAAAACAAATTTGAGATAGAGTAAAAACATAAATCTGAGAACTAAAATTATGAAATTCTACAAACTAAGAAGGAGAAAGAGGAAGAGAAGGAGGAAATGGAGGAAGAGGAAGAGAAGGAGGAAGAGGAGGAGGAGAAAGAGTAGAGGAGGAGGAGGTCATGGGGAGATGGTTCAGCAGCACATACTGCTCTTGCAGAGGACCTGGGTTCAGTTCTTAGCATCCATGTCAGATGGTTCTCAATAGCCTGGAATTCTAGCTCCAGGGGAATTCTAGCTCTGACTTCTGCTGGCATCCGTATTTCAATTCTTCCACACAATCACCCAAACACACAATTTTAAAAATGAGCTTAGAGAAGAGAAAGAATTGTAATGTTTAATATGTTGACTTAGCTAGGCTATGGAACCCAGTGGCTTGGTCATATATTAGCCTAGAACATTTCTTTGACAGTAATTCTTACATATGACTAACATTTAGAATCAGTACACTTTAAAGCATATTGCTTTCCATACCGCGAGTGGGCATCACCCAATCAGCTGAAGGCTTTAATAGCAGATATCAGAACTCCTGAAGAGAAAAGACTTCTTCCACAGGAATAAAGCAAAAAAGGTGTACCCATTTCTCTAGCCTGCCCTTTGCTGCATGTTTTGGACTCAGGACAATAACACTAACTTTTACCTGAGTTTGTCTATGAATTTCAGAAGAGCTGTGAGAGCCAATTTCTTGGCCTCAGTTTCTTTTCATGTGTGTGTGTCAGAGGAGAGGAAACTCAGACAGGAAGCATGACCTACTAACATTCATCATGTGCACCATGTCTGCAAACAATTCCTCTTCTGTTGAAAATAAAAATTCCCACCCACCCACAAAGTTGTCACTTGTAATTAATGTCCCAAAACCTTCATTGTCTTGTCCTATGAGTATAAATCTTTCTTTACAAAATGGACTCCATCGGCCTTCTGCCTACCATCTGATGGACAATATCCATGTCTCAACTCTTATCACATTCTTTCCCCCAAAAGTTCTATGTATGTCAGTCTGACTGTCTCCCCTCAGCTCAAGTTCCCAGGCAGCACTTCTCTAATATCTTGTACGGTCTTCCTTTTTGATAATATGATCCTAAAGTTACTACTACTATTACCACCTCCTCCTCTTGACCTCTCCCTCCTTCTTCTCCTCTTCTTCCTTTTTCCTTCTTTCCTATTCCTTGTTCTACCTCCTCTTCCTCTTCTTTCTGTTCTTCCCTCTTGCTCTTCTTTTCTTGGCTTTTTGAGAGAGTAGTCCTTGCTCTCCTGGAACTCACTATGTGGACTAGGATGACTTTGAACTCAGAGAGTTCCTCCTGCCTCTGCCTCCAAAGTACTGACATCAAAGGTGTGGACCACCATGCCCGGCCTAAAGCTTCTTGAACTGAATTAAGGTAAAGACATCTATGGGCATTGCGTCAACTCCCCCCTACCCTCTGCTCATTCCCTCAGATGGCTCAGAGGCTCAGCATTTCTAAAAACCTATAGGGGTTCAGCACAGAGAGAAGTGGGTTTTGAGAGAGAGTGGCTATCACATACCTTTTTCTTGGCTGCCGCCTTTGTCTGGCTCCTATACCTAGAAAATAACACACAGACACCACCAACCAGGAAACTAAATAAACTAAGCCTGAAATGGCCCAGCAGTGGGATATCCATCCCCCAACTTGGATCCATTACTTAAGCACAACTTAACTAAACTAAACTAAACTAAAAACTAAAGAGTCTCTGTCTCCAGAATGTCACCATAATGACATCATAATAGGTACTTCAAGGTAAGGCCAGTCATTGTATATTTCAGCCACTGGCCTTCCCTGGAGCCACCCCTAGCTCTCAGATCCCTTATATCCCAAATCTCAAGGAAGAATCCATCTATGAATCTTCCGAGGTACAGCTTGACAAAGTGCCATTATGGAAGAAGTGATGAAGCAAAATTTCAATGTCTTTCAAAATGGCCTGTTCCGATTCACATCTTCTCTGGAGCTGGCCACTATCCTAAGCTTAGATTAGGTCCCGTGCCACATATTTCAACCTTCAGGTTAGAAAGCAGAGGCAAGCAGAATCAGAGAGAGTTAGAACAATTGGAGTGGGAATGCTCATTTGCTATGAGGTGCTCAGTTTTCTAAGTCCACAGGTCTCCATATTCCCTAGTTCCTGTCGACCTAATATGCATCAAATCGAGTAGTGGCCTTAGAGGAACATCTTATCCTACGATATACTCTCTTACTGCCAAGTTTATCTATACTATTTTTTTTTGAGTTACCACAGAAGCTGCAATAATTGTTCAGTAAATCCCTCTTACCTTTTCTCATCTATCATTAACAGTTTTTTTAAAAAATGTATTTTATGTATAATTTCCCTGCATGTATGTTTGTGTGCCACATGTATTCCAAAGAGATTGAGAAGACAGCATCAGATCCCCCAAAACTGGAGTTAGGGACAGTTGTGAGAGGCTGTGTGGGTGCTGGAACTCAGCACAAGCCCTTCGCAAGAGCAGCCTGTGCTCTAACCATTGAGCCGTCTCTCCAGCCCCACTCTTCACATCTTATATGACTTCAGTACACTTGTCAAGACCATGAGATTAAAATGGGCGGTGGAGGATCCAGAATCAAAGGGCATCCTTGGCTTCATTGCAAATTCAAAGCCAGCTTGAGCTCCATAAACCCTATCTCAAGAAAATGCAAACATTGGTACATTAATTCCTACCTTCATTTGCATCTCATATTCTCCCACCAGTGTCAGGATCCATCCTAGAGCACCATGTTGCTGGAGACCGAACCCAGAGCCCTCTGAGTTCTAACCAAGAGTCCTATCACTGCACCAATAGAGAAAAGAAATCCCTACATTTGAGGCTCTGTGATGTTCTCTTTATGTTTAGACTGAGAGTCTATGTTTGGGGAGGGGTAGGAATGGAGACTACACAGCTGTGGCCCATCCTTCTAAGTCCAGCACATCAAGAGGGACAACGCTATCAACTTGTAACACTAGTGTCAAGCCATTTGCAGAGTGTGAATGCTGCATGCCTCTTCCTGATGTTACTATTTTCCTTTGTTCATAACTTTGCTTCCAGAAGAGTCCTATAAATCTAACTCCTATTGGAAATCTGGGGTTAGCATGATTAAGCCCCATCTCCTGGAAGAATAATAAAACATATACTACTTGAAATTCTTGAGTAAGAGAGATTTGCCACCTCTCTCAGCACTTTCTATTTGTTCTTTTACATTTATTGGTAAGGGTGCATGTGTATTCCTTTTGCACTTGGTGCTATGGCTGAATACTATCCTTCGTTTTCTTGATCAGTTTTTACAGCTTTATCTTCAGGAAGCTCTTCTTACGGGCTTGCTTCTAATAGACCTCATCACTGTAGGTATACATTTTTTGCAGCCCATTTTAATAAACGTTCAACCTCAACTCTTTCTGACCACCCACCAGAGGGAGTGGAAGAGAAAAGTCATTAGGAGATGGGGGACTTGTGCCTATTTATCAATAGTTCTTTGTGGTTGAGCTCACTCTTCTTTGTCAGCAGTTCAGTCCCATAGCAAACACCGGATACTAACCAGCAGCTGCAGTCCAGTCCTCTCAGCAGGCAGACACCACATATGGACCAGGAGCTGTAGTTCAATCCTGAAGAAAGTGCAAGGTTCACCAACCAGCCTGAGGCAAGGCTGCAGAAGCAGCAAGAAGTCACAGGAACTTCAAGAGAAGTTCTTTGGTGAGTTTCTCCCTATGGCAGCATTCCCACAAGCTGGGCTCAACAATGCTACGTATACTGGATGGTTTTGTGTGTCAACCTGACACAGGAGTTATCACAGAGAAAGGAGCTTCAGTTGGGGAAGGGCCTCCATGAGATCCAGCTGTGGGCATTTTTTCAATTAGTGATCATAGGGGGAGGGCCCCTTGTGGGTAGTGCCATCCCTGGGCTGGTAGACCTGGGTTCTATAAGAAAGCAGGCTGAGCAAGCCAGGGGAAGCAAGCCAGTAAGAAACATCCCTCCACGGCTTCTGCATTCTGACCTGCTTGATTGAGTTCCAGTCCTGATTTGCTTTGGTGATGAACAACAGTGTGGAAGTGTAAGCTGAATAAACCCTTTCCACCCCAGCTTGCTTCTTGTTCATGACGCTTGTACAGGAATAGAAACCCTGAATAAGACAAATTGGTACCAGCATAGTGGGGTATTCCTGTGACAACCTGACCATGTTTTGGGGAGGGCTGTGGAAGGACTTTGGAACTTTGGGCTAGAGATTCATTTGGTGTTAAGAGCTATGTGGGGTGAGCAGTGGTGGCCCACACCTGTAATCCAAGCACTTGGGAGGCAGAGGCAGGCAGATTTCTGAGTTCAAGGCCAGCCTGGTCTACCAAGTGAGTTCCAGGACAGCCAGGGCTACATAGAGAAACCCTGTCTTGAAAAAACAAGATAGAGATACAGAGAGAGAGAGAGAGAGAGAGAGAGAGAGAGAGAGAGAGAGCTGCATCACTGAGGTGAAATCTTCTGGGAAGTGTTTTCTGAAAGCACAGAGGCTGTGTTCCAGGGATATCCAAGGTTGTACCTTGTGCTGTGACTGGACTTGGTACTGTGTAAGAGTCACCTAGGTGGTACTGGCTTTGAAGGCATGAAGGGGTCATGAAGAGCAGCTGAGGCTCAGCACTGTGAGAGGCCATGGAAGGCAATTGGTGAAGGTGTAGCCTCAATTACAATTGATGGCCCAGAATTGAAGGGGTCATTTGAATGAGTTGAGGCTTCGCACCATAAAGAGAGTCTATGAGAGGCGGAAGACAGCAGTGTTTTGGAGATGCCAGTACCATGAGATGAACACCAAGAACAGCAGCAGCAGTGGAGTACAGGCAGCTGGAGCCCAGCAGACAAGCTGTGTGCTACAAAGGGCAGAACGGGAGAAGTGATCCAAGCCCTTGGAGGAGCCCAGAAAATCGTGAGTTGGATCCCAGACATTGGACTGTTGGTGTTTGATTTTTGCTTTTGATTGTGACTGTGTCCTGATATTTTTCCCTCTTGAAGGAAGAAAGTATTTTAGAGGAGTCCACAGTTAAGAGACTTTGAATTTTTAGAAGACTTTGAATTTTAAAAGATATTGGACGTTTTAAAGGGATTGAACTTTTTTTTGTTTTTGTTTTTTCGAGACAGGGTTTCTCTGTGTAGCTGTCCCGGAACTTATTCTGTAGACCAGGCTGGCCTCGAACCCAGAAATCTGCCTGCCTCTGCCTCCCCAGTGCTGGGATTAAAGGCGTGTGCCACCACCACCCGGTGGGATTAAACTTTTAATATATAAAGACTGTGAGACTTTTAAAGTTATTTAGATCTTGGGGATGAATAAGAAAGTAAGGGTTGAGGCTTAATAGTGATGTGTTTGTGTGTCAAGTTGAATAGGGGTCAATTGTACTGGCTGGTTTTGTGTGTCAACCTGACACAGGCTGGAGTTATCACAGAGAAAGGAACTTCAGTTGGGGAAGTACCTCCATGAAATCCAGCTATGGGCATTTTCTCAATTAGTGATCAGGGGGGAGGGCCCATTGTGGTGCCATCCCTGGGCTGGTACTGGATTCTACAAGAGAGCAAGCTGAGCAAGCCATGGGAAGCAATCCAGTAAGTAACATCCCTCCATGGCCTCTGCATCAGCTCCTGCCTCCAATTTCCTGCTGTATGTCAGTTCCAGTCCTGAGTTCCCTTGGTGATGAGCAGCAACATGGAAGTATAAACTGAATAAACCCTTTGCTCCCCAACTCGCTTCTTGATCATGTTTTGTGGATGGATACAAAACTTTACTAAGACAATCTCTCTTCCCTAATTTCTCGCTTCTGTGGGGCTTAATATCTATATATTTAAGAAATTTAAACAATTAACTATTATACTACCTACTATTAAAAACAGTTAATTCAGAATTGAAAAATCTATCCTTTGATATTTTGCTGGCTGAAGACAGGCAACTTTATTGTTTTTTTTTTTCTCACTGCTTCCTCCTAGCATTCAGGGAACCTGTGTGTCTGCACAGCAGGAGTTCCCAGCTTCTCTAAGCTGAGGCTCTCCCAGGAAGGGGCTATGTTCCTTTGTTTTAGTTTCCACACACTGGAGGCACATGACTCAGCTCAGCTTGCTGAGAAACCAATTCTCCCTTCCTCCTAGACTTAAATAATTTGCACGTATATGGCATCCAAGAATTCCTAAATTGATAGTGGATTCTCACTTTCCACGGTAGTGTGTAGCTTCTACTACGAAGCTTTAAGCTCAAGGTGGACCACTCCACCAGCCATGTGAGATCTCGGTGCAGTGTCCATTGGTCAGTCCATTGGTCACTTCTCTTACTGGGCCTGGGGTAACAGGCAGGACATTAAAAATGTAACTAATCTGAGGGGAGATTTAGGGAGGTGATCGAGGAGAAGATAACCAGGCAACTAAGCTAAGGGCAGATTTAGTGGTATTGAGCTGGGAGTGAAGACAAGGACACGCTAGCCGCAGGAGGCTTAGAAGTGCTGGCCATTGAGCTAAAACCCATATTAAAAATAAGCTAGTGTGTGTGTGTGTGTGTTTCATCCATGGCTAACCAAGGGAACCAGGTCTGTGGCTAGTAGAGCAGTCAGCCCGGAGCTTAAACTGGGGTAGTAGAAACTACACACTACAGCACACAACTTGAATACCAGCCTTTAGGAGGCAAAGGCCTGTGATCTCAGGCCAGCTTAGTCTATATAACAACTTACAGGCTGGCCAGTGATACATATATTCTGCCTTTAAAAAAAAATACTACTTGAATTTGTCTTGAAATATCATGCTTTCTCCATCTGTAGTGATTGAGAGTTTAGCTAGGTATAGTAGTCTAGCTTGGCACCTGTGGTTTTTTTTAGAGGTTACTCTTCTAGCTTATAGAGTCTCTATTGAGAAGTCAGGTATAATTCTGATAGGTCTACCTTTGTATGTTACCTGATCTTTTCCCTTTGCTGCTTTTAATATTCTTTCTTCTGTAGATTTTGTGTTTTGATTGTTATGTGGTGGGTCTTTTCTGATCCAGTCTAATTGGTGTTCTATAAGCTTCTTGTATGTTTATAGGCATCTCTTTCTTTAGATTGGGAAAGTTTTCTTCTATGATTTTGTTGAGAATATTTTCTGGGCCTTGGAGCTGGGACTCTTCACCTTCTTCTATTCCTATTACTCTTAGGTTGGGTCTTTTTCTGGTATCCCAGATTTCCTGGATATTTTGTGTCAGGATTTTTTTAGATTTAACATTTTCTTTGATTGATGTATCAATTTCTTCTATTGTATCTTTAATGACTGAGATTCTATCTTCCAGCTTCTGTGTTCTGTTGGTGATACTTACATCTATTGTTCACACATGCTGGCAAGGGCATGGAGCAAGGGGAACACTTCTTCATTGCTGATGGGAGTGAAAACTTGTACAACCACTTTGGAAATCAATTTGGCAGTTTCTCAGAAAACTAGGAATAGTTCTACCTCAAGACCTAGCTGTACCACTTTTGGGCATATATCCAAACAATGTTCTCCTATCCCAAAGGACACTTGCTCAACTATGTTCATAGCAGTTTTATTTATAATATCCAGACAACCTAGATGCTCCTCAACTGAAGAAAGAATGGAATAATATTCAGCTATTAAAAACAAAGACGTCATCAATTTTGCAGGCAAATGGATGGAACTTGATAATATCATCCTGAGTGAGGTAACCTAGTCCCAAAAGGACATGCATGGTATGTACTCACAAGTGGGTATGGGATGTTTGTTTTGTTTTGTTTTGTTTTTTTGAGACAGGGTTTCTCTGTATAGTCCTGGCTGGTGGGTATGGGATCTTTGGTTGGTGGTTCAGACTCTGAGAATCCCAAGGGATATGGAACCTGACAAGACCACCTCCTATAGCCAAGCAGGAACTTCAAAGGAGGGATAGAAACAAACACCAACCCACCCACAAAACTTTCAACCCAAAATTTATGCTATCTACAATAAATTCAGGCACAGGGGAAGGAGCAGAGACTGAGGGAATGGCCAACCAATAACCCACCTAACTGAGACCCATCCCAAACACCAATCCCTGACATTATTAATGATATTCTGTTACGCTTGCAGTCAGAGCTTGTTTTCCTCTGAGAGGCTCAACTGATCAGCTGACTCAGACAGATACAGACACCCACTGCCAAACAGTGACTGGGACTTGGAGATTCTGGTGGAAGAATACAAGGAAGGATTTCAGGCCCTGAGGGGGATAGGAATTGCACAGGAAGACCAACAGAGTCAACTAACCTGGACCCTCGGGATTCTCAGATTCTGAACCACCAACCAAAGAATATACTTGGGTTGGACCTAGGCCTCCCCGCACATATGTAGTAGATGGGCAGCTTGGCCTTCATGTGGGTCCTGAGCACTGGAACGGAAGTTATCCCAAAAGCTGTTGCCTGTGCATGGTATATGTTCTTCTAGCTGGGCTACTTTGTCTGGCCCCAGAGGAAGAAGAAGTGCCTTGCCTCCCAGAGACTTGATATGCCTGGGTGGGTAGAAACCCAGGGGAGGTCCCCACCTACTGAGGAGAAGGGGAGGGGAACAGGAGGGAAGGATTATGGTAGGAAGTGACTGGGTAGGGGCAGTGAGCAGGATGTAAAGTGATAAGTAAATAGTAAAATTAAATTAAAAAAATAATAATTATAGGCGGTGGTGCACGCCTATAATCCCAGCACTCTGGGAGGCAGAGACAGGTGGATTTCTGAGTTCGAGGCCAGCCTGATCTACAGAGTGAGTTCCAGGACAACCAGGGCTACATAGAGAAACCCTGTCTCAAAAAAACAAACAAACAAACAAACAAACAAAAAACTGAGTTTGATGTGGCATGTCTATAATTCCAGAGCCAGGGAGGTAGAAATGGGAGGAATTCCTGGAGGTTGTTAGACAGATAGTTGTTAAGGCCTTGGTAAATATTAAGACCTAGATAGAATGTTAAGGCCTAGGTAAAATGTTAAGGCTTAGGTGACAGTTACTGGTTATCCTGCAATTATAAGGAAACTTTCAGCCGGGCGGTGGTGTTGCACGCCTGTAATCCCAGCACTCTGGGAGGCAGAGGCAGGTGGATTTCTGAGTTCAAGTGTGTTCCAGGACAGCCAGGGATATACAGAGAAACCATGTCTCAAAAAAAAAAAAAAAAAAAAAAAAAGAAATCCAAAAAAAATAAAAAAGACGAAAAACAAACAAACAAAAAAAGATCCACAGGCTTCTGCCTCCCTCCCAGTGCTGGGACTAAGGGACTAAAGGCGTGTGTCACCACATTTGACTGTCTTTCACATTTGTACCCCTCTCTCAGCTTACTCCTCCTGGGAGACCTCACCATACTCAAACATGTAATTGTCTGTCTGTGGCATTAGTAACTCTTCTGATAAACTCCTTACCTCCAATAGTCATTCTTAGTGTCCCTCTTGAAATCTACATCTGAAACCTTTCATCATGGACTCTGAGCACCATGGACAGACAGACAGACAGACACAGACAGACAGACAGTGTGATAGAGGCTCTGAGGAGAGCTCAGGCCCCAGTGCCAGAGACAGCATGCATGGCAGGGGCTCTAAAGAGAGGACTCAGGCCCACATGGCAGAGATGTGGTTCCTTCCTATAGCTCTCTGAAATGGGAATGCAGTTCCTAGCCTGATTCTGAAACCAGGCTCTCTGATTCCCAAAGGAGGCAGGGTTTGTAGAGTGGGATATGTGCCCACTGTTAAGTTTCAAACCCTGGACAAGCAGCTGAGATGACTAATGTATTAAAGAGGACCTGGCCTCCAGGTTCTCCCAACATACCGTGGCCCCTAGTTGTTCCAGGGTGTGGCTGGCACAGCCCATCCCTTCTCTGAACTTACTGGCCCAAGAACTAGGCTGCCCTTCTCCCAAAGGCTTTTCCCTAGTACAGCCCAGATATTTTGGTTTCCTATTCTCTCTGTCCCCTTCTTGCTCCCTGAACCCCTCTCTCTCTCTCCCTTTCCCTCTCCCTCTCCCCCTCCCCCTCCCTCTCCTTCTCTCTCTCTCTGTGTGCGTGTGTGTGCGTGTGTGTGTGTGTGTGTGTGTGTGTGTGTGTGTGTGTGTTTCTCTGCCCCTCTGCCTATCTCTCTCCCACTCTGCCTCTCTCTGAGGCTCTTTGGCTTCTTTTGTACTTCCGGCCTCCTGCCACTGTATTTGGTTCTCCTCTCTCCCTTCTCCTCTATCTCTTCCCATATGGTTCGGGGTCAGGACCACTCTGGACTCTCCTGGGTGTGTCTGCCCCTGGCCATGGCTCTCCCACACATCTATCTTAACCTTCTTTTCGACCATATCTAGGAGTAGTCATGCTAGTCCTGCTCGTTTCTTTCCTTTTCCTTTTTTAATTCACCCACAAATACCTCCTATGATGTAAACTCACTTCCCTGATGAGAAATCCAGGCCCCTAGAGCTCTATGAGCTAGAAACTCACTGGCAGCACTCTCAGTGGGGTAAGGTCGGTGTCTGTGAGAGGGAATGGCCGCTGAAAGTGTGGCCTGAGCAGAAGTATGCTCTGAATTCTACATCACAGTAATGACCAACCATTTTCTGTTGATATCATACCACATCTCTAATTGAGAATTCTACCCAAAGTGCTGGGTGTTTATGAGCTAACGCATAATGATGTAGTTCAATCTGTACATTCCTAAACTTATGTTGTGTGTAATAATTAAAAATCAATCTATGATAATGCCAGCTACGCTCCAGTAATACCGTCTCCTCTGCCCCATTGGGAGCTGCAAGCCATGGTCTTCCCTGTTTCCCTGAGGTTCGCCTGCCTCCAAACCATTTGTATCTTCCCAGCCATCCGCACCCTGTGGCTAACTGTCATAAATTCCTGTAACCCAGTGAAGTCAAAACTCCAGAGGCTTGTAAATTATCAGTCAGATTTATGACAGTAAATTCTCAACTCACAAAATGCCCACACAATGAACTCAGAGCCAACTGATATTGATAAAACCTGCCCACCTAGATTGATACAAACACAAGCTGCACTCCTCGACTGAACAAATTGCCGTACATTACTCTATTGCTCTTTTATGATATCCTCTTCCTCCAGTTATTTCTGTCCTCCTCTCTGCCCCTTGTTCCCTCTGCTCTTTGCCCCCCCCCCCCCAGCTGAGATCTGAACCCAGGGCCTTGTGGTTGCTAGGCAAGTGCTCTACCACTGAGCTAATCACCCAATCCTGTCCTCTCTCTTGAAACTCTTAGCCCCACCTTCCTTTTTCACTGCCCAATTACAGACTCTAGCCTATTATTTCATCTATTATATGCCATGATTATATGCATATCGACAGCAATCCACAAACTTATTGTGGTCAACACTTTAGAATCTCTGAAATTCATTACTGCTTCTATTTTCACACTATGCTGGATACAGTTTTCTATTTGTTTGTTAATATATTTAAGTTTTTTTTTTTTTTTTTTTTTTTTGGTTTTTGGTTGTTTGAGTCAGGGTTTCTCTATGTAACGGTGGCTGTCCTGGAACTCACTCTGTAGACCAGGCTGGCCTCAAACTCAGAGATCTGCCTGCCTCTGCCTCCCAAGTGTTGGGATTAAAGGCATGTGCCACCAATGCCCAGGAAGTTTTTGTTTTTTTGTTTTTGTTTTTGTTTTGTTTTTTAAGAAAAGACAGGGTTTTTCCATGTTGTCTTGGAACACTCTCTCTCTCTCTCTCTCTCTCTCTCTCTCTCTCTCTGTGTGTGTGTGTGTGTGTGTGTGTGTGTGTGTGTGGAGAGAGAGAGAGAGAGAGAGAGAGAGAGAGAGAGAGAGAGAGAGAGAGAGCAGGCTGTCCTTGAACTCACAGAGATCTGCCTGCCTCTGCCTCCCTAATAATGGTATTAAAGGTATGTGTCAACACTGTCCGACCTATGCTAGACAGGTTTATATCAACTTGATGTTAAAGTCACTTGAAAGGGGGAAACCTCAGTTACCTCCTGAAAATACCTCTGGGAGGTATAACTGAAATAAACCCTTTCCTCCCCAAGTTGCTTTTGTTCATGGTGTTTCATTGCAGCAACAGAAGCCCCAAAGTACACATATTTAAAGGAAGCATCATATGTGTTCATGGGTCCTGAAAAGGATAGGAGCATCTGACCCCCTGGAGCTGAAGTCCCAGGTGGTTGTGAGCTGCCTGAACTGAGTGCCGAGAACCAAACTTGGATCTCCTGGAAAAGCAGCCAGTGCTCCTAACTGCCAAGCTACCTCTCTTGCCTAATTTCCACACTCAGTAGCATTCTCTACCACCAAAGAAAGAAACAAGAAATGGGATGAGGGTGTACTCGGTGTACTCAGTTGGTACAGTGCTTGGGTAGTGTTTACTAAACACAGAGTTTGGTCCCCAGCACTGCATAAACCAGATGTGATGGCACTTGCCTGTAATGCCACCACTGGAAAGGCACAAATAGAAAGATCAGAAGTTCAAGATCAAATTTGGGTATATATGGAGTTGGAGACCAGCATGGGCTTCATTATACCATGTCTTAACAAAAATTACTCACTGAGCAGTGGTGTACACCTTTAATCCCAGCACGCGGGCAGCAGAATCAGGTTAAACTCAGAGGCCAACCTGGTCTACAGAATGAATTCCAGGACATCCAGGACTACACAGAGAAATCCTTGGGGAGGGAGGAAAGAGAGAAAGAAAGAGAGAGAGAGAGAGAGAGAGAGAGAGAGAGAGAGAGAGAGAGAGAGAGAGAGAGAGAGGAAGGAAGGAAGGAAGGAAGGAAGAAGGAAGGAAGGAAGGAAGGAAGGAGGAAGGAAGGAAGGAAGGAAGAAGGAAGAACATGAATGCATTCCAGCTCCTTGCTCTTAGTATCTTGCAGTTTATCACTAATTTAGTTGGATTTCTAACCTTAATGTCTCTCATATTTACTTCTTTCTCATTTCTAGACTTCTAAACCTAGCACAAGAATTGTGTGTGTATATATATTTGGGAATCAGAAGCCGGTAAATCTATGTGAGTTCCAGGCAAGCCTGGCTCTATAAAGAATTCCAAGCCAACCAGAATTACATGATGAGATCCTGTTTAAAAACATTATAATGCAAATCTACGAAACTCTTCGTCTTTCCCAATATGTATAGTTTAAGTAATAGTTCAAAAAACGAATGCCTAGTTATATGCCTTGCCTTGGAAAAAATAACTTAAACACTTTGGAATAGCTACATCTCCTCATGAACCTCTCTCTCTCCTTCAAAAGGGTTTCACTGTCTCTAGCTGGCATGAGCCCTCCATGGAGACCAGGGTGGCCTTGAATCCTCAGGTACTGGGAATAAAGGTGTTCTCCACATGTTTGGTCCCTCATACTTACTTTTCTACATATTTATGTGATTTTTCTTGAAATCAATTTTTTTTTCATAAAAACTCCATGTCTTCTGGTTTCCCAAGTCCAGTAAATCACAACACATACACCCTTACATATTTCTCTTACATTTCCATTCATCCATTGTGTACCAACCTATTCCCTCCTGTAAAAAAAATTCCCTAAATTCCTCTTAGGATATTAAAGCATATGCCTTTCATTTGTTTCATTATGGATCCATTGTGTATCATTCATGTCTGTTTCACAATATATCCTCAGAGCACTCCAAATTGGAAACCACTTTTATGTAGTTTGAATACTAAACTACATTTATTTGAGCATATAAAACAGATATATAAAATAGCTGGAGAGATGGCTCAGCTATTAAGAGCCCATACTGCTCTTGTGGAGGCCCTGAATTCTGTTCCCAATACCCATGTGCTCACAGCTGCTTTTGATTCCATTTGCAGGGCTTTAAACATTCTCTTCTGGCCTCCAAAGGAACCTGCACTCAAAAACGCATATACTCTAAGGGTTTTTGCAGTGATTGGAGGGCCAAGGGATACACAAAATAACACCATGCAAAAGACCTCACTGGAGAGATTTATTGGAAGGTAGTTATACAAAAGGCTGCCTCTGAGTGGGGATACTAAGTGGCAAGCTGTGAAAGCTTGGCACATATAAATGATATAGCACATGTGCACAGGGAGACTACTCTACCTGTAGGAACAGTGGAAATAAGTCGAATTTGGCTGCTGGTGATGACATGGCCACTGGCACTGCTACAGAAGCTGGGCTTGGGGAGCACCAAGTTCAGTAATGTTGGTGGTTCTCGCTTTACCAACATACACATATATACATAATTATAAACATAGATGAGTGACTAGGAAGATGGCTTAGAGGTTATCAGCTCTTGCTGCTCTTGTAGAGACTTGAGTTTGGGTTCCAGTACCTGAATTGGGTGTCTGCTGGAACTGCAGTTCTGGGAGATCTGAAGCCTTCTTGTGGCTGCTGCAGGCATCTGCACACACACTACATTCAAGCACACACGCATAGTCTTTAAAAATCAAAAGGTAGGTGAATGTACAACCTTTGAGTAGTTTATTAGGGGACAGATGAAATCAGCACCGGGCGAAAAGCAAAGGCACTTACCCTTTGCCTGTACACTTACCCTTTCTGGGGTGTTGCCTTCTTTGTGAAGGCCAGAGTATACTTAATCTGTAGGTGGAAATTTACTTCTTTACAAAGACCATTCTCCAGCCCCTTTATTTTGCAAATAAGTAGACTAGGCTTTGGAACGAGAAGTAATTTCGTCAACATTTTATTCAATTAATGAGTAAAGGTGGTAGAATGTTGTGGTCGGAAATGGGGGTTGAAGTCTCGAATCGAAATTTAAGTAGTTTTTGGGTGTTTGTGTTTTGGTTTTTGGTTTTTGTTGTTGTTTTGCTTTGAGGCGGGGCCTCGGTTTCTAGACCATGCTGGCCTCGATGTCGCAATAATTCTCTTGCCTCAGCTTCTACGAGTCCCGGAAATACAAGCGTGAGCCATCAAACGACTAACATCTCAAATTCTGTTAAACAACCACGAAGAGGATATGTTTATAAAACTGAAACGGAAAAAAACGGAAAAGGAAGAATGAATTATTTAAACAAATAGCTGGTGAGGGCGGAAGAGAGATTTCGAGGTCACTTCCGGTGCTCGGGTGGTTTCCGGAATCAACCTGGAAACAGCCAATCATAACCTTCTCTCAGGAGCCAATAGTGGAGCAGATTACAAACAGCCTATCCAGGCGGCGCTGTCACTGTTATGGTCCTGTCAGGGTCGGGCCGTCGTGGTGCTTGGGTGCTCGCCACCAGCTAGACTCTGGTGCGACCTGGTCAGGAGCTGCAGGGTGGCCTGGTTCTTGCATCTCCGTCCTCGCCCTAGCCCGCGCCTCGCCCTAGCCCGCGCCTCCCGGCTTGCAAGCCGCCCCTTAGCAGGTCGTCCCCTAGGCCCGGGCCCAGCCGCTCCTCAGCACCTCCGCGGGCTCCGAGGCCGGCGGGATGCAGCCTCCGGGCCCGCCCCCGGCCTACGCGCCTGCCAACGGGGACTTCAGCTTTGTCTCTTCGGCGGACGCGGAAGGTGAGGCCGAGGTTGTCAGGGCTCCGGGGCGGGGGTGGCAGCGCGGGGACTCCGCCCCTGTGCTCCCTGGCCTTCCCGGAGGCCTCCGGTGACTAGGGAGGGTGCGGGGCGCCGGCTCTACGCTGGGGCTCACCACCCCGGCTGAGGGCTGGCTCTCCGGGTATCTGGTTCACAAGTGAACCCGCCGATCTGTGTAAGGATTTCTTCCTGAAATGCTCCGCTCCGCAGTTACTCAAAAGAGTGAGGGACCTAAGAGTGAGAACAAAGTGGGGCTGCGTTGCTCTGCTGTTAATAGGAAAACCTTTTTCCCTACTGAGGTTACTTTTGGCAGGCTAAGGAGAACTTCCTTCAAAGGAGCCGTGCTTTTTTTTTTTTTTTTTTAAATTGAATTTGATTTCTTGCCCAGATCCCTGTGTCCACAGTTCGTAGTGTTTTGTCACAATATTCAGAAAACAGTATTTATGAACATTTGAAACTTCAGGCATTTAATTTAGTCTCCCCAACAGTTTCTACAGACTTGCCTTGTACTGTTTTGAGCAAGCGATTGCTTTAAAAAAAAAACTAAGACTTTTCTGCTGTATGGGATCTCCCACCCCTCCTTAGTTCAACTCCATGTAACTTGTTTTTGGATTTTCCTTTTACTTTATTTTTTTTTTAAAAAGATTTACTTATTTTATGTATGAGTACACTGTAGCTGTCTTCAGACAGACCAGAAGAGGATGCCAGATCCCACTACAGATAATTGTGAGCCCCCATGTGGTTGCTGGAATTTGAACTCAGGACCTCTGGAAGAGCAGTCAGCGCTCTTACCCGTTGAGCCATCTCTCCAGCCCTAACTTTATTTACTTTCTAGGGACCAGATTTAACTGCTCAATATGAAAAAACAAGTTGATATCTATATAGAACAGTTGAAGAGACTAGGGCATGTCTGGTGATTAAACCCCCTTCTATCTCAGCACTCGGAAGGCAGAGGCAGATAGAGATCTGAATTCAAGGCCAGCTTGGACTACGTACTTATCAAGTTATTTGCCAGCCACGATTACATATTGAAACCCTGTCTCAACAAACTAGAAAAGAAATTTCAGTTTAGAGATGATCATGAATTTTCTCAGAAATATGATTTCTATAAATATGATTTGTTTCTTAGATTTTTTTTTTTTTTTGGTTTTTGTATTTCACTTTTTAAAAGTGAAACAGGGTCTCACTATGTCACTCTGGTTTGCTTAGAACTCTGTAGACAGTCTGAGACAGTCACACTAAGTTACTCTGGCTGGCCTTGAACTCAGAATGTAGTCCAATGTTGCCCTGAACATGTGATCTTTCCTCAGCCTCCAGAATAACTGGATGTCCTTAGTTTATGTCAAACAAATAGATAATTTCCTATTTGGTTTATGTCTGCAGGCCAGCAGAATTAACATTACCTGGCACATATGTAGATATAATCTCCCTTAACCTGGATTTATATTTTGTCAGGGTCTCTGGGTAATTTATAAACACATTAATATTTTTAGAAGCACTGGCTTAATTTCATAAAAGATTAAAAGAAAAGAGAAAAATAATTCCTAACTAGATTAGAGACAGCCAGGCAAGGTAGATAACATCTGTAATCCTTTCTCTTGTGGGGCGGAGACAGGGGGACTAACAACAGTTAAAGACCAGCCTGGACTAAAGTGAGACCTTGTCTTAGACATAACAACAACAATCAGGAAAATGTTATGGAGATGATATTACAAAATGTATCCTATCAGATAATGGACTGATAGGAACAAGGTAAAATTTTTAGTGGGATGATATATGCTATAAAAAGTATAACATATGGGCTGGAGAGATGGCTCAGTGGTTAAGAATGCTGACTGCTCTTCCGAAGATCCTGAGGTCAAATCCCAGCAACAACATGGTGGCTCACAACCATCCATAATGAGATCTGACCCCTCTTCTGGTGTGTCTGAAGACAGCTACAGTGTACTTACATATAATAAATAAATACATCTTTTAAAAAAAAAAAAAAAAAACGGGGACTGGAGAGATGGCTCAGCAGTTAAGAGCATGGACTATTCTTCCAAAGGTCCTGAGTTCAAATCCCAGCCACCACATCCATAACGAGATCTGGTGCCCTCTTCTGGAGCGTCTGAAGACAGTGACAGTGTACTTATATATAATAAATAAATATTTTTTTTAAAAAATTGTATGATCAGCCGGGCGTGGTGGCTCACGCCTGTAATCCCAGCACTTGGGAGGCAGAGGCAGAGGCAGAGGCAGGTGGATTTCTGAGTTCGAGGCCAGCCTGGTCTACAGAGTGAGTTCCAGGACAGCTAGGACTACACAGAGAAACCCTGACTCAAACGCCCCCCCCCCAAAAAAAATTGTATGATCTAGGACTGTGTAGCTTAATTGATAACAGGCAGGAGTTTAATATCTACCAGTATATAAATATAGTAGGTATGGTGATTCATTCTAGCATTTAGGAGTAAGAGCTGGAAGGTCCGAACTTCAAGATCATCTAAGGCTGAGTATTGAAACTGAGGTTAGCTTGGGCTCCCTGTCTTAGCCTTCTGAGTGCTGGGATTAGAGGCATGGTCCATTGTACCTGGCTTGTCACTCACCTTGTCTCTTTTGTTTTGTTCTCTAATTGTAAAATGAAAAGTAGTACAGTGTCTGTTGTGGATAAGAAATTTTTTCATTGATAAAATTTGGAGATTATATAATAGCAAATGTTCACAGAGATTGGCAGATCATAATTACTTGAATGTATATACATTTTGGTTCAGAGCTACATCTTTTACCCTGGTTTACAGTTTTGTCTTCTCTCCTAAGATCTCAGTGGTTCTATAGCAGCTCCAGATGTCAAATTAAACCTCGGTATAAGTGGAGATTTTATCAAAGAATCTACAGCTACTACATTTCTGAGACAAAGAGGCTATGGCTGGCTTTTGGAAGTTGAAGATGAGGATCCTGAAGATAACAAGCCACTTTTGTATGTGAAAGAATATGTAATTTGTGCTTTTAAGACAATCTGTAGGATGCTTCTGGTTTTTGATGTTTTTAAAGACAGATGAGGAAAATCTTAGCCTTTTTGGTGACAAATAATAAAGATAAAAAATAATATAGATGAAATAAAGATGAAGAACAGAGAGGTGACTCAGCAGCTAAGAGTGCTTTCTGCTGTTTGAAAGAACTTGAGTTTAGCCTAGCACCCATATCAGGCAACACAGCTGCCTGTAGCTCCAGCTCCTGGGGATCTGACACTGTCTTCTGACTTCATTCATGTATACAAATATATCTTTTTTAAAAACTAGCAGTTTTTAGTTTTACTGTTTCTTTTAAAAACTGATACAGTGCAGGTCAGCTGAGGTGCATGCCTTTAATCTCAGCACTCAGAAGGCAAAGGCACATGGATCTATATGATGTTGGAGCCAGCCTGATCTACAGAGAATTCCAGGACAGCCAGGGCTACACAGAGAAACCCTGTCTCAGGAATAAACAAAACAAAAGAAAACTAAAGTAATAATGAAAGTGTCTGTCTGTCTTTCTTTCTTCTTTCTTCTTTTCTTTTCTTTCTTTTTTCTTTTCTTTTCTTTTCTTTTCTTTTCTTTTCTTTTCTTTTCTTTCCTTTCCTTTCCTTTCCTTTCCTTTCCTTTCCTTTTTCCTTTCCTTTCCTTTTTCCTTTCCTTTCCTTTCCTTTTTCCTTTCCTTTCCTTTCCTCTTTCCTCTTTCCTCTTTCCTCTTTCCTCTTTCCTTCCTCTTTCCTCTTTCCTCTTTCCTCTTTCCTCTCTTTCCTCTCTTTCCTCTCTTTCCTCTCTCTCCTCTTTCCCCTTTCGCCTTTCCCCTTTCCCCTTTCCCCTTTCCCCTTTCCCCTTTCCCCTTTCCCCTTTCCCCTTTCCTTTCTTTCTTTTCTGTTTTTTCGAGACAGAGTGTCTCTGTATAGCCCTGGCTGTCCTGGAACTCACTCTGTAGACCAGGCTGGCCTCGATCTCAGAAATCCACCTGCCTCTGCCTCCCAAGTGCTGGGATTGCAGGCATGTGCCACCACCGCCCAGCCGAAAGAGTGTTTCTTTAACTTAGATGTCATTTGATGACATCTGATGAATTTTGTTTGTTTTGTATTTCCAAGTCAGGGTTTGTCCATGTAGCACAGGCTGTTCTGGAACTTGCTCTGTAGACCAGGCAGGCCTGGAACTTAGAGATACGCCTACCTCTGCCTTCCAAGTCCTGGGACTAAAGGCATGCCCCAGTGGTTGTCAGGAATTTTTAAAATGTGGCACAGTGTTTAAGAGCACTATTCAGAGTACCTACAAGGTGGTTCACAACTCTTGTAATTCAGTTTTAGGGGATCCAAATTCCTCTCTGAGGCCACCATGCACTCAGATAACACAGACATGCATGTAAAGCTGAAAGCCAGGCTTTGTGTTATGATTGTAATCTCAGTATTTGAGAAGTAGAAACATGAGAATCAGGAGTTTACCCCCAGAAAACCTAGACCTGGGTCAGGGAGAGACCCTCACTCTAAAGGAATCCGTAGAGTGTGATGGAGAAGAGCCCTCAGCCAGTGTCCTCTGGATCTGCTGAATGTATGGAGGCGCTTTGACCCACACAAAGCTGTGCATAGACTCACACAGATGTACACTTTCATGTTAGTAAATAAGCATATCTCTAAAACAAGATCTACTCTGCTACCACACTCCTGTAATCTCAACATTCTAGGGATGGACAGTGGTCTTTGTGAGTTCCAGGCCAGCAAGGATACTCAGTGAGACTCACATACATAAAGAAATATGCTCTGATCCCACATGATCAGTGTGGATCTAAAAAAAGGCAAGATTCTTGAGTACTTAGGCTGAAATTCAGGTTTAAAATGTAATCATTTCCATGCACCATGGCACATACCTTTATCCCTGTACTCGGGCAGAGGCAGATCCTGGAAGCATTGGTTTCACTCCATACTACTGACAATTTCAAAACACCAGCAATTGCAAGATTGTGAAATGTTTTAACGTCTCTAAAGTTGAGATATTGTTTACCATGGAATCAGTCTAATACATATTTCAAATGTAGATGTTGGCCTATGGATATCATACTGTCTTATTTAAAGTTCTTTTAAACCTATTTTGCTATTCAAAATTACATTTTTAAAGAATCTTATTTTTGAATTATAGGGAAGAGTTGGACATTGATCTAAAGGATATTTATACTACAAAATCCATTGTGTTTCGATGCCAGTGCCATCACTTGGTTTTAATAGACAAGTGGTGAGAGACAATCCTGACTTTTGGGGTCCACTGGCTGTTGTTCTTTTCTTTTCCATGATATCATAATATGGACAGTTTAGGGTAAGTATATCTCATTTTTTACGAATGTTAAATCTTTTTATGAGACTCAAAAATTAGGTTGCTGGGCAATGCTGGTGTACCTTTTCGATCCCAGCACTCAGAAGGCAGAGGCAGGCTGATTTAAAACAAAAATGGCATAATTAAATGCTTACTATAAAAATACATTTTGCCTTTGCCTATTCTACCCTCACTTGTTCATTCCTGAAATTGTTTCATAATGAACTAATTATGGAGTGCCTTGGAGAACCTATGGAGTTCTGTTTCAGTTTTTCCACGTTTTAGATTTTTATCCATTTTACTTTGCGTGTATGTTTTGCCTGCATGAAAGTATGTGCTCAGCCAGGTGGTGGTGGCGCATGCCTTTAATTCCAGCGTGTGGGAGGCAGAGGCAAGTGGATTTCTGAGTTCGAGGCCAGCCTGGTCTACAGAGTGAGTTTCAGGACAGCCAGGGCTACACAGAGAAACCCTGTCTCGAAAAGCCAAAAAAGAAAAAAAAAAAAAAAGTCACTATAGACCAAACCAAAACAACAACAACAAAAGAAAAAGAAAGTATGTGCTCTAAGTGCATGCCTGTTGGATTGCCTGGAGCTAGCTTTCTTTATGTTTGTTTAGCCATCCTGTGGGTAGGGGGAATCAAACCAGGGTTCCTTGCAAGAGCAACAAGTGCTATTTTTTTTTTTTTCCCAAGACAGGGTTTCTCTGTGTAGCCCAGGCTGTCCTGGAACTCACTCTGTAGACCAGGCTGGCCTCAAACTCAGAAATCCTCTTACCTCTGCCTCCCAAGTGCTAAGATTAAAGGCTTGTGCCACCACTGCCTGGCACAGCAAGTACTCTTAACTGCTAAGCTGTCTTTTCAAATTTTATTAAATTTGTTTCTTTGTTTTGTTTTGTTTTAAGACAGGGTTTCTTTATATAGCTTAATTTATCCAGTTATTTACATCAGTATGGGTTCTTTACTCAGATTATTCCAGTGGTAGCCATTGAGAGCTTTGGGTTTTCTATGACCTTTGAACATATCCCTACTTTGTATATGTGTGTGCATGTACACGTTTGTGTTTGTGTGTGTGCAGATGAGTGTGTATTTGTGTGTTTACCAATGAATACTAGAGGTCAGCTTTGATGGTTGTTCCTTAGTACCCTATTGTTTTTTGAGACAGTGTATAAAATGAGACTTGACGCTTGCCAGTTAGATTGGTTCTGCCTCCATTCCTGAGTGCTGGGATTATAAGTGTATGCTACTAGACCCAGAGTTTTGTGTACATCCTGGGATTCAAATTAAAGCTCATGCTTGTGTAGCAAGCACTTTATCAACTTGAGTATTTCCCACCCCCATGTTACATACTTTGAGTACACCCTTTCTTCTAGCCTTGGAAGTAGTTAGTAGCCTTCAAAAGAGTCCGTTGTAGTGAGGGAATGTTTAGAAACAAAAATCTAGAAGTCTGGATGAGGCAAGACTGATGTAAGGCTGAGGCTGTCCTGTTCTTCACAGTAACTTTGAAGCCGACCTGCACTGTGTACAGATTTGTTCAAAATGAAGGAGAAAACCAAGATCTAGGCAATCAGTATGCTTATCTTTCTAATGTATTATTTGCAGACTTTCCCAGGACACAGTGCTAAATATATACACATATTTTAAGTAAGTTTGTTTTGGTTTTGTTTGTTTGTTTTAGTTTTTCGAGACAGGGTTTCTCTGTATAGTCCTGGCTGTCCTAGAACTCACTCTGTAGATCAGGCTGGCCTCGAACTCAGAAATCTGCCTGCCTCTGCCTCTCAAGTGCTGGGATTAAAAGCGTGCACCACCACTGCCCGTCGTTTTTGTTTGTTTGTTTTTGTTTTGTTTTTGTTTTTTAAACAAGTTTTAAAGACTTCTTTGGAATAGCTTTTGCTTGCAGCATAGGATAAGCCAGAAGACTAGTAGTTGTCGCGACCACCCTCGCCGGCAAGGAATGACGCAACACATGAAGATCTTCTTCAAGCAGTTTACTCAGGACCCTTGTACTTCTTCTTCTCCCTCCTGTACTACTTCTTCTCCCTCCTGTACTACTTCTTCTGACCCCTAGAGAATCAGCCCAGCCCTTAAATACTAATAGCCATCCAATCAGGCTTAGCCACGTGGGCATTGCTGATAGGTTGTATCCACGCGGAAGGTGCTAGACTCAACAGGCTCCACCCAAATAAGGACTTGTTAACTGTTAACGACAGTTAATGGGCAAGCAGCGCCCTACAAGTAGTAACATTTTTTTCTTCTTTAAAGTTATCTTTTATCATATAACTTGAAATACTGAAGTTTCTATGAGCAATAATTGTTGAACTTTCATTTGGTTGTAAATTTGTATTGCACTTTGCATTTGTAAGACCTAGAAATGTACTTGAGAACTAATAGAAGCTCAGACCTGAAATGGTGCTTGCTAAGCGGTCTTATGTAGCAGAGAACTGAATTTCTGAAAACTTAGCAATTTTATTTATTTATTTATTTATTTATTTATTTATGTATGATGTTTTTTCCCCCCTCTTTAAGGTGGTCTCATGGATTATAACCATTTGGATATTTGGTTCACTGACAATTTTCTTATTGGCTAGAGTTCTTGGTGGAGAAGTAAGTACTTAATTTTAAAAAGGTTTTTTTTTTTTTTTTTTTTGGTGTTTTTATGCTGTTTTCTAGACAGTCTCATTAGATAACCTTAGCTAGCCTGGAACTCACTGTGGGTGAGACTGGCTTTGAACTCAAAGAACTCTGTCTGCCTCTCTCTCAAGTGCTGGAATAAAGTCATGGACCACCATTCCCAGCCATAATAATAAATGGTTCCTGATCTCAGAATTGTCTTTAAGTTATACTAGTTCCTTTCAGATGATCAATATATATATTAAATCTACTCTATAAACATAAGGAATGAAAAGGAGAGGAAAGATCCCTTCCCATCTATCAAATACTCTATTGCTGTTCACAGAAGCAGAGAATTGACAACAGGTCTCCAGCTAGTTCTCAATTGCCATAGAGATTTCTCAGTGTTTCTCTTGGTATTTGTCCTATTAGAGAGTAGTTTGGGTTTTTGATATTTTTTTTGAGACGAGTCTCATAGATGAGGGCTTCAGCTTTTGGTCCTCTTGTCTATATCTCTCAAGACCTGGATTGCTAATATGTGCCACCACTCTCAGCCAACAAATTAAGGTAATTTAAAATACTTAATTAAAGTTAACAAACTGGCTACATTTTAAGTGTAAATACTACATTTTAGCTAAAAATAACTCTTTCCAAAACAGAAAGGTTAAAAGAATAGCTTAACACATGGCTTCATGGAAGTCAACCTTTAAGACTGGCTTTCTTCATTCAGTGCCTTATGATGTCTAGTTTTAGTTAAACTGTTGAAGTGAGCAAGGCTTCACACAGGTGAACAGCTGGAAAATAGAGTATTTCAATAGCTTTTTCAGATTACTGAACATTTTGTCCCTAAATACTACTCCAAAATGCAGCAAGCAATTTGTTTTAAAAGTTTGTTGCAATTAGGAATTTCAATCTATATACATGAACTGGTCATTAAAAATTACTCTGAGGTCTGGACAGTTAACTCAGTGGTTAAGAGCACTTGTTCTTGCAGAGTACTGAAGTTTCAGTCCATTAAAATGAAATAGAATTTGTCATTCTGTTCTTCCGTAGCCACATCTCAAGTGCCCCAAAGCCATACCTGTCTGGTGGCTGTGACGCTGCACAGTACAGACACAGAACATCGTTAGCAGCACTGTCTACACAATTACAAAGATGTCCTCAGAAAGCCTCACTTACTTCTTAGCTCCCACGATCCTGGTGCACCTCTGCTGCTTACGGGATGTGGGTCCCGGGGTCTAGCAAATCGCAAGCACACGAGTGAGTGCCAGGGACCTTTGTACCTCATCCCCAAAGAGATGAATCCCCCTTGTGCCTAGATGTGAAGCTGTCCCAGGCAACTTCTTCAAATGGACCTGTGCCATCCTATTTTTCTACAATGTACAGACTGGTTGACAATATCAGAGCTTTCATCATTGCCCATTCTCAAAACCCTATCCTAGATGGAGGCTCGAAAAGAAAAGACGGAAAAAAATATATATTATACAGCAACGGGAGGCACTAGGGATGCTGAAGGAATATAAATAATTACAATATGTCGAGGAACTGAGTCCGGGGATACGAGGAATAGGCAATAAAAATAAAAATGGGGGGAAAAAGGGAGTAAGTGGATCTGATATAAAAGGGTGGGGCCTACGATGGGCTCTGAAAAAAACCCAACTCTGAGTTCAAGACAAAAGCAAAGGACCGCGTGTTCTCGGCTCGACAGTTCTATCTCCAATGTATAATGGTCACACCAAGAAACTCACGGCGGTGACTGCAAGTCTGGAAGACATCACTCCCCCACCACGCCTAACAATTTCACCCAAGGGCTCCGGCCAGACCAACGCCACTTCCCCTCTGCTCGCCTCTCCCTGATGTGGTCTCAGCGACTACTAGCCCTGCTCTGAACATCTACTTCCGCCTAGTGGCCTCCGAGGGGGCTGCAGAGGAAAAGGAGTCACATGACTACTCATCTTCAGCTTCCATTGAGACCCCGCCCCCATCGCTACAGGGGAGAAGGGAGGCTGACTGGAAGAGAGGGTTGGAGTAAATGAGAGCATGAAGGTCCTCTGAACCTGCATTTGCACAGCAGGTCCCACCCATCCCAAAAGTAGTCTTACAGATGCTAATGGGGTTCAAATCGCACTTTTCTTTATTGATCTTAAATTACAGACCTATTCTCTTCCCCTTCCCTCCCAGATAGCTCTTTCAGTGCTGAGGGTGCAGGCAGTGGCTGAGCAGGAATACAATTAACAGGGGCAGATCTCTCCTTATCCACTAACATCATGCCTCCACACGTCTGGATTTTCGGTATGGTCCCTAGAAGACATGACCTCTTTAGCCAAGATCGTTAGGGGAACATTAGGGGAACGATGCTTGAGCCTCTCCCTGGGGACTGTGACAGGGTCTCTCATAGTGACAGTGCTGGTTCCTCTCAGAGAGACTTCTGTGCATCTTCTCAGAATGACTGTGTCTGCTTTCAGAGGGACTATACTGTGTTCTCTCAGAATGACAGGATGAGTCTGTAAGAATGCCTGTGTAGCCTGGTTTAGAGGAACTGTCCTGGGCTTATTCCAGATGTTGTGATTATAAAAAGATAAATATAAGAATATGTTCTATGGGGGTGTGGTGAGGTGTGGGGCAAAGGGATAGCTCCGCAGGCCCATGCCAAGGCATCCCTTCCCCCCGAGGGACCACACATATGATGCCATAGCATAGAAGAGCGTTTATTTAGGGCAAGGCAAGGGGAAGAGAGTAGTAGAGGCAGAGAAAGGCAGAGAGAAGGAGAGAGCAAAGAAGTTGAGGCCGGCCATGATCATGTAGAGAGAGGGGTAAGGGAATGGGGAGAGAGGGGGGAAGAAGGGGATGAGAGAGAGAGAGAAAGAATGCAACCCCTTTTATAGTTGGTCAAGCCTACCTAGCTATTGCCAGGTAATGTTGGGGTTGAGTCCAACACCAGAGGAGCATACTTGGCTGTTGCCAGGCAATGTTGGGATGGAGTCCAACACCAGTCTCTTCCAGCCAGAGGGAAGGGGAAAAGATCTTTCAGAGAAATCACCATGGCTCCTTTCTGAAGGACTGCCCCATGACCTTCGCGTGAGAATGAGATGGCTCTTTTTAGAAGAACTGAGGCATCTCAGAGAAGAGGGACTCTGTTGGTTCCTCCCAGAAAGATTGTGTAGATTCTTTACAGAGGGACTGTGTCCTCTTCTCTCTAGAGGTCTGCAAGGGCTCCTCCTTGAGCTCCTGTGAGGGCTTCTCCTTGAGGGACTTCGAAGGTTTCTTCCTAAGAGACAGGAAGGACTCTTTCCTGAGCGCCTGTGAAGGCTCCTCCTTGAGGGACTGTGAGGGTTTCCCCATGAGGGAATGCTAGGACTTCTTGAGGGACTGTAAAGGCTCTTCCTTGAAGGACAGTTCCCTGAGGGACTGTAATGGCCACCCCCAGAGAGATTTTGAGGGCTTCTCCTTGAAGGGCCTCGGGGACTTCTCCTTGAGAGAATGAGAGGACTTCTTGAGGAACTGTGAGGGATCTTCCCTGAAGGACTGTGAAGGTTCCTCCTTGAGGGACCTTGAAGAATTCTCCTTGAGGGACTACGAGGGCTTCTCCTCAATGGACTGTGAGAGCTCCTCCTTGAGCGAATTAAAGGGCTCCTCCTTGAGGGACTATGGCCTCTCCCCTTAAATAGACTGTTATGGCTTCTGTCAGAGAAACTTCTTACGGAGGGGCTAAGACTGTTTCTCTGGGAGGGACTCCGATAACTCCTCTCAAAAAGTCTTCTAAGGGTTCTGTCAGAGGGACTGCTACGCCTTCTCCGAGAAGGACTGTGATGTCTCCTCTTAGAGAGATTTCGCCAATGAGTTCCCTGAGGAAGCAGGCAATGGCTTCTTTCAGACGGCTTATTACATGGGGTTCTCTCCCTGAAGAAGCCGAGTTGCTGTGGTTGGTATTTTGGTGCTTCATCACCATAGACATTGTGAATTATTTTGGGGACTCGAGTAGCTTGTTTAAAGTCATCTCTTCCACAAACCATGGTCTTCTGCGATTGCAAGGGTCTGGGTGGGAGAGAGCTCGCTGGTTTGGGCTGTGGAGCTTGTCTACCACGCTCACTTCCTCCCTGCCACGTGCCCTTTTGCTTAGCGCTTGAGCCTGTTGACCTGAGCCTGACAGCTGGTGTCCTTGCTCCTTCGCTATCTCCCATAAAGTAAAAATCATTGACACTTTGGTTGGGGTGCAAGTTGCCTGGCCTCAGCTTTTTCAATTTCCGGCCCGTAAAAGTCATAATTCTATGTGCTGCTTGGAATGCCTGCCTTAGGCCTTGAACAAGCGGTTGGATGATTTTGGGCCGAGAGGATTTCTTAGGTTGTGTCTTGGAAGAAACAGTGCTTGTTTGGGGGGTTTCGATTCTGTTTCTTGACAGACCCCTCAGTGTTCTAGGACTGATTTTGTATAGCCTTGTGTTTTGTGTTTTAGGTCCCTTGATAATTTTCTTCAAAGGATCTGTCAAGACAGAGGTCTTTCTGAGGCTTGATTTAATCCATGTTTCATCCTGATTGCTTCCATAGTCAGGATGCTCGGAAGCCAGCTTAGAGAATCTAGCTTCTCTATGTGATGGTGATGCAGTACCCATCTGTGGATATCCTAATTTAAATCCAAGATGCACTTGAATGTTACCATGGCCTTCCGGGGTGTTTAAAAGGTGGAGCTGTGGGTAGATGAGAAGGTATGGCCCCCAAGCAGAATGTAACTTATGAGAGCAATTAAGGCCTGAACATCGGCCACATTCTAAGCATATTGGATACTTTAGGACAAGACCTGAATCTAGAGGCGGAGGGACATTGTGGGGTATTTGACTTCTTATGAGTTTTCCTGCTATTTTTAACTTGAGTTCTCTTAGAAGATGTTCTGAGTTATCGGTGTTTGACTGGGAGAGAGAACTTGTCTTGAGGGAATGCTGAGACTCAAAAGTCCTACTCGGTGCACATGGTGAGATGTTACTCTGCTCCCTGGAAACAGAATCTTCCCTAGTGTAAAGTATCTCTGATCTCATCAAGTCAGGAAACCGGGCCCCGGTACATGAGACGGGCACATGCTCAGTGGCTTTCTCGAAGATATCGCTGTACTTTGAGCTTGGTTTCCTTACTCCCAATCTTGTGCCAGAGAATCTCTGTATTATGGAAGATGTGGAGCCACGTGTCCACATCTTCAGCGCTATTCTTTTCTCATTACTGTGAAAGAAGATATGTCTCTGTATGTACTTTTTATCCACTGACGTCTGAGACATGGTCCTTGGAACCCTCTCTAGCAGGCTTTGAGAGAATTCCATCAGTTCAGCTGGAACCCCAAATAAATTTTCGATGGATTGACAGCTGTCCATAGTGGATCCTTCTACTGAAAGGGGTTGAGAACAAGGCTTCCTTTCCATAGTGGTTCCCAGGACATTCCCCAGCATGAGCATATTGGAGAGGTATTTCCTAGGTAGTCGCTGCCTACAGACATGGCTTTCCCAGACATTCTGTTGTATGCCCAGCAAGGAATGGATAGAGCTTCTTCGAGCCCCTAATCTTGCCTGAAACTCGGCAGAGAGTAATCTGAATGGGTTTGAAGAATACCCCTGTAATTCCTCCATTTTCTTTTTACTTTCTTCCTTAGATAAGACATTCGTGCTCCAGATATCAGGATACGGGGTTCCCTTGGCATCCCCTCTATCAGAGGGTAGATTTTGAAGGACCAAGGGAAGAACTGATGATTCTGTTTTGAGACCTAGAGATTTTGCAGCCTGAAGCCTTTGCTCATGAGTTAACACTGTACGTTCCTTAAGGGGAGATGTTTGCTGAGATATTAATTCTGCAGAAGTCACTTGAATATCTGCCCTTTGAGTTAACTCCATAGGTTTTACCAGGTCTTGAAGATGTGGTCTTGGGTGTAAATTCAAACACTCCTTTACTCTAATGCTTGGTCTCATGCCCAGTCCTATTGGTTCTACAGCCTGGGGACATGGTCCTGGTTCCACTTCTTCAGATTTTACGATCTGAATCAATGGTTTGGCAGTTACTACAGTCTTTATTAGTGGAAAGCCTGGCCGTTGTTTTGTTTCTAAAGCCTGATGTTTTGGCTCTATGATTACTTTTTTGGATTGCACATTTTGTAGCCGAAGGCTTGGAGGAAATTCTGACCTTATCGCATCATGTGTTCTGGAAGTCAAATCATTGTATTTTGGCATTTGAGGGGTACTTTCTGGAATCATGACAGACTTTGTAACTTGAAGTGGCGGTCTGGAGATCACTTCCACAGATTCACAGACTTTTGGGAGGGCCACTGAGTGAGGAACTGAAAGCTGTGTCTTCACAGATTCTGTCAGTTGATCTCGTGGCTTTACACTAATCCCTACAACGTTTATCATTTCATCCAGTGACTCTGTTGGAGTGATGCTTACATTTTCCAGGCTCAGATTCTGAAGTTTTGTTAGCTTAGCCGCTACCCCTCCTGACGGCTGTGTCCCAAAGGTGAGCTCCACAGAGTCTCTCTTTCCCACAACTTCACCCTTTTTCTTGCTTGCCAACTCAGAGGATTCTTTGTGCAGCCACTCCATAGAGGCCAAATTTTTAGATTTGGGAATCTGAGGTCCTGGCCCTGGTGTTATTCCTGAAGTGGAATCTGGGACGGGACAGAATGGCCTTGTTGTTATTACAGATTGTTCCCTTTGAGATCTTTCCTTAGAGCCCACCCCCAGAGGTCCCACGTCTTGAGGACATGGCCTTGGAGAGTTTTCTATAAATCCAATCTCTCTATTTATCGCCTTTGGAGTCATTCTAAATTCTTCCCCTTGCTGTCGTGCTTCACAAGTCAATTTCATTGGGTCTGCAACACGATTCCTGAAGTTGAGGGTCATTCTATCAGAGTCTGTAACCTCTTTTGTCTGTAACTTCTTGAAATCTTGAAATTGAGGCCACGACCAAGAATATAACTCAGGAGGTTCTGGGATCTGGTAGCTTTTCTGTTGATTTGGGTCTGAAGATAGTGAATCTTGATCACTTACTGTTGTAGTCAGATCAAAAGATTCTGGTACTTGAAGATCTTGCTTTGGGGGCATCTCTGATGATTCTAGGATGTTATCTGTTGGTTTGGAGCTCAACCTCATAGATTTTCCTGTCATTTCTTTGTTTTTATGTCCCACCCCATTTGTAAATTCTAAAGATCCCACATCTTGGGAAACTGGTGGTGAAGTAAAATGCACCGATTTAGGGACTTGACACCTAGGCTTCGTGCTCATCTCTGCAAAGTCCTCCACCTGTCGCTCTGGTCTCATGGATTCTGCGAGGGGATGAATTGTCTGGGGCATAAGGTTCCCAGGTTTCACGTTTTGAAGAATTGACTTTTGTGGTAACTCCACAGATTTTCCAATTTCTGGCATACGCACTGATGACAATTTCACCTGTTTTACACCTTGCCACTTTGGCTCTGAAGGAATTGCCAAAGATTTTGTATTTTTCTGCTCTGATGTCAGTGGCAAATTTGAGAATTTGACACTGTTCAGTGCTGGTCCTGCTAAGAGCTTCCTGGTGGACTGTGGTGGCAATACTATCATTGGTTTGTCCGAAGAACTCACAGTTTGAAACTGTGACGCTGGTTTAAACTGCACAGCTTCAAAAGTTTGATAACTAGGTTCTTCTGAAAACACCTTCCTTCTCAAGTGATTCAGACCACAGCCAGGAGTCAGTTTTACAGCATTTGTACAAAACTGTGTGTGTGTACTCTTCTCTGGAAACTTTCTATCTTCAGGAGGCGACGTTGGTAAAACCACAGAATTCACACCATTTGACTGAGGCCTCAAAGTAAATATAGGTTGTGTACTTTGCTGCTGTGACCCCAGCTGGTTCTTCCAAACTGGGATCTTTTCCAAGTTTGCCCCTAGCATTAAGTTAGATGCATTCCTATCTTGAGAAGGTGATATACCCAAATTGTTTGACCCTGGATTTAGGTCAGACGTCAAATCTTTCAGATGTTGTTCTTGAAGTTTTGGAGCTTGTAAATGTGCCCCAGGGTTGTAGCCAATAGAATTTACAGACTGAGATTGTTGACTTAGAGTACATGCAGAAGAATTTATATCTTTCAAATGTATTCTATTATTGCACCAAACAGGATTTACACACAGAATTTGCGGTGGTGGAAATGAAGAAAAGTTCATACCTTGAAAAAGTGGCCCAAGATTATACCTATTAGAATGTTCACACAGATGGTTTTGCCCTAGAGTGTATACAGAAGAATTGACAGCTTGCGAATGTAATTCAGGATTCTCTGGGATGCATGCAGAAGAATCTGCACACTGAGGATTTGACCCTAGGGTGCATGCAGAAGAATCTGCACACTGAAGTTTTGATCCTGGGGTGCATGCGAAAGAATTTGCACACTGAGGACTTGGCTCAGAATCGAAGTCCACTGCTTTCATATCTTGAGAGTTTGTCTGTGTAATCACCTCAGAAGGTTTTATACTTGTCAAGTATTGTTCCATAGAGTCTATACCTTGAAGTTTCATGCCCATGATCAGCTCAGGATATTTCAAATCTTGCAAATTAAAGCCTGAATCAGCCCTATAGATTGTGTGCCTACCTAAAAGCAACTTCCTTGGGGTGAACTCAGGTGTCTCATCTTGTAATTTTTGACAAAGTTTGATTTCTACTGGTTTCATTCCAAGTACTTTCTTTTCTGTGATGACTTCAGATGACATACCTTCCACGTGTGATCTAGGACAGAAGCTCATAGATATGACATCTTGGACTTTTACACCCATGGTCCTCCTCAAAGATTTCGGATCTTGTAACTTTGGGTCTGATTCACAGTCTTCCATCTCCATTTCTAAAGGCTTTGTCTTCAGAACTGAATCTGATTTTATAACTTGGGACTGTGGCCCAGTATCTAGCTTGACCCTTCGAATTTTGGTTGAAATTGGTTTACTTTTCAACAGTGACCTTAACTTAAATTTCATATATTCAGACTTTGTTTCAGTTGTTAAGTCAGAACATTTTGCACTCTGCTCCTGGGGCTTAGACTTCATCTCAGTTTTCATACCTTGAGGTTTTATCTGAAGGGCCAACCCAGAGGATTTTTCACTTTTCAACCATGTCTTTGTATTGTTTTGTGACTGTGACCCTTGGCCTAATGCCCCAGATTTCCCTTCTGAAGATTGTGACTCTTGTTTAAACACTGAAGATGTCACATCTTGAAGCTGTTGGATTCCTGGAGAGGACTTTAATGGTTTTGATTCTTGTGACTGTCTTCCAGGGGTCTGTTCTTGTGGCCTGAGGTAAAAATTCCCAGAATCTTTCCCTTGAAGTGTTGGCCCTTGAGTCATTTCTGATGGCTTCCCACCTCCCAATTTTGTGGAGGGTTTCTGTTCTGTCCATTTGACACCTTGAAACGGTGACCCACTATTGAATGCTGACATCTTTACACCTTGGAACTCCTTTCGAGGTGTCCGTGGAACAGATCTAACACTTTCAGCCTTTGGCTCCTTGTTTAGCTCCTTGAATGTGATGCCTAGAGTCTGTGGCTCTGGAGTCAAGTGAAGTGGATTTGGTTCCTGCAATGGAGAGGTTTTTACTCCCTGTAACTGTGACTCAAGATGAAATGCCGCCTTTTTTTCTCCTTGACTTTTTGACCTGGCGGTCAGTTCAGATGATTTCACACTTCTCCATAGCATGGGCGGCTTCAGTTCTGTAGCTCTGGCATCTCCAGACTGTAACCTTGAGTTTGAAGCTACACCTTTCTCACTTTGAAACTCAGATATTGGTATCCATTGAAGAGCCTTTGTGCTTCCAATTGGGGGTTGTCCCAGAGTTTCCATACCTTGAAGCTGTAGGTCCAACGTTGACTCCAAGGCTTTTTGTTGGTACATCTGGGACCCTGGAGTCAACTGGCAAGGTTTCATACTTGGCACCTGTAGTTCATTTTGGAACTCTTCAGATTTTACACTTTGAGCAATTGGCTGAGGACCCAATTCAAATGAGGTTGTATCTTTGAATTTTAACTTAGGGTTGAGCCCTATGGGTTTCATATGTGCAGGTTTGGGTTCTTGAGCTGACTCCATGGGTAATGTATTTTCTGATCCAAGCTGCTTTTTCTGTTGATCAAAAATCCCACCTTTCCACTCTAGTGGCTTTACAGTTCTCTGGTCATCCTCTCTAGACTTAGGACTTAAGTCCATGAGTGCCATCCCTTGACACTGTTGTGTTGAGGTGAAATCTACACATTTTACTTCACGGATTTCTTGGGTTTTGGCTACAGTTACAGGTTTTAGACTTTGCCGTTTCAAACAAGGGGCGATCACGGGGTTCCTACATTGCATTTGTGGCTGTGAAGTCAGTTCCTTGGACTTTATACCTTGCAGTTGGGGCCCTTGAAACACCTCTATAGGTTTATCTTGAAACATCTTGCTTGATACAGATGTCACAGTATTCTCCCCTTGCTTCTTTGGTTCAAGTTTCAAGTCCAAGGCATTTACATCTTGAACATGTGTATCACGGGCCAACCCCTTATTTTTTACATCTTGAATTCTTGAACCTGGAATCAACTTCACAGACTTCATATCTTCTTTCAGGGAACCAGTTGGGGATACCACAGTAGATTTTATCCTCTTGAGACATTCTTCTACAGTTAAGATCACAGATTTCCTATCTTCCATTGTTGGCTTTGAAGGTAGAAACTTTGGTTTTAAACCCTTCAAGCTGTAGCCTGGAGGCAGCCCCTTAAGGGTCCTATCTCCTGATTGCATCCCTGAGGTTGACAGCATAAATCTGACATGCTCCAGCTCTGACTTTAACTTTGTAGATTTAATGTCTCCCAAATGTAGCCCTGGTGTTAATTCCACAGATGTCAGAGCTTCTTGCTTTGAGACTATATTGTCCTCCATGGGTTTTATATGTCCTAAAAGCTGTGCTTCAGCCAATTCAGAAGATGCTATGCCTTGGGTCTGTGGTCTTCTGATCAACTCGGAATGATCTACATTTGCTAAGTGTCTCCCAGGAGCCAATTTTGTAGTTTCCGATATTGGTACCTGTGGCTCAGACACTGTTTCATAAGACACTTTGTCTTCAACGCTTGGCACTTGATTCCCTGTGATAAATTTTACATCCTGAAATGGTGACTGGTATACTACCAATTCAGTCTTCATCCCTTCCCCCTCTGATGGTGTGGTCAACTCAAAAATTTTTACAGATTCTAAGTGTGGCCCTGAGTTCAGCTCTGATGTTTTCACACCTTGAGGTTGAGTTCCTGGTATTCCATCCCAAAATTTGACATCTTGCAGCTGTGGTCCTGTATTAAAGCTCACTTGCCTTGTATCTTGTAGCCCTGGAGTCGTCTTTGCTAAGTTAGGATCCTGTATCCCTAACTCTGGAGTCATAGAACTTCCACTAACAAACGTCAATCCTGAGATTTGCTCCCCAAATTTGACCCCTTGAAGTTTTGGTCCTGAAGCCAGCTCAGAAAATTTGGTATCTTGTTTCCAAGGACCTGTGTTGACCTCCTCAGGTATCACTTGTGAATGCTGTAGTTCAGAGGCTTGTGTTGCAAATTTCATGCTGTGAAACTCTGATCCTTGTATAGGCAGAACAAGCTTCCGATCTTCCAACTTTGGCTCTTGGCTTAATGGCAATAATAATTCTGGTATAAATCCCTGAGACGTCCTCTCTTGAAGCGGAAACCCTGGCATGAACTGTGTATATTTGAAACCGTGGAGTTTGGGTTTGGGAATTGGCTCAGAAAATCTCACATCTTGCAAACATGGTCCTAGATTTACTTCCATAGATTTCACATGTTGTGGTTGTGGTTCTGGAATCTTTGGCCCCAGAATAAAACCAGATGATCTGATTTCTGGCATTGGGGAATATGATATTGCTTCATCAGATTTCATACCATAATGTGGGGGGCCCAAAATAGAATTTGCTGGATTATCCCCTTGAACAAGTAGCCCTTGATATAACTTTGGAAATCTGACACTTTGCAGTTGTGGTCCTGAAGTCAGTCCTGATTTGACAATTGGCTGTTCTTGGCCCAAATTCAAATCCATGGATTTCACATTTGGAATCTGTGTCCCCTCAACTGACTCCTTTCTTAAAGTCTGTAGCCCTGGCTCTTGTTTTGTAATTTCAGGATCTTTCACTCTTATAGATGGCTGTTGTCCTAAATCCACAGATAACTCACTTTGTAACTCTAATCCTGTATCTATTTGGGTAGATGTTATGTTGTGAACCACAGGCCCTGGAATCACATCTATAATATATGATATGGGTCCTGTAGTCAACTCTATAGGTTCTACGACTAGTACAGATGGTTCAGAGGTTAATTCTTCAATTTTCAGTTTTTGTACCAATGACCCCGATTCTTCAATTTGCACGCTTGGTTCAAGATTCAACCCCTGAGATCCCATTTCTGAATAGGTTTCTACAGTGGTCCCCTGGGACTCATCAACTTCAGGCAATGTCAATTCAGTTCTATCTGGGTATTCATATAGATTTAGTTCTGATGGGTTAGTAACATCTGAACATGGTTCTAGTGTCACATGAGGAAAGTCCATATCTGGGGGCTGTGGTTCTGGGGTCATCACTTCTGGGTTTATGGTTGGCACTTCTAATTCTGGTAGCAAATTCAGAATATCTTTAATTTCAGTTTGTAATTCTGGAGTCTCTTTCATCTCTTTTACAAGGTGGATCCTAGTTTCAAGAATATCTTGGAGTGGTGGTAAGTCCATCTCTATAGATTCTGAGGTTTGGCTCGGTGGTGCTGGAGTCATTCCTACTGATGAGTGTGTCAACTCAGCAGATTCTTCTACCTGATGACAAGTGTCAGAGGTCACCCTTGCTTCTGAGGCTTGTTGGTTTTCAGTCAGCCCTTCAGGGTCTGGGAAAGAATAACTTGAGTTGAGGCTCACATCTGAAGATTTTACTGCATAAAGTTGTGTAGTTAATTCATCAACTTTTGTACTTTCCACCAAAGACTCAAGAATTAAACTCCTACAGTCTACCAATGGAATCTTTGTATCTTCAAGCAGTGGCACGTGGCCTATCTTCTCAGAGCTGGTATTTTGTGAACATGGTTTTGGGGCCAAGTTTGCAGATTTTACATCTTCAAGTGATAGTCTTGCAGTCAATGAAACCATTTTTATATCTTCCTGTACCTCCTGTATTAGGGACGAAAGAACACCTTCCGCACCTTGAGACTGTGAACCAGGGGTCAAATTTACTGTTTTAGTATTTTGCACCTGTGGATTTGGGGCCAACCTAGCAGACTGAACATTTGGGAGTTGTGGTTCAACTGTCAGTTGGGCAGACTTCACATCTTGAAGCAGAGACTCTGGGGCTGACGGGACAGGTTTCTCAATTTGTAGTTGTGGTATTAGGGTTAATTCCTCAGACTGTATGCTCTGCTGTTGTTCTGGGGCCAAATCTGTAGATACCACCGTTGGGGTCAGCAGCCTATCTATTACTATTTCTGGAACTAAATCTATGGATACGTCCACAGGTTTTATATCTTGCAATCTTGGATCTGGGACTAGGCTCTTAGAGTATCCATTCTGTAATTCTGGTGTTAAGTTTATTGACTGCATAACCTTAGGTCGTGGTGTTGTGTTTTTCTCCAAACACTCGACTTCTTGAAGTTTTGGAGTAGCTGGCATGACTTCAGAATTTGTAAGTTGACACCGTTGGCTCATCCCTGTAGGTACTGTCCCTTGATCTGGGGCCTCTGGGGCTGTTGTCACAGATTCTGTCATTTGATGATGTGATGGTGTCCTCTCTGTAGGATTCTTCCATTGTGGCCAGGTATCAGAGGTTAACGCCATAGGTTCTATCATTTTGTGACTTTCACTTGGACTCACCTCTGAGCAGTCTATGTCTTGGTGCCATGGAGTCAACTCTGAAGGGTCCATGACCTGATGAGGTGGTTTTGGAGTCAATGAAAGATTCTCTGTGCCTTGATGTGGTGTCATCCTAATGGAGTCTCTGACTTGAACCTTGGATGCAGAAGGCAACTCTAGAGATGCTTTGGTTTGAGCCACTGACTGTGCAATCAAACCAGTTTGTAAAGGTGGGATCACTCCCATGGGGGACCCCTGTACCCTTGAGTTTACCTTTATGGATTGCACTGGTGGTTCTGGAATCATCCTTGATGAGTCCAGGACTTTAGATGATCGCTGTGAAGGTTGAAGAGAGCTAGGAGTAAACCTGACCTCTTTTGTGGCTTGATTCTGTGACCCCGAGTCCATGTTGAATGTTTCTGGGACTTTATGCTGAGGCTGCAGAAGCCTTTCCCCAGCTTTGAAAACTGTATGATGTGGGCCTTGACTCACCTTTGCTGGTTTTACAACTTGATGTTTATGCAATGTATCTACCCCCAATGTATCTACGCCATTGACTTGGTGTTGTGGCTTTGGGGCTATTCCTACTGATTCTGTGACATGTAGGCATAATTCATTAATTATCTCCCTATCCACGATGTTAAAATATACTGTAGGAGTTACATTTGAGGTTTTTGTGATTTGATTTAGTCTTGAGGACATACTCTTTGCCCTTGTTTGACGTTGAGGATTTGCTACTGGGTTTGATGACTCGGGAGGTATACTCACTGTTTCAGCTTGGTTTGATGGCTGTGATAAGTTAGTCTTATCTTGTGTTTTCCCCATAGAGTCTGTATCCTCTGAAAGTGAATCTGGGATAATTCCCATTGACTCCATGACCTGAAGCAATGCCATCGGAGTGATCTTTCTGCTGTCTGTGGCTGAACATGGTACCTTGGGTGTCAGCTCTACAGAGTCTGTATCCTCCGAATGTACATCTGGGATAATTCCCATTGACTCCATGACCTGAGGCAATGCCATCGGAGTGATCTTTCTCCTGTCTGTGGCTGAACATGGTACCTTGGGTGTCAGCTCTACAGAGTCTGTATCCTCTGAATGTAAATCTGGGATAATTCCCATTGAATCCATGACCTGAGGCAATGCCGTCTGAGTGATCTTTCTCCTGTTTGTGGCTGAACATGGTACCTTGGGTGTCAGCTTTACAGAGACTGTATCCTCCGAATGTGAATCTGGGATAATTCCCATTGAATTCATGACCCGAGCCAATGCCATCGGAGTGATCTTTCTGCCGTCTGTGGCTGAACATGGTACCTTGGGTGTCAGCTCTACGGAGTCTGTTAACTCCGAATGTGAATCTGAAACCATTCCCATTGAATCCATGACCGGAAGCAATGCCATCGGAGTGATCTTTTTGCTGTCTGTGGCTGAACATGGTACCCTGGGTGTCAGCTCTACAGAGTCAGACAGGATCGAGCTGCTGTTGGAGGATTCAGAGGAGATGCTGCAGCTACTGGAATGTTTCCCATTTCTAAAACAACAGCAAGGTGGGTCAAAATCCTGAGACATAGTGTCAGAGATGGAGGGAGAAGACATATAATCTGATTCTGATGAATTCAGGTCTTTAAGTGCTGAGCTGAAAAGCAGAGAGAATAGTTTTTTTCATTGTCTTTGGAATCAGTAGTGAGAAAATTAGGACAAAGAAAGAAAGTGATCATTTCAAGTCTAACATAGTTCTGGTCTAAGGAAGGAGAGGGTGGAAAAGGGGTTGCTTCCTTGGGCATCAGTTATTGTAAAGAATCCCTCCACCAGGAGCAAGGGAGATGAGTCAGTGAAGTGAATGCCATACAAGTAGAGAAGCTGCGCCCTATCCCCAGATCACACACGATAACAGAGTGCATGGTGTCCCAGTGCTGGAGAAGAGGAGACAAGCATGTACCTGGGGCTCACTGTCCCACTGAGACACTTTATTTCAAAGAACAAGATGGATGGTTCCAAAAAATGACATCCAATTTTAAACACACACACACACACACACACACACACGAGCTCCCATTAAACTTGCCGTTAAGCTGGATGACGTCAGTTTTGTTCAGTCCTTAGGATCTGCATGTTAGAAGAGAACTGACACCTGTGGCTTGCCCTCTGACCTCCACATACATGTGGCATACATGTGCACACATGCACATACGAAGAGAAAAGTTAAAAATGAATAAACGTAGTTTTGATTAAAAAAAACTTCACCGTTTTGGGGGTTAGATCGTTCAGTTCTTAAGAGCAGTGACTTCTCTTCCAGAAGATGCAAGTTTGATTCTCAGCACCCACATGGTGGTTCACAAACATCAGTATCTCTAGTACAAAGAGATCATATACCCCATTCTGCATCTGAGGGCACCAGGCATGCATGTGGGGCACAGATAGTCATACATGCAAAACAGGCATACATGTAAAATATAAATAAATCTCAAAAAATGGTTCTTTCTGACTCAAATCCCCCCTTTACTCTTTTTCCTTCCTTTTATTTTAAATATTTCTCTACCCCCTACCCAGAAACTCTGTTTTCTGACCTTGCATTTTCCAGATGTTGAAAGATATTTTTAAAGCTTCTATCGATTGAGCATAATATACAGTCCTGGGTTTGGTCCTTAGGACGACAACGACGTCCTGGAATACTGAACACAGCAGGTTAGGTCAGTGGAACTGAAGTGATATCAAAGTATCAGTAAGTTAACTAATAAGAATAGAAAATTGATTTAGGAATGAGACAATTACTCTCATAGTAAATGATGTAAAAGTATCAGGTATTTTATACTTCTAGCACTTACAATTAAGGCTATGTCTTAGTTAGGGGTTCTACTGTTGTGATGAAACTGCATGACTAGAAAATTCTTGCAGGTAAAGGGTTAGTTTCACCGACCAACTTTCAAGTCATACTCCATTGTGGAGGGAAGTCAGGGTAGGAACTCAGGGCAGGATCCGTGAGGCAGGAGCTGATGCAGAGGCTCTGCTTACTGCCTTGTTTTCATGGTTTTCTCACCCTGACTACTTATATCACCTATGACCACCAGCCTGGAGTGGCACCACCCACAGTGAGCTGGACTTTCCCACAATCATTGATCATCAATTAAGGAAATGCACCACAGGCTTGCCCACAGGGCAATCTGGAAGGAGCAGTTGAGGCTTCCTCTTCTAAAATGAGGCTAGCTTGTATCAAGTTGATGTGAAACAATCTTAGGACAGTCTGAAGACAGACTCTACTTACCATGCCAGATCACTTGCTGTGGCATACTTCTTGGATTCTTCCAATTCCAAAGCTGGTAATAGGAGTAAAGAAACTACTTAGCATAGTAATTACTGATACAATGTAAAAGAATCCCTTTCATTCAATAATCATGAGGGCAAAGATAGAGTCATGCCTGCCATGAAGCTAATTAGTGGCACGGCACAGCTACCAAGTTTTTTTTTTGTTTTTGTTTTTGTTTTGTTTTTTTGTTTTTTTTCGAGACAGGGTTTCTCTGTATAGCCCTGGCTGTCCTGGAACTCACTCTGTAGACCAGGCTGGCCTCGAACTCAGAAATCCGCCTGCCTCTGCCTCCCAAGTGCTGGGATTAAAGGCGTGCGCCACCACTGCCCGGCAGCTACCAAGTTTTAAATGTCCATATTCTCTGCTTTCTTCATCATGGACCAGAAGTGCCTCCACTAGAAGCATGGGAATGGGAACATAACAGTGGGAGACACAGAGAGCCTGATACATCTCTTCCTTTAAAGATGTTTACCCAGAATACATAGTAGAGGAATAAAGGCAACAAACTCTTAGTAGTTATTCTTTGTCCAGTCTCCTGTCCCATTGAGTTTCTTTCCAGGACTTTGGGTTTCCATGAAAATATATGGGACATGGGAAAGGGACCATGCACGAGTTATGGGGCTGTTGTATGCATGACTTTGCAAGTGAAGATGTTAGAAAGATGGCTTTACTCTAGTCACACCCTCTTTTTCAACTTTCTTCCATATGCTGTCAACGATCAGTGTCTTAAAGCAGAAACACAGCAGCTTGAGCTAACAATAAGGGATAGAGTAATTCTGACCTATGAGTTTCCTGATATCTTCAAGAATCTGTTGCTTTGAAGCCTAGAGAAACACACACACACAAAAAAAAAGAAACAAGAAAGTTAGGTTTATGTTATAGATTGGAGATTTTATTGACAATACATCTCATCTTCCCTGTGGGACATGTTTTATATCAGGTATCAACTCAGTTGTCTTCTGTAATCATATCATTAGATATTAATTTATTTATTGTGAATGATTTATTAAATATTATAAGGAAGCCCCAAGATGGCTCTGTAGGCAAAGGTGCTACACACCATGCCCAAAGACCTGGGTTGTCTGGAGCTCTTGTAGTAAAAGGAGAGAAGCAGTTTTCACCAGTCCTCTCACTTCCCTCCATGTGCATGCCATGGCATTTGTGCATGCATGCACACATGCATACATGTTATTCAGTGTCTTCAAAAATTAAATTCTAGATTATTATGTGGCATACTGAGACTAAAGATAAATATGCCCCCTTTACTCTAGAGCCAAGCATTAGTAAGGAAAACAGCCACCTAAACAGATAAGATACTATGTGGGAGCCAGCAAAATGGCTCAGTGGGTACAGGTACCTGGTGCCAAGCCTTGGCAACCTACATCTAACTCCTATGACCTTCAAGGTAGATGGAAAGATCTGACTCTTGCTGGTTGTCTTCTACTTCTCTATGCCTGATGACACGCATGCGCACGCGCACTGAACCAAGTTCATTTCCATATGACAATATGACAGTTTAACTGAGGAGAGCTCCACATAGCAGCAAGAAAACAATGCCACCACTGTGATGACAAATGTCAACTTGACAAAATCTCGAATCATCTGGAGATGAGCCTCTGAGCATGTCTGTAGGGAAGTGTCTGGATAACCATCATGAGGCACCTCTGGGTGGCGCCAAGCTATGACTGGGATCCTAGACTGTGTCCCTAGGGAAAGAGAAGAGCAGCTTGAACTTGTTCCTTCTCTCTGCTTCTTTACTGTGGATGTCACCTGAATCGCTACCCTGAGCCCCTAGGCTGTGGCTTCTTCCCCTGCCATGGTGGATGGAGGGACCATAATTCTGAATGACTGTGAGCTGAAATGATCCCTTCCTTCTAATGAAGTCACTTTTGTGAGGATGCTCTGTCACAGCAACAGAAAAGAAACTGGGATGACAGCAAATAATAACAAGAAAAGGTAGATGCTTTCTCAATACAAGATTCAGAGATGGACTCTCAGTGTATTAAGAATTCAGGTGTGAAGGGGCTGGAGAGATGGTTCAGCAGTTAAAGGCACAGCCTGGCTGCTTTTGCAGAGGACCTAGGTTTGGTTCCCAGCACCCATATGGTGGCTTATAACTGTATCTCCAGTTTCAGAGGACCTGATGCTCTTTTATGAACCATGGAAGCACCAGACATCATGTGGTGCATGCACACATGCAGGCAAAAAGCTCATACATATAAAATAAAAATAAACCTTAACTAAAAAGGATTTAGCAGTGATGGTGCGTGCCTTTAACCCCAGTACTTGGGAGGCAGAAGCATGTGGAACCCTGTGTTTAAGGCCACCCTGGTCTACAAAATGAGTTCCAGGACAGCCAGAGCTACACAGAGAAAACCTGTATGAAATAAACAAATACCAGCACTCTGGGAGGCAGAGGCAGGCAGATTTCTGAGTTCGAGGCCAACCTGGTCTACAGAGTGAGTTCCAGGACAGCCAGGGCTACACAGAGAAACCCTGTCTCGAAAAAGCCAAAAGAACAAACAAACAAACAAAAAAAACCCCAAATAAATAAAGAATTCAAATGTGAAAAAATAACGTGAATTTTAAAGAATTCAAATGTGAAAAACTACAACAGACAGAATATAAAAGAAAAAAATCTATCACATTAGACAATGAACTAATTTAAAAAATTGAAAACCATAATTGCTAAAAAAATGGATCTTAAATTTCTTGTCATACACATGAAAAAATCTGAAGTGAAAAATGTGTTAACTAGCTTGATTTAATTATTACACAATGGTTAAAGCAAACTGTTACGCTCCATAAGTATATATGAGTATTTGTTAACAACATTTCTTTCCGTGTGTTAGTATTCACGTGTAGGTGTGCACACCACTAGCATGCGTGGTGCTCTCTGAATCCAGGAGAGGGTGTTAGATCCCCTGGAACTAGGTGTACAGATGGTCGTACCCACCATGTGGATGCTGGGAATTGAACCTGGGTCCTCTGCAAGAGCAGCAAGTACTCTTAACCACTAAGCCATAACATTTTCAATCCAGCTAAGCCATCCCCTGACATGCTCACTTAGAAGCTCCAAATGACAAGTTTACCATTTCCTTCTAGCCCTTGGGAAATGCTAGGAAACTGGCCTCCACACTGAAAAGTATAAAAACTAAAGGGATGCCCCCAGAGACTGTTAACTGCATGCTGATTGTGTGCGTCAGTTTCTATTTCTTACTTCTAATTCTCAAAGCCCATGGAGGTATGCTGCCCACGGTTAGGGTGGGTTTTCCCACCTCAGTGAGTCCAGTCTAGAAACTCCCTCATGCATGTTTATCTCTGGGAAGACTGTAGATAGTACTGTGTTCACATCATGAGAGGTCCTGAAATACCTGCAGATGATAAATTTCAATGTGTCTGGATTGATAGTTCCATCATTAAATGTAAATGGAATACTTTGGTTAAACTCTTTCTCTTCAAAACCACCATAAGGCCAGAGTGTGGTGGTGCATGCCTGTAAACGCTCCACTCTTGAGACTGACACGAAAGGATTATCATGAGTTCAAAGCCAGCTTACTGGAGTTCTGGGTTACTAAATGAAGGCACATCTCAAAAGTCTCTTCTATTCAATCTAGAAATTCCATATAATGAAAGATCTGAAGAATGGTTTATAGAATGGAGATGTAAAATAGAGCAAAGACACATAGGAGATACAGTAATGAGAGCTCCAGAAGGAAGGGGATAGAGAATGGAGCAAGACATTACTTGTAGATTAATAACACTGAAATATATGGGACCTCTGTACTCTGTGCTCAATTTTCCATTAATGTCAAAACTATACATTTTTATGTTTGTGTGTGCATATCTGACATATCTCCTCATCCCTAAAAACAGCTTTGAAGCAGTCTGTTCTTTAACTTAATAACTAGAAAGTTGTGAGAACCGAGAAACGTTGATATGTCAGTGTTATGACAGCAGAAGCCCAAAAGAATAGCTGAATTAAGTATATTCAAAAATTCAAAGAACGGAAAAGAGTTCCAAAGCCTACCCCAAATAAGAGTTATCATATCCAAGTGAGCAGAAAGCGAAGAAATGGTGTATTATTAGAAATACTGGGCACAAGAAAACAGAATAACATTCTTTAATGTGCTAATATAAAACGACTGCCTATATAGATTTAGACACTGGAACTACATCAAATGAAAATTTTTATCAAACATAGTCACAGGACACCTAATTTGGGCTGCCCAGAACTTAAAGTATGACAATAATTATAAATATTTGGGATTTATTCAAGGAATGGATGGATGTTTGCTATGACAGAGACACTTGCACACCAGCATTTACTGCAGCACTATTCATATGTACATTATAGAACCAACCTAAGTCACAACTGTGGAAGAATGGATTGTAAATATGTGTGCATACACAATGGATTCTTTCTGTCATAAAGAAGAACAAAGTTACATAGTTTTCAGAGAAAGGGACTCAACTGGAGCTCATATTAAGCATAATAAGCCACCTCGAAAGACCAACATCAAGTGATTATTCTCATTTGTAATTCCTAGATTTTATGTAGCTGTATAAAATTACACATGTAAACACGCCATTAAAGTAGAAACAAAATTACCTTAAAGAATAAATGAAACTAATGGGGAGACTGGAGGAGCAAAGTGGGGACAATTGGGGAGGGGTTGTGCTCAATGTACAGTGTACAGCATCTGAAGATATTCTCCCGTAACCAGTACCATATGCAGTAGATATACACAGTAAAACTAAAACAATGCATGATCGTTTAAACATAACCCAATGATCAACACATTGTACCATAATAACAAAGCAGAGAACTGTCATGGCCATATTAATAGTGCAGGGGAAAAAATCTATTCATGTTTTGTTTTGTTTCATTTTGTTTTTGAAGACACTCAACAAATCAGAAATAGCAGGCAACTTCCTTCAACATGCCTTGGGTCCAAATTTATCCCCCAACTTGATATGTTATAATCCTAACTACAAATAGTGTTAGTAGGTGGGATTATTGGAAGATAGCTATGGCATGAGATGCATATCTGCAAGACATTGTAGAAAGCAAGTAGTAAATAAGATGTTCTTTGTTCATGATTGGAGGGTTTGATGCTAACATGGCAACATTATCAAAGCAACTATAGATTCTGTAGAGATTCTGTATAATCCCTATCCAAATCCCAATGGACTTTTTTGCAGAAATGAGACCCCTGTCCTAAAAATTTAAAGGAATCACAAAGGTTTCCCAGGAGCCAAAAAATTATCTTGAAAAAGCATAGTTAAATGACTCAGTTTCTGTTTTTAAAACTGTGTACAATGCTACAGTAATCAAAAATAGTCATGGTGGAACTGGTATAAGAACAGACCTTTAGGGTCAATGAAAGCTAACACTGAAAATCAACTGGTTCTCTACACAGATGCTTTGACCATTCAATGCCAAAAAAAAAAAAAAGTTTTAATAAATGGTTCGGGGACACTGGAAGACCACATGTTAATGAGTGAAGTCGGGCCTTACTTCATATCATATTTAAAAACAAATTTGAGATAGAGTAAAAACATAAATCTGAGAACTAAAATTATGAAATTCTACAAACTAAGAAGGAGAAAGAGGAAGAGAAGGAGGAAATGGAGGAAGAGGAAGAGAAGGAGGAAGAGGAGGAGGAGAAAGAGTAGAGGAGGAGGAGGTCATGGGGAGATGGTTCAGCAGCACATACTGCTCTTGCAGAGGACCTGGGTTCAGTTCTTAGCATCCATGTCAGATGGTTCTCAATAGCCTGGAATTCTAGCTCCAGGGGAATTCTAGCTCTGACTTCTGCTGGCATCCGTATTTCAATTCTTCCACACAATCACCCAAACACACAATTTTAAAAATGAGCTTAGAGAAGAGAAAGAATTGTAATGTTTAATATGTTGACTTAGCTAGGCTATGGAACCCAGTGGCTTGGTCATATATTAGCCTAGAACATTTCTTTGACAGTAATTCTTACATATGACTAACATTTAGAATCAGTACACTTTAAAGCATATTGCTTTCCATACCGCGAGTGGGCATCACCCAATCAGCTGAAGGCTTTAATAGCAGATATCAGAACTCCTGAAGAGAAAAGACTTCTTCCACAGGAATAAAGCAAAAAAGGTGTACCCATTTCTCTAGCCTGCCCTTTGCTGCATGTTTTGGACTCAGGACAATAACACTAACTTTTACCTGAGTTTGTCTATGAATTTCAGAAGAGCTGTGAGAGCCAATTTCTTGGCCTCAGTTTCTTTTCATGTGTGTGTGTCAGAGGAGAGGAAACTCAGACAGGAAGCATGACCTACTAACATTCATCATGTGCACCATGTCTGCAAACAATTCCTCTTCTGTTGAAAATAAAAATTCCCACCCACCCACAAAGTTGTCACTTGTAATTAATGTCCCAAAACCTTCATTGTCTTGTCCTATGAGTATAAATCTTTCTTTACAAAATGGACTCCATCGGCCTTCTGCCTACCATCTGATGGACAATATCCATGTCTCAACTCTTATCACATTCTTTCCCCCAAAAGTTCTATGTATGTCAGTCTGACTGTCTCCCCTCAGCTCAAGTTCCCAGGCAGCACTTCTCTAATATCTTGTACGGTCTTCCTTTTTGATAATATGATCCTAAAGTTACTACTACTATTACCACCTCCTCCTCTTGACCTCTCCCTCCTTCTTCTCCTCTTCTTCCTTTTTCCTTCTTTCCTATTCCTTGTTCTACCTCCTCTTCCTCTTCTTTCTGTTCTTCCCTCTTGCTCTTCTTTTCTTGGCTTTTTGAGAGAGTAGTCCTTGCTCTCCTGGAACTCACTATGTGGACTAGGATGACTTTGAACTCAGAGAGTTCCTCCTGCCTCTGCCTCCAAAGTACTGACATCAAAGGTGTGGACCACCATGCCCGGCCTAAAGCTTCTTGAACTGAATTAAGGTAAAGACATCTATGGGCATTGCGTCAACTCCCCCCTACCCTCTGCTCATTCCCTCAGATGGCTCAGAGGCTCAGCATTTCTAAAAACCTATAGGGGTTCAGCACAGAGAGAAGTGGGTTTTGAGAGAGAGTGGCTATCACATACCTTTTTCTTGGCTGCCGCCTTTGTCTGGCTCCTATACCTAGAAAATAACACACAGACACCACCAACCAGGAAACTAAATAAACTAAGCCTGAAATGGCCCAGCAGTGGGATATCCATCCCCCAACTTGGATCCATTACTTAAGCACAACTTAACTAAACTAAACTAAACTAAAAACTAAAGAGTCTCTGTCTCCAGAATGTCACCATAATGACATCATAATAGGTACTTCAAGGTAAGGCCAGTCATTGTATATTTCAGCCACTGGCCTTCCCTGGAGCCACCCCTAGCTCTCAGATCCCTTATATCCCAAATCTCAAGGAAGAATCCATCTATGAATCTTCCGAGGTACAGCTTGACAAAGTGCCATTATGGAAGAAGTGATGAAGCAAAATTTCAATGTCTTTCAAAATGGCCTGTTCCGATTCACATCTTCTCTGGAGCTGGCCACTATCCTAAGCTTAGATTAGGTCCCGTGCCACATATTTCAACCTTCAGGTTAGAAAGCAGAGGCAAGCAGAATCAGAGAGAGTTAGAACAATTGGAGTGGGAATGCTCATTTGCTATGAGGTGCTCAGTTTTCTAAGTCCACAGGTCTCCATATTCCCTAGTTCCTGTCGACCTAATATGCATCAAATCGAGTAGTGGCCTTAGAGGAACATCTTATCCTACGATATACTCTCTTACTGCCAAGTTTATCTATACTATTTTTTTTTGAGTTACCACAGAAGCTGCAATAATTGTTCAGTAAATCCCTCTTACCTTTTCTCATCTATCATTAACAGTTTTTTTAAAAAATGTATTTTATGTATAATTTCCCTGCATGTATGTTTGTGTACCACATGTATTCCAAAGAGATTGAGAAGACAGCATCAGATCCCCCAAAACTGGAGTTAGGGACAGTTGTGAGAGGCTGTGTGGGTGCTGGAACTCAGCACAAGCCCTTCGCAAGAGCAGCCTGTGCTCTAACCATTGAGCCGTCTCTCCAGCCCCACTCTTCACATCTTATATGACTTCAGTACACTTGTCAAGACCATGAGATTAAAATGGGCGGTGGAGGATCCAGAATCAAAGGGCATCCTTGGCTTCATTGCAAATTCAAAGCCAGCTTGAGCTCCATAAACCCTATCTCAAGAAAATGCAAACATTGGTACATTAATTCCTACCTTCATTTGCATCTCATATTCTCCCACCAGTGTCAGGATCCATCCTAGAGCACCATGTTGCTGGAGACCGAACCCAGAGCCCTCTGAGTTCTAACCAAGAGTCCTATCACTGCACCAATAGAGAAAAGAAATCCCTACATTTGAGGCTCTGTGATGTTCTCTTTATGTTTAGACTGAGAGTCTATGTTTGGGGAGGGGTAGGAATGGAGACTACACAGCTGTGGCCCATCCTTCTAATTCCAGCACATCAAGAGGGACAACGCTATCAACTTGTAACACTAGTGTCAAGCCATTTGCAGAGTGTGAATGCTGCATGCCTCTTCCTGATGTTACTATTTTCCTTTGTTCATAACTTTGCTTCCAGAAGAGTCCTATAAATCTAACTCCTATTGGAAATCTGGGGTTAGCATGATTAAGCCCCATCTCCTGGAAGAATAATAAAACATATACTACTTGAAATTCTTGAGGAAGAGAGATTTGCCACCCCTCTCAGCACTTTCTATTTGTTCTTTTACATTTATTGGTAAGGGTGCATGTGTATTCCTTTTGCACTTGGTGCTATGGCTGAATACTATCCTTCGTTTTCTTGATCAGTTTTTACAGCTTTATCTTCAGGAAGCTCTTCTTACGGGCTTGCTTCTAATAGACCTCATCACTGTAGGTATACATTTTTTGCAGCCCATTTTAATAAACGTTCAACCTCAACTCTTTCTGACCACCCACCAGAGGGAGTGGAAGAGAAAAGTCATTAGGAGATGGGGGACTTGTGCCTATTTATCAATAGTTCTTTGTGGTTGAGCTCACACTTCTTTGTCAGCAGTTCAGTCCCATAGCAAACACCGGATACTAACCAGCAGCTGCAGTCCAGTCCTCTCAGCAGGCAGACACCACATATGGACCAGGAGCTATAGTTCAATCCTGAAGAAAGTTCAAGGTTCACCAACCAGCCTGAGGCAAGGCTGCAGAAGCAGCAAGAAGTCACAGGAACTTCAAGAGAAGTTCTTTGGTGAGTTTCTCCCTATGGCAGCATTCCCACAAGCTGGGCTCAACAATGCTACGTATACTGGATGGTTTTGTTTGTCAACCTGACACAGCAGTTATCACAGAGAAAGGAGCTTCAGTTGGGGAAGTGCCTCCATGAGATCCAGCTGTGGGCATTTTTTCAATTAGTGATCATAGGGGGAGGGCCCCTTGTGGGTAGTGCCATCCCTGGGCTGGTAGACCTGGGTTCTATAAGAAAGCAGGCTGAGCAAGCCAGGGGAAGCAAGCCAGTAAGAAACATCCCTCCACGGCTTCTGCATTCTGACCTGCTTGATTGAGTTCCAGTCCTGATTTGCTTTGGTGATGAACAACAGTGTGGAAGTGTAAGCTGAATAAACCCTTTCCACCCCAGCTTGCTTCTTGTTCATGACGCTTGTGCAGGAATAGAAACCCTGACTAAGACAAATTGGTACCAGCATAGTGGGGTATTCCTGTGACAACCTGACCATGTTTTGGGGAGGGCTGTGGAAGGACTTTGGAACTTTGGGCTAGAGATTCATTTGGTGTTAAGAGCTATGTGGGGTGAGCAGTGGTGGCCCACACCTGTAATCCAAGCACTTGGGAGGCAGAGGCAGGCAGATTTCTGAGTTCAAGGCCAGCCTGGTCTACCAAATGAGTTCCAGGACAGCCAGGGCTACATAGAGAAACCCTGTCTTGAAAAACCAAGAGAGAGAGAGAGAGAGAGAGGGAGAGGGAGAGAAAGAGAGAGAGAGAGAGAGAGAGAGAGAGAGAGAGAGAGAGAGAGAGAGAGAGAGAGAGAGCTGCATCACTGAGGTGAAATCTTCTGGGAAGTGTTTTCTGAAAGCACAGAGGCTGTGTTCCAGGGATATCCAAGGTTGTACCTTGTGCTGTGACTGGACTTGGTACTGTGTAAGAGTCACCTAGGTGGTACTGGCTTTGAAGGCATGAAGGGGTCATGAAGAGCAGCTGAGGCTCAGCACTGTGAGAGGCCATGGAAGGCAATTGGTGAAGGTGTAGCCTCAATTACAATTGATGGCCCAGAATTGAAGGGGTCATTTGAATGAGTTGAGGCTTCGCACCATAAAGAGAGTCTATGAGAGGCGGAAGACAGCAGTGTTTTGGAGATGCCAGTACCATGAGATGAACACCAAGAACAGCAGCAGCAGTGGAGTACAGGCAGCTGGAGCCCAGCAGACAAGCTGTGTGCTACAAAGGGCAGAACGGGAGAAGTGATCCAAGCCCTTGGAGGAGCCCAGAAAATCGTGAGTTGGATCCCAGACATTGGACTGTTGGTGTTTGATTTTTGCTTTTGATTGTGACTGTGTCCTGATATTTTTCCCTCTTGAAGGAAGAAAGTATTTTAGAGGAGTCCACAGTTAAGAGACTTTGAATTTTTAGAAGACTTTGAATTTTAAAAGATATTGGATGTTTTAAAGGGATTGAACTTTTTTTTGTTTTTGTTTTTGTTTTTTCGAGACAGGGTTTCTCTGTGTAGCTGTCCCGGAACTTATTCTGTAGACCAGGCTGGCCTCGAACCCAGAAATCTGCCTGCCTCTGCCTCCCCAGTGCTGGGATTAAAGGCGTGTGCCACCACCACCCGGTGGGATTAAACTTTTAATATATAAAGACTGTGAGACTTTTAAAGTTATTTAGATCTTGGGGATGAATAAGAAAGTAAGGGTTGAGGCTTAATAGTGATGTGTTTGTGTGTCAAGTTGAATAGGGGTCAATTGTACTGGCTGGTTTTGTGTGTCAACCTGACACAGGCTGGAGTTATCACAGAGAAAGGAACTTCAGTTGGGGAAGTACCTCCATGAAATCCAGCTATGGTCATTTTCTCAATTAGTGATCAGGGGGGAGGGCCCATTGTGGTGCCATCCCTGGGCTGGTACTGGATTCTACAAGAGAGCAAGCTGAGCAAGCCATGGGAAGCAATCCAGTAAGTAACATCCCTCCATGGCCTCTGCATCAGCTCCTGCCTCCAATTTCCTGCTGTATGTCAGTTCCAGTCCTGAGTTCCCTTGGTGATGAGCAGCAACAGGGAAGTATAAACTGAATAAACCCTTTGCTCCCCAACTCGCTTCTTGATCATGTTTTGTGGATGGATACAAAACTTGACTAAGACAATCTCTCTTCCCTAATTTCTCGCTTCTGTGGGGCTTAATATCTATATATTTAAGAAATGTAAACAATTAACTATTATACTACCTACTATTAAAAACAGTTAATTCACAATTGAAAAATCTATCCTTTGATATTTTGCTGGCTGAAGACAGGCAACTTTATTGTTTTTTTTTTTCTCACTGCTTCCTCCTAGCATTCAGGGAACCTGTGTGTCTGCACAGCAGGAGTTCCCAGCCTCTCTAAGCTGAGGCTCTCCCAGGAAGGGGCTATGTTCCTTTGTTTTAGTTTCCACACACTGGAGGCACATGACTCAGCTCAGCTTGCTGAGAAACCAATTCTCCCTTCCTCCTAGACTTATATAACTTGCACGTATATGGCATCCAAGAATTCCTAAATTGATAGTGGATTCTCACTTTCTACGGTAGTGTGTAGCTTCTACTATGAAGCTTTAAGCTCAAGGTGGACCACTCCACCAGCCATGTGAGATCTCGGTGGAGTGTCCATTGGTCAGTCCATTGGTCACTTCCCTTACTGGGCCTGGGGTAACAGGCAGGACATTAAAAATGTAACTAATCTGAGGGGAGATTTAGGGAGGTGATCGAGGAGAAGATAACCAGGCAACTAAGCTAAGGGCAGATTTAGTGGTATTGAGCTGGGAGTGAAGACAAGGACACGCTTGCCGCAGGAGGCTTAGAAGTGCTGGCCATTGAGCTAAAACCCATATTAAAAATAAGCTAGTGTGTGTGTGTGTGTGTGTGTGTGTGTGTGTGTGTGTGTGTGTTTCATCCATGGATCCAAGGGAACCAGGTCTGTGGCTAGTAGAGCAGTCAGCCCGGAGCTTAAACTGGGGTAGTAGAAACTACACACTACAGCACACAACTTGAATACCAGCCTTTAGGAGGCAAAGGCCTGTGATCTCAGGCCAGCTTAGTCTAAATAACAACTTACAGGCTGGCCAGTGATACATATATTCTGCCTTTAAAAAAAAATACTACTTGAATTTGTCTTGAAATATCATGCTTTCTCCATCTGTAGTGATTGAGAGTTTAGCTAGGTATAGTAGTCTAGCTTGGCACCTGTGGTTTTTTTTAGAGGTTACTCTTCTAGCTTATAGAGTCTCTATTGAGAAGTCAGGTATAATTCTGATAGGTCTACCTTTGTATGTTACCTGATCTTTTCCCTTTGCTGCTTTTAATATTCTTTCTTCTGTAGATTTTGTGTTTTGATTGTTATGTGGTGGGTCTTTTCTGATCCAGTCTAATTGGTGTTCTATAAGCTTCTTGTATGTTTATAGGCATCTCTTTCTTTAGATTGGGAAAGTTTTCTTCTATGATTTTGTTGAGAATATTTTCTGGGCCTTGGAGCTGGGACTCTTCACCTTCTTCTATTCCTATTACTCTTAGGTTGGGTCTTTTTCTGGTATCCCAGATTTCCTGGATATTTTGTGTCAGGATTTTTTTAGATTTAACATTTTCTTTGATTGATGTATCAATTTCTTCTATTGTATCTTTAATGACTGAGATTCTATCTTCCAGCTTCTGTGTTCTGTTGGTGATACTTACATCTATTGTTCACACGTGCTGGCAAGGGCATGGAGCAAGGGGAACACTTCTTCATTGCTGATGGGAGTGAAAACTTGTACAACCACTTTGGAAATCAATTTGGCAGTTTCTCAGAAAACTAGGAATAGTTCTACCTCAAGACCTAGCTGTACCACTTTTGGGCATATATCCAAACAATGTTCTCCTATCCCAAAGGACACTTGCTCAACTATGTTCATAGCAGTTTTATTTATAATATCCAGACAACCTAGATGCTCCTCAACTGAAGAAAGAATGGAATAATATTCAGCTATTAAAAACAAAGACGTCATCAATTTTGCAGGCAAATGGATGGAACTTGATAATATCATCCTGAGTGAGGTAACCTAGTCCCAAAAGGACATGCATGGTATGTACTCACAAGTGGGTATGGGATGTTTGTTTTGTTTTGTTTTGTTTTGTTTTTTTGAGACAGGGTTTCTCTGTATAGTCCTGGCTGGTGGGTATGGGATCTTTGGTTGGTGGTTCAGACTCTGAGAATCCCAAGGGATATGGAACCTGACAAGACCACCTCCTATAGCCAAGCAGGAACTTCAAAGGAGGGATAGAAACAAACACCAACCCACCCACAAAACTTTCAACCCAAAATTTATGCTATCTACAATAAATTCAGGCACAGGGGAAGGAGCAGAGACTGAGGGAATGGCCAACCAATAACCCACCTAACTGAGACCCATCCCAAACACCAATCCCTGACATTATTAATGATATTCTGTTACGCTTGCAGTCAGAGCTTGTTTTCCTCTGAGAGGCTCAACTGATCAGCTGACTCAGACAGATACAGACACCCACTGCCAAACAGTGACTGGGACTTGGAGATTCTGGTAGAAGAATACAAGGAAGGATTTCAGGCCCTGAGGGGGATAGGAATTGCACAGGAAGACCAACAGAGTCAACTAACCTGGACCCTCGGGATTCTCAGATTCTGAACCACCAACCAAAGAATATACTTGGGTTGGACCTAGGCCTCCCCGCACATATGTAGTAGATGGGCAGCTTGGCCTTCATGTGGGTCCTGAGCACTGGAACGGAAGTTATCCCAAAAGCTGTTGCCTGTGCATGGTATATGTTCTTCTAGCTGGGCTACTTTGTCTGGCCCCAGAGGAAGAAGAAGTGCCTTGCCTCCCAGAGACTTGATATGCCTGGGTGGGTAGAAACCCAGGGGAGGTCCCCACCTACTGAGGAGAAGGGGAGGGGAACAGGAGGGAAGGATTATGGTAGGAAGTGACTGGGTAGGGGCAGTGAGCAGGATGTAAAGTGATAAGTAAATAGTAAAATTAAATTAAAAAAATAATAATTATAGGCGGTGGTGCACGCCTATAATCCCAGCACTCTGGGAGGCAGAGACAGGTGGATTTCTGAGTTCGAGGCCAGCCTGATCTACAGAGTGAGTTCCAGGACAACCAGGGCTACATAGAGAAACCCTGTCTCAAAAAAACAAACAAACAAACAAACAAACAAAAAACTGAGTTTGATGTGGCATGTCTATAATTCCAGAGCCAGGGAGGTAGAAATGGGAGGAATTCCTGGAGGTTGTTAGACAGATAGTTGTTAAGGCCTTGGTAAATATTAAGACCTAGATAGAATGTTAAGGCCTAGGTAAAATGTTAAGGCTTAGGTGACAGTTACTGGTTATCCTGCAATTATAAGGAAACTTTCAGCCGGGCGGTGGTGTTGCACGCCTGTAATCCCAGCACTCTGGGAGGCAGAGGCAGGTGGATTTCTGAGTTCAAGTGTGTTCCAGGACAGCCAGGGATATACAGAGAAACCATGTCTCAAAAAAAAAAAAAAAAGAAATCCAAAAAAAATAAAAAAGACGAAAAACAAACAAACAAAAAAAGATCCACAGGCTTCTGCCTCCCTCCCAGTGCTGGGACTAAGGGACTAAAGGCGTGTGTCACCACATTTGACTGTCTTTCACATTTGTACCCCTCTCTCAGCTTACTCCTCCTGGGAGACCTCACCATACTCAAACATGTAATTGTCTGTCTGTGGCATTAGTAACTCTTCTGATAAACTCCTTACCTCCAATAGTCATTCTTAGTGTCCCTCTTGAAATCTACATCTGAAACCTTTCATCATGGACTCTGAGCACCATGGACAGACAGACAGACAGACACAGACAGACAGACAGTGTGATAGAGGCTCTGAGGAGAGCTCAGGCCCCAGTGCCAGAGACAGCATGCATGGCAGGGGCTCTAAAGAGAGGACTCAGGCCCACATGGCAGAGATGTGGTTCCTTCCTATAGCTCTCTGAAATGGGAATGCAGTTCCTAGCCTGATTCTGAAACCAGGCTCTCTGATTCCCAAAGGAGGCAGGGTTTGTAGAGTGGGATATGTGCCCACTGTTAAGTTTCAAACCCTGGACAAGCAGCTGAGATGACTAATGTATTAAAGAGGACCTGGCCTCCAGGTTCTCCCAGCATACCTTGGCCCCTAGTTGTTCCAGGCTATGGCTGGCACAGCCCATCCCTTCTCTGAACTTACTGGCCCAAGAACTAGGCTGCCCTTCTCCCAAAGGCTTTTCCCTAGTACAGCCCAGATATTTTGGTTTCCTATTCTCTCTGTCCCCTTCTTGCTCCCTGAACCCCCCTCTCTCTCTCCCTTTCCCTCTCCCTCTTCCTCTCCCCCTCCCTCTCCCTCTCTCTCTCTCTCTGTGTGTGTGTGTGTGTGTGTGTGTGTGTGTTTCTCTGCCCCTCTGCCTATCTCTCTCCCACTCTGCCTCTCTCTGAGGCTCTTTGGCTTCTTTTGTACTTCCGGCCTCCTGCCACTGTATTTGGTTCTCCTCTCTCCCTTCTCCTCTATCTCTTCCCATATGGTTCGGGGTCAGGACCACTCTGGACTCTCCTGGGTGTGTCTGCCCCTGGCCATGGCTCTCCCACACATCTATCTTAACCTTCTTTTCGACCATATCTAGGAGTAGTCATGCTAGTCCTGCTCGTTTCTTTCCTTTTCCTTTTTTCTTTTTTAATTCACCCACAAATACCTCCTGTGATGTAAACTCACTTCCCTGATGAGAAATCCAGGCCCCTAGAGCTCTATGAGCTAGAAACTCACTGGCAGCACTCTCAGTGGGGTAAGGTCGGTGTCTGTGAGAGGGAATGGCCGCTGAAAGTGTGGCCTGAGCAGAAGTATGCTCTGAATTCTACATCACAGTAATGACCAACCATTTTCTGTTGATATCATACCACATCTCTAATTGAGAATTCTACCCAAAGTGCTGGGTGTTTATGAGCTAACGCATAATGGTGTAGTTCAATCTGTACATTCCTAAACTTATGTTGTGTGTAATAATTAAAAATCAATCTATGATAATGCCAGCTACGCTCCAGTAATACCGTCTCCTCTGCCCCATTGGGAGCTGCAAGCCATGGTCTTCCCTGTTTCCCTGAGGTTCGCCTGCCTCCAAACCATTTGTATCTTCCCAGCCATCCGCACCCTGTGGCTAACTGTCATAAATTCCTGTAACCCAGTGAAGTCAAAACTCCAGAGGCTTGTAAATTATCAGTCAGATTTATGACAGTAAATTCTCAACTCACAAAATGCCCACACATTGAACTCAGAGCCAACTGATATTGATAAAACCTGCCCACCTAGATTGATACAAACACAAGCTGCACTCCTCGACTGAACAAATTGCCGTACATTACTCTATTGCTCTTTTATGATATCCTCTTCCTCCAGTTATTTCTGTCCTCCTCTCTGCCCCTTGTTCCCTCTGCTCTTTGCCCCCCCCCCCAGCTGAGATCTGAACCCAGGGCCTTATGGTTGCTAGGCAAGTGCTCTACCACTGAGCTAATCACCCAATCCTGTCCTCTCTCTTGAAACTCTTAGCCCCACCTTCCTTTTTCACTGCCCAATTACAGACTCTAGCCTATTATTTCATCTATTATATGCCATGATTATATGCATATCGACAGCAGTCCACAAACTTATTGTGGTCAACACTTTAGAATCTCTGAAATTCATTACTTCTTCTATTTTCACTCTATGCTGGATACAGTTTTCTATTTGTTTGTTAATATATTTAAGGTTTTTTTTTGTTTTTTTTTTGTTTTGTTTTTTTTTTTTGGTTTTTGGTTGTTTGAGTCAGGGTTTCTCTATGTAACGGTGGCTGTCCTGGAACTCACTCTGTAGACCAGGCTGGCCTCAAACTCAGAGATCTGCCTGCCTCTGCCTCCCAAGTGTTGGGATTAAAGGCATGTGCCACCAATGCCCAGGAAGTTTTTGTTTTTTTGTTTTTGTTTTTGTTTTGTTTTTTAAGAAAAGACAGGGTTTTTCCATGTTGTCTTGGAACACACACACTCTCTCTCTCTCTCTCTCTCTGTGTGTGTGTGTGTGTGTGTGTGGAGAGAGAGAGAGAGAGAGAGAGAGAGAGAGAGAGAGAGCAGGCTGTCCTTGAACTCACAGAGATCTGCCTGCCTCTGCCTCCCTAATAATGGTATTAAAGGTATGTGTCAACACTGTCCGACCTATGCTAGACAGGTTTATATCAACTTGATGTTAAAGTCACTTGAAAGGGGGAGACCTCAGTTACCTCCTGAAAATACCTCCGGGAGGTATAACTGAAATAAACCCTTTCCTCCCCAAGTTGCTTTTGTTCATGGTGTTTCATTGCAGCAACAGAAGCCCCAAAGTACACATATTTAAAGGAAGCATCATATGTGTTCATGGGTCCTGAAAAGGATAGGAGCATCTGACCCCCTGGAGCTGAAGTCCCAGGTGGTTGTGAGCTGCCTGAACTGAGTGCCGAGAACCAAACTTGGATCTCCTGGAAAAGCAGCCAGTGCTCCTAACTGCCAAGCTACCTCTCTTGCCCTAATTTCCACACTCAGTAGCATTTTCTAACACCAAAGAAAGAAACAAGAAATGGGATGAGGGTGTACTCGGTGTACTCAGTTGGTACAGTGCTTGGGTAGTGTTTACTAAACACAGAGTTTGGTCCCCAGCACTGCATAAACCAGATGTGATGGCACTTGCCTGTAATGCCACCACTGGAAAGGCACAAATAGAAAGATCAGAAGTTCAAGATCAAATTTGGGTATATATGGAGTTGGAGACCAGCATGGGCTTCATTATACCATGTCTTAACAAAAATTACTCACTGAGCAGTGGTGTACACCTTTAATCCCAGCACGCGGGCAGCAGAATCAGGTTAAACTCAGAGGCCAACCTGGTCTACAGAATGAATTCCAGGACATCCAGGACTACACAGAGAAATCCTTGGGGAGGGAGGAAAGAGAGAAAGGAAGAAAGAGAGAGAGAGAGAGGGAGAGGAAGGAAGGAAGGAAGGAAGGAAGGAAGGAAGGAAGGAAGGAAGGAAGGAAGGAAGGAAGAAGAAAGAACATGAATGCATTCCAGCTCCTTGCTCTTAGTATCTTGCAGTTTATCACTAATTTTGTTGGATTTCTAACCTTAATGTCTCTCATATTTACTTCTTTCTCATTTCTTGACTTCTAAACCTAGCACAAGAATTGTGTGTGTATATATATTTGGGAAACAGAAGCAGGTAAATCTATGTGAGTTCCAGGCAAGCCTGGCTCTATAAAGAATTCCAAGCCAACCAGAATTACATGATGAGATCCTGTTTAAAAACATTATAATGCAAATCTACGAAATTCTTCGTCTTTCCCAATATGTATAGTTTAAATAATAGTTCAAAAAACGAATACCTAGTTATATGCCTTGCCTTGGAAAAAATAACTTAAACACTTTGGAATAGCTACATCTCCTCATGAACCTCTCTCTCTCCTTCAAAAGGGTTTCACTGTCTCTAGCTGGCATGAGCCCTCCATGGAGACCAGGGTGGCCTTGAATCCTCAGGTACTGGGAATAAAGGTGTTCTCCACATGTTTGGTCCCTCATACTTACTTTTCTACATATTTATGTGATTTTTCTTGAAATCAATTTTTTTTCATAAAAACTCCATGTCTTCTGGTTTCCCAAGTCCAGTAAATCACAACACATACACCCTTACATATTTCTCTTACATTTCCATTCATCCATTGTGTACCAACCTATTCCCTCCTGTAAAAAAAATTCCCTAAATTCCTTTTAGGATATTAAAGCATATGCCTTTCATTTGTTTCATTATGGATCCATTGTGTATCATTCATGTCTGTTTCACAATATATCCTCAGAGCACTCCAAATTGGAAACCACTTTTATGTAGTTTGAATACTAAACTACATTTATTTGAGCATATAAAACAGGTATATAAAATAGCTGGAGAGATGGCTCAGCTATTAAGAGCCCATACTGCTCTTGTGGAGGCCCTGAATTCTGTTCCCAATACCCATGTGCTCACAGCTGCTTTTGATTCCATTTGCAGGGCTTTAAACATTCTCTTCTGGCCTCCAAAGGAACCTGCACTCAAAAACGCATATACTCTAAGGGTTTTTGCAGTGATTGGAGGGCCAAGGGATACACAAAATAACACCATGCAAAAGACCTCACTGGAGAGATTTATTGGAAGGTAGTTATACAAAAGGCTGCCTCTGAGTGGGGATACTAAGTGGCAAGCTGTGAAAGCTTGGCACATATAAATGATATAGCGCATGTGCACAGGGAGACTACTCTACCTGTAGGAACAGTGGAAATAAGTTGAATTTGGCTGCTGGTGATGACATGGCCACTGGCACTGCTACAGAAGCTGGGCTTGGGGAGCACCAAGTTCAGTAATGTTGGTGGTTCTCGCTTTACCAACATACACATATATACATAATTATAAACATAGATGAGTGACTAGGAAGATGGCTTAGAGGTTATCAGCTCTTGCTGCTCTTGTAGAGACTTGAGTTTGGGTTCCAGTACCTGAATTGGGTGTCTGCTGGAACTGCAGTTCTGGGAGATCTGAAGCCTTCTTGTGGCTGCTGCAGGCATCTGCACACACACTACATTCAAGCACACACGCATAGTCTTTAAAAATCAAAAGGTAGGTGAATGTACAACCTTTGAGTAGTTTATTAGGGGACAGATGAAATCAGCACCGGGCGAAAAGCAAAGGCACTTACCCTTTGCCTGTACACTTACCCTTTCGGGGCTGTTGCCTTCTTTGTGAAAGAATTCGGCCAGAGTACACTTAATCTGTAGGTGGAAATTTACATCTTTACAAAGACCATTCTCCAGCCTCTTTATTTTGCAAATAAGTAGACTAGGCTTTGGAACGAGAAGTAATTTCGTCAACATTTTATTCAATTAATGAGTAAAGGTGGTAGAATGTTGTGGTCGGAAATGGGGGTTGAAGTCTCGAATCGAAATTTAAGTAGTTTTTGGGTGTTTGTGTTTTGGTTTTTGGTTTTTGTTGTTGTTGTTTTGCTTTGAGGCGGGGCCTCGGTTTCTAGACCATGCTGGCCTCGATGTCGCAATAATTCTCTTGCCTCAGCCTCTACGAGTCCCGGAAATACAAGCGTGAGCCATCAAACGACTAACATCTCAAATTCTGTTAAACAACCACGAAGAGGATATGTTTATAAAACTGAAAAGGAAAAAAACGAAAAAGGAAGAATGAATTATTTAAACAAATAGCTGGTGAGGGCTGAACAGAGATTTCGAGGTCACTTCCGGTGCTCGGGTGGTTTCCGGAATCAACCAGGAAACAGCCAATCATAACCTTCTCTCAGGAGCCAATAGTGGAGCAGATTACAAACAGCCAATCCAGGCGGCGCTGTCACTGTTATGGTCCTGTCAGGGTCGGGCCGTCGTGGTGCTTGGGTGCTCGCCACCAGCTAGACTCTGGTGCGACCTGGTCAGGAGCTGCAGGGTGGCCTGGTTCTTGCGTCTCCGTCCTCGCCCTAGCCCGCGCCTCCCGGCTTGCAGGCCGCCCCTTAGCAGGTCGTCCCCGAGGCCCGGGCCCAGCCGCTCCTCAGCACCTCCGCGGGCTCCGAGGCCGGCGGGATGCAGCCTCCGGGCCCGCCCCCGGCCTACGCGCCTGCCAACGGGGACTTCACCTTTGTCTCTTCGGCGGACGCGGAAGGTGAGGCCGAGGTTGTCAGGGCTCCGGGGCGGGGGTGGCAGAGCGGGGACTCCGCCCCTGTGCTCCCTGGCCTTCCCGGAGGCCTCCGGTGACTAGGGAGGGTGCGGGGCGCCGGCTCTACGCTGGGCCTCACCACCCCGGCTGAGGGCTGGCTCTCCGGGTATCTGGTTCACAAGTGAACCCGCCGATCTGTGTAAGGATTTCTTCCTGAAATGCTCCGCTCCGCAGTTACTCAAAAGAGTGAGGGACCTAAGAGTGAGAACAAAGTGGGGCTGCGTTGCTCTGCTGTTAATAGGAAAACCTTTTTCCCTACTGAGGTTACTTTTGGCAGGCTAAGGAGAACTTCCTTCAAAGGAGCCGTGCCTTTTTTTTTTTTTTTAAATTGAATTTGATTTCTTGCCCAGATCCCTGTGTCCACAGTTCGTAGTGTTTTGTCACAATATTCAGAAAACTGTATTTATGAACACTTGAAACTTCAGGCATTTAATTTAGTCTCCCCAACAGTTTCTACAGACTTGCCTTGTACTGTTTTGAGCAAGCGATTGCTTTAAAAAAAAAAAAAACTAAGACTTTTCTGCTGTATGGGATCACCCACCCCTCCTTAGTTCAACTCCATGTAACTTGTTTTTGGATTTTCCTTTTACTTTATTTTTTTTTAAAAAGATTTACTTATTTTATGTATGAGTACACTGTAGCTGTCTTCAGACAGACCAGAAGAGGATGCCAGATCCCACTACAGATAATTGTGAGCCCCCATGTGGTTGCTGGAATTTGAACTCAGGACCTCTGGAAGAGCAGTCAGCACTCTTACCCGTTGAGCCATCTCTCCAGCCCTAACTTTATTTACTTTCTAGGGACCAGATTTAACTGCTCAATATGAAAAAACAAGTTGATATCGATATAGAACAGTTGAAGATACTAGGGCATGTCTGGTGATTAAACCCCCTTCTATCTCAGCACTTGGAAGGCAGAGGCAGATAGAGATCTGAATTCAAGGCCAGCTTGGACTACGTACTTATCAAGTTATTTGCCAGCCACGATTACATATTGAAACCCTGTCTCAACAAACTAGAAAAGAAATTTCAGTTTAGAGATGATCATGAATTTTCTCAGAAATATGATTTCTATAAATATGATTTGTTTCTTAGATTTTTTTTTTTTTTTTGGTTTTTGTATTTCACTTTTTAAAAGTGAAACAGGGTCTCACTATGTCACTCTGGTTTGCTTAGAACTCTGTAGACAGTCTGAGACAGTCACACTAAGTTACTCTGGCTGGCCTTGAACTCAGAATGTAGTCCAATGTTGCCCTGAACATGTGATCTTTCCTCAGCCTCCAGAATAACTGGATGTCCTTAGTTTATGTCAAACAAATAGATAATTTCCTATTTGGTTTATGTCTGCAGGCCAGCAGAATTAACATTACCTGGCACATATGTAGATATAATCTCCCTTAACCTGGATTTATATTTTGTCAGGGTCTCTGGGTAATTTATAAACACATTAATATTTTTAGAAGCACTGGCTTAATTTCATAAAAGATTAAAAGAAAAGAGAAAAATAATTCCTAACTAGATTAGAGAAAGCCAGGCAAGGTAGATAACATCTGTAATCCTTTCTCTTGTGGGGCCGAGACCGGGGGACTAACAACAGTTAAAGACCTGGACTAAAGTGAGACCTTGTCTTAGACATAACAACAACAATCAGGAAAATGTTATGGAGATGATATTACAAAATGTATCCTATCAGATAATGGACTGATAGGAACAAGGTAAAATTTTTAGTGGGATGATATATGCTATAAAAAGTATAACATATGGGCTGGAGAGATGGCTCAGTGGTTAAGAACGCTGACTGCTCTTCCGAAGATCCTGAGGTCAAATCCCAGCAACAACATGGTGGCTCACAACCATCCATAATGAGATCTGACCCCTCTTCTGGTGTGTCTGAAGACAGCTACAGTGTACTTACATATAATAAATAAATACATCTTTTTAAAAAAAAAATAAACGGGGACTGGAGAGATGGCTCAGCAGTTAAGAGCATGGACTATTCTTCCAAAGGTCCTGAGTTCAAATCCCAGCCACCACATCCATAACGAGATCTGATGCCCTCTTCTGGAGCGTCTGAAGACAGTGACAGTGTACTTATATATAATAAATAAATATTTTTTTAAAAAATTGTATGATCAGCCGGGCGTGGTGGCTCACGCTTGTAATCCCAGCACTTGGGAGGCAGAGGCAGGTGGATTTCTGAGTTCGAGGCCAGCCTGGTCTACAGAGTGAGTTCCAGGACAGCCAGGACTACACAGAGAAACCCTGACTCAAACGCCCCCCCCCCACACACACACAAAAAAAATTGTATGATCTAGGACTGTGTAGCTTAATTGATAACAGGCAGGAGTTTAATATCTACCAGTATATAAATATAGTAGGTATGGTGATTCATTCTAGCATTTAGGAGTAAGAGCTGGAAGGTCCGAACTTCAAGATCATCTAAGGCTGAGTATTGAAACTGAGGTTAGCTTGGGCTCCCTGTCTTAGCCTTCTGAGTGCTGGGATTAGAGGCATGGTCCATTGTACCTGGCTTGTCACTCACCTTGTCTCTTGTTTTGTTCTCTAATTGTAAAATGAAAAGTAGTACAGTGTCTGTTGTGGATAAGAAATTTTTTCATTGATAAAATTTGGAGATTATATAATAGCAAATGTTCACAGAGATTGGCAGATCATAATTACTTGAATGTATATACATTTTGGTTCAGAGCTACATCTTTTACCCTGGTTTACAGTTTTGTCTTCTCTCCTAAGATCTCAGTGGTTCTATAGCAGCTCCAGATGTCAAATTAAACCTCGGTGTAAGTGGAGATTTTATCAAAGAATCTACAGCTACTACATTTCTGAGACAAAGAGGCTATGGCTGGCTTTTGGAAGTTGAAGATGAGGATCCTGAAGATAACAAGCCACTTTTGTATGTGAAAGAATATGTAATTTGTGCTTTTAAGACAATCTGTAGGATGCTTCTGGTTTTTGATGTTTTTAAAGACAGATGAGGAAAATCTTAGCCTTTTTGGTGACAAATAATAAAGATAAAAAATAATATAGATGAAATAAAGATGAAGAACAGAGAGGTGACTCAGCAGCTAAGAGTGCTTTCTGCTGTTTGAAAGAACTTGAGTTTAGCCTAGCACCCATATCAGGCAACACAGCTGCCTGTAGCTCCAGCTCCTGGGGATCTGACACTGTCTTCTGACTTCATTCATGTATACAAATATATCTTTTTAAAAAACTAGCAGTTTTTAGTTTTACTGTTTCTTTTAAAAACTGATACAGTGCAGGTCAGCTGAGGTGCATGCCTTTAATCTCAGCACTCAGAAGGCAAAGGCACATGGATCTATATGATGTTGGAGCCAGCCTGATCTACAGAGAATTCCAGGACAGCCAGGGCTACACAGAGAAACCCTGTCTCAGGAATAAACAAAACAAAAGAAAACTAAAGTAATAATGAAAGTGTCTGTCTGTCTTTCTTCTTTCTTCTTTTCTTTTCTTTCTTTCTTCTTTTCTTTTCTTTTCTTTTCTTTTCTTTTCTTTTCTTTTCTTTTCTTTCCTTTCCTTTCCTTTCCTTTCCTTTCCTTTCCTTTCCTTTCCTTTCCTTTCCTTTTTCCTTTCCTTTTTCCTTTCCTTTCCTTTTTCCTTTCCTTTCCTTTTTCCTTTCCTTTCCTTTCCTTTCCTTTCCTTTCCTTTCTCCTTTCCTTTCCTTTCCTCTTTCCTCTTTCCTCTTTCCTCTCTCCTCTCTTTCCTCTCCTCTTTCCCCCTTCCCCTTTCCCCTTTCCTCTTTCCTCTCTTTCCTCTCTTTCCTCTCTCTCCCCTTTCCCCCTTCCCCTTTCCCCCTTCCCCCTTCCCCTTTCCCCCTTCCCCTTTCCCCTTTCCCCTTTCCCCTTTCCCCTTTCCCCTTTCCCCCTTCCTCTTTCCCCTTTCCCCTTTCCCCTTTCCCCTTTCCCCTTTCCACTTTCCCCTTTCCACTTTCCCCTTTCCCCTTTCCCCTTTCCCCTTTCCCCTTTCCCCTTTCCCCTTTCCTTTCTTTCTTTCCTGTTTTTTCGAGACAGAGTGTCTCTGTATAGCCCTGGCTGTCCTGGAACTCACTCTGTAGACCAGGCTGGCCTCGATCTCAGAAATCTACCTGCCTCTGCCTCCCAAGTGCTGGGATTGCAGGCATGTGCCACCACCGCCCAGCCGAAAGAGTGTTTCTTTAACTTAGATGTCATTTGATGACATCTGATGAATTTTGTTTGTTTTGTATTTCCAAGTCAGGGTTTGTCTATGTAGCACAGGCTGTTCTGGAACTTGCTCTGTAGACCAGGCAGGCCTGGAACTTAGAGATACGCCTACCTCTGCCTTCCAAGTCCTGGGATTAAAGGCATGCCCCAGTGGTTGTCAGGAATTTTTAAAATGTGGCACAGTGTTTAAGAGCACTATTCAGAGTACCTACAAGGTGGTTCACAACTCTTGTAATTCAGTTTTAGGGGATCCAAATTCCTCTCTGAGGCCACCATGCACTCAGATAACACAGACATGCATGTAAAGCTGAAAGCCAGGCTTTGTGTTATGATTGTAATCTCAGTATTTGAGAAGTAGAAACATGAGAATCAGGAGTTTACCCCCAGAAAACCTAGACCTGGGTCAGGGAGAGACCCTCGCTCTAAAGGAATCCGTAGAGTGTGATGGAGAAGAGCCCTCAGCCAGTGTCCTCTGGATCTGCTGAATGTATGGAGGCGCTTTGACCCACACAAAGCTGTGCATAGACTCACACAGATGTACACTTTCATGTTAGTAAATAAGTATATCTCTAAAACAAGATCTACTCTGCTACCACACTCCTGTAATCTCAACATTCTAGGGATGGACAGTGGTCTTTGTGAGTTCCAGGCCAGCAAGGATACTCAGTTAGACTCACATACATAAAGAAATATGCTCTGATCCCACATGATCAGTGTGGATCTAAAAAAAGGCAAGATTCTTGAGTACTTAGGCTGAAATTCAGGTTTAAAATGTAATCATTTCCATGCACCATGGCACATACCTTTATCCCTGTACTCGGGCAGAGGCAGATCCTGGAAGCATTGGTTTCACTCCATACTACTGACAATTTCAAAACACCAGCAATTGCAAGATTGTGAAATGTTTTAACGTCTCTAAAGTTGAGATATTGTTTACCATGGAATCAGTCTAATACATATTTCAAATGTAGATGTTGGCCTATGGATATCATACTGTCTTGTTTAAAGTTCTTTTAAACCTATTTTGCTATTCAAAATTACATTTTTAAAGAATCTTATTTTTGTATTATAGGGAAGAATTGGACATTGATCTAAAGGATATTTACTACAAAATCCGTTGTGTTTTGATGCCAATGCCATCACTTGGTTTTAATAGACAAGTGGTGAGAGACAATCCTGACTTTTGGGGTCCACTGGCTGTTGTTCTTTTCTTTTCCATGATATCATTATATGGACAGTTTAGGGTAAGTATATCTCATTTTTTACGAATGTTAAATCTTTTTATGAGACTCAAAAATTAGGTTGCTGGGCAATGTTGGTGCACCTTTTCGATCCCAGCACTCAGAAGGCAGAGGCAGGCTGATTTAAAAGAAAAATGGTATAATTAAATGTTTACTATAAAAATACATTTTGCCTTTGCCTATTCTACCCTCACTTGTTCATTCCTGAAATTGTTTCATAATGAATTAATTATGGAGTGCCTTGGAGAATCTATGGAGTTCTTTTTCAGTTTTTCCATGTTTTAGATTTTTATCCATTTTGCTTTGCGTGTATGTTTTGCCTGCATGAAAGTATGTGCTCAGCCAGGTGGTGGTGGCGCATGCCTTTAATCCCAGCGTGTGGGGGGCAGAGGCAGGTAGATTTCTGAGTTCAAGGCCAGCCTGGTCTGCAGAGTGAGTTTCAGGACAGCCAGGGCTATACAGAGAAACCCTGTCCCGAAAAGCCAAAAAAGAAAAAAAAAAGTCACTGTAGACCAAACCAAATCAACAACAACAAAAAAAGTACTCTTAACTGTTAAACTGTCTCTATAGCTCCAGATTTTTCAAATTTTATTAAAGTTGTTTCTTTGTTTGTTTTGTTTTGAAACAGGGTTTCTTTATATAGCCCATTGCTGTCCTGTAACTTGCTCTGTAGGTCAGACTGGTCTTGAACTCGTAGATCTGCCTGCCTTTGTCTCCCAAGTTCTGGGATTAGAGGTGTGCAACATTACCACAATTCATTATTTTTTTAAATGATTCATTTTACTATTTTTAGCTGTATGTATGAGGCAGAAGCAGGTGGATCTCTGAGTTCAAGGCCAGTCTGATCTGCCTCAACAAAAAACAAGATCCTGTCTCAAAAAAAAAAATGTATATGTATGTGGGTATGTTCTTGTCTCAGAAAAAAAAAGTATGTGTTTGTGGGTATGTGCATGGCATGCTGGTACCTGGGAAAGGTAGAGGTATTGAATTCTGAAGTTGAAGTCATACCCTTTGTGAGTGCTGGCAGTTGAACTTGGGTCTTCTGGAAATGATGTGTGAGCCATCTTTTCAGCCTCTACTGGTTACTTTGTTGTATAACTATATACCTAGCAAAAGCACCTTAGTGAAATAAGTATTCATTCTGGCTCTCATTTCAAAGTGGGGATGACATCATGGGGAAGCATGCCTTTTCCATTTCATTCAGCTGGGGCTCATGGAATAATACCACTCATATTTAGGGGAGATTCCTTCCCACATCCATTAACCCAATCTAAAAACTCCCTCTCAGATATGCTGTGGTATGTCTCCTGGGTGATTTTAAATTGTCTTGTCAGATGACAAGTTTTGTAGTGTGCACCTTCAATTCCAGCCCTTGGGGGTGGCCAGCCAGGTCTACATAGCTGGTTCCAGAACAGTCCAGGATACTTTGTCTCAAGTGAGACCTTATCTCAAGAAAGCAAGAAGAAAACAAACAAAAACAAAAGCAGGAAAAAAAGCCAGTTCCTTTTGGACCTAGTGTTTATCACAGCCGTGGGGAAGCAAACAGATACATACGCCTTGTACCTTCTAAGGAAATGCTTTATCCCTGAGCTGTATATCTAGCCCAATTTTTATGTTTTTATTTTCTTTTGTGGCTCACTCAGTAGCCTGAGCAGGCCTTTATCTTGTGATCCTACTGCCCCAGATTTCTGAACATTAAGTTACAGGTATGAGCCCCTAATTTGGCTTATATTTTTTAACCATTAATATGCTCTACAGATTCTTTGCAATTATGTAATACTGTATTTCTCATCAAACTTGAGCCTAATAAGTTTTCAACCCAATTATTACTATTATATTCATTTAATGGTGATTATCCTATTTCCTTTATTTCACCTATGTTTATTAGTGAGAACTTTTAAAGGAACAGATACCCTTCTGTTACTTAATTTATCCAGTTATTTACATCAGTATGGGTTCTTTATTCAGATTATTCCAGTGGTAGCCATTGAGAGCTTTGGGTTTTCTATGACCTTTGAACATATCCCTTACTTTGTATATGTGTGTGCATGTACACGTTTGTGTTTGTGTGTGTGCAGATGAGTGTGTATTTGTGTGTTTACCAATGAATACTAGAGGTCAGCTTTGATGGTTGTTCCTTAGTACCCTATTGTTTTTTGAGACAGTGTATAAAATGAGACTTGAGGCTTGCCAGTTAGATTGGTTCTGCCTCCATTCCTGAGTGCTGGGATTATAAGTGTATGCTACTAGACCCAGAGTTTTGTGTACATCCTGGGATTCAAATTAAAGCTCATGCTTGTGTAGCAAGCACTTTATCAACTTGAGTATTTCCCACCCCCATGTTACATACTTTGAGTACACCCTTTCTTCTAGCCTTGGAAGTAGTTAGTAGCCTTCAAAAGAGTCTGTTGTAGTGAGGGAATGTTTAGAAACAAAAATCTAGAAGTCTGGATGAGGCAAGACTGATGTAAGGCTGAGGCTGTCCTGTTCTTCACAGTAACTTTGAAGCCGGCCTGCACTGTGTACAGATTTGTTCAAAATGAAGGAGAAAATCAAGATCTAGGCAATCAGTATGCTTATCTTTCTAATGTATTATTTGCAGACTTTCCCAGGACACAGTGCTAAATATATACACATATTTTAAGTAAGTTTGTTTTGGTTTTGTTTGTTTGTTTTAGTTTTTCGAGACAGGGTTTCTCTGTATAGTCCTGGCTGTCCTAGAACTCACTCTGTAGATCAGGCTGGCCTCGAACTCAGAAATCTGCCTGCCTCTGCCTCTCAAGTGCTGGGATTAAAAGCTTGCACCACCACTGCCCATCGTTTTTGTTTGTTTGTTTGTTTGTTTTTGTTTTGTTTTTGTTTTTTAAACAAGTTTTAAAGACTTCTTTGGAATGGCTTTTGCTTGCAGCATAGGATAAGCCAGAAGACTAGTAGTAACCTTTTTTTCTTCTTTAAAGTTATCTTTTATCATATAACTTGAAATACTGAAGTTTCTATGAGCAATAATTGTTGAACTTTCATTTGGTTGTAACTTTGTATTGCACTTTGCATTTGTAAGACCTAGAAATGTACTTGAGAACTAATAGAAGCTCAGACCTGAAATGGTGCTTGCTAAGCGGTCTTATGTAGCAGAGAACTGAATTTCTGAAAACTTAGCAATTTATTTTATTTATTTATTTATTTATTTAAGATGTTTTTTTCCCCTCTTTAAGGTGGTCTCATGGATTATAACCATTTGGATATTTGGTTCACTGACAATTTTCTTATTGGCTAGAGTTCTTGGTGGAGAAGTAAGTACTTAATTTTAAAAAGTTTTTTTTTTTTTTTTTTTGGTGTTTTTATGCTGTTTTCTAGACAGTCTCATTAGATAACCTTAGCTAGCCTGGAACTCACTGTGGGTGAGACTGGCTTTGAACTCAAAGAACTCTGTCTGCCTCTCTCTCAAGTGCTGGAATAAAGTCATGGACCACCATTCCCAGCCATAATAATAAATAGTTCCTGATCTCAGAATTGTCTTTAAGTTATACTAGTTCCTTTCAGATGATCAATATATATATTAAATCTACTCTATAAACATAAGGAATGAAGAGGAGAGGAAAGATCCCTTCCCATCTATCAAATACTCTATTGCTGTTCACAGAAGCAGAGAATTGACAACAGGTCTCCAGTTAGTTCTCAATTGCCATAGAGATTTCTCAGTGTTTCTCTTGGTATTTGTCCTATTAGAGAGTAGTTTGGGTTTTTGATATTTTTTTTGAGACGAGTCTCATAGATGAGGGCTTCAGCTTTTGGTCCTCTTGTCTATATCTCTCAAGACCTGGATTGCTAATATGTGCCACCACTCTCAGCCAACAAATTAAGGTAATTTAAAATACTTAATTAAAGTTAACAAACTGGCTACATTTTAAGTGTAAATACTACATTTTAGCTAAAAATAACTCTTTCCAAAACAGAAAGGTTAAAAGAATAGCTTAACACATGGCTTCATGGAAGTCAACCTTTAAGACTGGCTTTCTTCATTCAGTGCCTTATGATGTCTAGTTTTAGTTAAACTGTTGAAGTGAGCAAGGCTTCACACAGGTGAACAGCTGGAAAATAGAGTATTTCAATAGCTTTTTCAGATTACTGAACATTTTGTTCCTAAATACTACTCCAAAATGCAGCAAGCAGTTTGTTTTAAAAGTTTGTTGCAGTTAGGAATTTCAATGTATATACATGAACTGGTCATTAAAAATTACTCTGAGGTCTGGACAGTTAACTCAGTGGTTAAGAGCATATGTTCTTGCAAAGTACTGGATTCAGTTCCCAGCAGCCACATGGTGACGTGCCTCTTGCTCGGGCACCAGGCATACATGGTTATCCTTGCAGACAAAAAACTCATGTGCACAAAATAAATAATTAAAAAATCCCTCTGAATGGATTTTGCAACATCATACCTTTATCATTTATAAAACATTAGTTCTGCCAGCTGTGGTGGCACATGCATTTAAGCCCAGCACTCAGGAAGAAGAAGCAGGTAGAGTTCTGAGAGTTTGGTCTACAAGGTGAGTTCCACAATAGCCAGGGCTACACAGAGAAACCCTGTCTCAGAAAACAAACAGAAAGTTACTTTATTCTTTCTCTCTCTGTGTGTATTATTATATGCATGCAGTGTAATTATCTTTACTGAAGATGAATAGATATATAATCTTGAAGCTAGAGACAAGGTCTGGCAATGTGGGTTTTGAATATCAGAACACTGAAGCATATTGAAAATACAGTGGTAAGAAGGCTCAGAATATATAAGATGAGATAGTAATTTGAAATACATTGGAGTGCCTACTTTGGCAGCACATACACTAAAATTGGAATGACACAGAGAAGATTAGCATGGCCCCTGCACAAGGATGACACAAATTCGTGAAGCGTTCATTATTTTTTGAGCACATGGGCACAGGGGAAACTTTCCTTAACAGAACACCAATAGCTTAGGCTCTAAGATCCAGAGTTGACAAATGGGACCTCATAAAATTACAACCTTTCTGTAAGGCAAAAGGACACTGTCAAAAGGACAAAACAGCAACCAACAAATTGGGAAAAGATCTTTACCAACTCTACATTTGACAGAGGGCTAATATCCAAGATATACAAAGAACTCAAGAAGGTAGACTCTAGAGAACCAAATAACCCTATTAAAAAAATGGAGTACAGAGCTAAACAAAGAATTGTTCACCTGAGGAGTATCGAATGACTGGGAAGCACCTAAAGAAATGTTCAACATCTTTAGTCATCAGGGAAATGCAACTCAAGACAACCCTGAGATTTCACCTCACACCAGTCAGAATGGCTAAGCTCAAAAACTCAGGAGAAAACAGGTGCTGGCAAGGATGTGGAGAAAGAGGAATGCTCCTCCACTGCTGTGGGGTTGCAAGCTGGTACAACCACTCTGGAAATCAGTCCGGCGGTTCCTCAAAAAACTGGGCATGATACTACCGGAAGACCTGGTTATACCACTCCTGGGCATATACCCAGAGGATTCCCTGGCATGCAATAAGGACACATGCTCCACTATGTTCATAGCAGCCCTATTTATAATAGCCAGAAGCTGGAAAGAACCTAGATGTCCCTCAATGGAGGAATAGATACAGAAAATGTGGTATATTTACATTATGGAATACTATTCATCTATTAAAAACAATGAATTCATGAAATTTTTAGGCAAGTGGGTGGAATTGGAGAATGTCATCCTGAGGTGACCCAATTACAAAAGAACACACATGGTATGCACTCACTGATAAGTGGATATTAGCCCAGAAGCTTGGGATACCCAAGAAACAATTCACATATTAAATGATGCCCAAGAAGAAGGAAGGAGAGGACCCTGCTCCTGGAAAGGCTCAGTGCACCAGTGTAGGGGAATACCAGCACAGGGTAGTGGGAAGGGGTGGATTGGGGCATGGGGAGAGAAGAGGGCTTATGGGACTTTCGGGGAGAGGGGATCCAGGAAAGAGGAAATCAAAATGTAAATAAAGAATATATCTAATTAAAAAAAAATACATTGGATGGGATACTTTATGATTTTTTTTAATTCTTGTAGTTGTGTCAGTCAGACAATATGATGTTGAAAAGTGATTAAAATATGTATTCTGATTCCTTTTATACTTATATAAGTTTTTCAAAATTCACAGGTTGCATATGGCCAAGTTCTTGGAGTTATAGGATATTCATTACTTCCTCTCATTGTAATAGCCCCTGTACTTTTGGTGGTTGGATCTTTTGAAATGGTATCTACACTTATAAAAGTAAGTTATACAGTGTGTGTTGTGTTTTAGTTTGCTGCTGTTTTTTGTTTGTTGGTTTGTTATGTTTTGGTTTTTTGTTTGTTTGTTTTGAGTCATTTTGACTCTTATAGTCCAGCCTTGCCAGGCTTGCCTTGAATTCAAGTGGTAGGTGTATGCCAATATGCCTGACTCCAAGTATCTTTTTAGATAGAGTCTATAGGTGATTATTATAATTAGGTTTCTTTTCTTTTTTAATTACAGAAGTCAAGAAACAGAGCAAGGTTAAACTTTTTTTTTTTTTTTGGTTTGTGGTTTTTTGTTTTTGGCTTTTCAAGACAGGGTTTCTCTGTGTAGCCCTGGCTGTCCTGGAACTCACTCTGTAGATCAGGCTGGCCTCAACTCAGAAATCTGCCTGCCTCTGCCTCCCAAATGCTGGGATTACTGGCGTGCGCCACCACCGCCTGGCAAGGTTAAACATTCTTAAAAAGTCTTGCTTGCCCAGCCCACAGTGGCATGCACCTGTCATCACAGCAGTCAGAAGGCAGTGGCAGTTGGATCTCAGAGAGTGAAGCCAGGTCTGTAGACCTAGTTCTAGGACAACCAGGGATATACAAAGAAACTCTTATTTAAAAAAAAAAATATGTAAATGTTCTCTTTGGTACTCACAATGTTGATTTGCTAATATGCTTTCTTGTTCTTTCTTTTCTTTCTTTCTTTTTTTTTTTTGTAAAGCTGTTTGGTGTGTTCTGGGCTGCCTACAGCGCTGCTTCATTACTCGTAGGTGAAGAATTCAAGACCAAAAAGCCTCTCCTCATTTATCCAATCTTTTTATTGTACATTTATTTTTTGTCCTTATATACTGGGGTGTGATCCAAGTTGTACATGAATCAAAAGATGGTGTTGCATTTGTATTAAGCTGGGAATTCTTGCTGGAGGGATTAGAGAAAACATTACTAGTGACATTTTATACATTCCAGATAGAGAGGCAGGCTTACAGTCTTTTTAAAACAATATTTTTTGTATTTAAGTAATTGCAGTTATCTGGGATTTTTTTGGTCAGAATTCTGAATTCTGTTCTTCATATTCCGCGAATAAATAAAAAGCGTTGTGTTTTTCAGATTGTGTCAATATTCACCTGAACACTTGTGCCAAAAGCACCTGGATGGGTAATTGTGTTTCACTTGAAGTATAAATTTGACAACATCCTGAAAATCTAAAAGTGCAATTTTTTTCTTTAAAGAATTTTCTCTGGCATCACAGATCCTGTAGATACCTATTTATATTTATACATATATATTTATGAAATAATTCTTATTCACAAAATATATTTCTGAATAGCCTAAAATTATGATACTAAATCTGATGCTTAAACTTTCTTTAATTTGGCCATTATTATTTTTTTGTTTAAAAGTTAAAATTTGCTTTTTAATGTGTGTGTAATTTTTAAACTAATAATTGCTGGTGTAGATTTGGTTTTTGTGTATGTGCTCTTAAGAAACAGTTTTGAATGTCTAAACATTTGATTTAAAGTTTTCTGTTTATCTTTTTGACCAAAGGAGCAAGAGATATAATGGATATGGCATTCATTAAAATCATTAATATATAGGAAAAATAATATTTATAGCATCAGTAAATATTTTTAAGTGGTACCTTTAAATCATAAAAGTTACAGGAAAGAGACTTTTGAAGTCATATGGTCTTGAACAATGTTATATGAAGTAGAAAATAAAATGTTTTCCAGCTGTGTGTTTTGTTTTACAATACCTTGTTCTATATTACTTGATACTTTAACAAGTATTAGATTTTTTTTCTAACAAATTTACAGTTTTTGCTAGGGGAACTATTAAGAAAACTTATCACAGAAGTTTTTATAAATCATGGATTCTCTCTCTCTCTCTCTCTCTCTCTATATATATATATATATATATATGTATATATATGTATATATATATAATATTACTTTGTAAAGTACATAAACTATTTTATCTGTATCTATAAAGTAGCAAATCTTGTTAGCAAATTATTGTATTATTCTTTCTGATATTGGCCAAAAAAGTTAACTTCTGTTCCTGATTGGTATGACATCGTCTCTGTGTGTGTTCCTTAGGTAAGACAGATCTTTTTTAAAAAACAGAAAACAAAAAAACAGGCAAAAGCCTTAAATAAATAAAACTTAGAGAACTTTTAATGATGAGAAGTAGTATAGAAATATCTCTGGCTGCAGAAGCAGCAGCAGAAGGTATGCATCTGTCACATGAATCCCTGTGGTCATCCTTTTGTATGCGTGGATTATTTGGGTTTCTTATTTGTTCCTTTGTGGTACTGGCTCAAACCTAGCACTGAGCACATGTTAGGCAAGTGCTGTAAGGGTTAAGCACACCCCGCACCTATCAGACATGTCCAGCCTACAAATCCTGTGAGCCACACAAGACTAAGGATAGCTACAAATGCAGCTCAAATCAAAAGCATAAACTCACTCACAACATTCTGGAATCTTTTGTGCAATTGAATGTGAACCTTATAGATGATGCTCTTGTTTTACAACTTGAAAACTTTGTTATATCTAGTTGATGTTCTTAGGTTTGACCCTAAAACTAAATTTTGGGGTCAAGATCAAATTGTAAAGTCATATTAACTGATGCAGCAAGATATTTTAGGAATATTACTAATCAATTAATTTGATTTTTTTTTAAAGATTTATTTATTATATGTAAGTACACTGTAGCTGTCTTTAGGCACACCAGAAGAGGGTGTCAGAACTCATTACAGATGGTTGTGAGCCACCATGTGGTTGCTGGGATTTGAACTCAGGACCTTCAGGAGAGCAGTCAGTGCTCTTACCTGCTGAGCCATCTCACCAGCCCTCCCTGATTTTTTAAAAATGTTATCAGTGCATATGATGAGTGATTATACCTGATTTTTTTTTTAAATGAAACAGATTCCCCCAGGAGTGAGAGAAGGTCACAGATCTGTCTAATGCCAAGCTCTGGTAGAATAAAATGGTACCAAGGTCACGTTCTTCTCAGCTTTCTATATGCTGTAGGAGCAACGTCCTCATCTGTGTACATTGGGCATATCTCTGTATTCTTGTGCATCTCTTGTGATTCTTTTATGGCAACAGCTTGTACTTTGGAAGTGATGAGAAGTCAAACACAAGGTGCAAATGACGTGGCTTGACATTCACAGTTAAAATTTGTATGGTAAGACGGGCTCACCTCTGCGATACTATGGAATTATTTCCTCTTGTTTTCTTTGCTATTTGAAGCCTATATGCCTAGGTCACATACACTGCAAGTTCCCATATCCATGCTAACTTGATTTAAGATATATGGATACCTTGGGGACTCGTGCCCTGGTAACAAATGGGCTTATGTTACCATTGGGCTGAACTGACCACAAGCAAAAAGTAAGTATGTGGTTTCTTGCCATCTTGACTGGTACCTCTTCATGTCTTAGCTACCATTGTGGCTAGCGATGTCATCAAGATGGAAACAGCACATAGGACCATCAGGCTAGCGATAGAATGAACATGACAAAGGACATGTGACTTCACAATCTTGGTTAATGCCACATGCCATAAACCAAAATGGCATCAGTAGAACTTGCTATTACCACTGAGCTCTCAGGAACATGCCACACTGTTTGGATTTTTATCTTCCTAGATGTCTAGTGATATCATGGAAATGGAGGACTCCAATTACCTTGTTTGTTAACATTAAAGGTATTTTTGATATCAGATTAAGGAGGCAATACCAGACCTTCATAGTAGGTTTAAGAAAAATTGGCAATTGTTTTGTGTGATATATTAGCTGGTTTTTTTTTCCTAAATTTATTTATTTATTTATTTATTTTTGGTTTTTTGAGACAGGGTTTCTCTGTGTAGCCCTGGCTGTCCTGGAACTCACTCTGTAGACCAGGCTGGCCTTGAACTCAGAAATCCGCCTGCCCCTGTCTCCCAAGTGCTGGGATTACTGGCTATTAGCTGGTTTCTAAAGGAAACTTAAAGTAAGCCATATATGTGCCTCTAGCCCCCTCTGAGAAAGAGCTGATACTTTGTAATGGCTAGACTCCTGTGAATTTGCAGCATCTCAGAACCAAGTCTGGTAAAGCACAGATCTCAAGCCAGACCCAAGGACCCAAAAGAATACCAGGTGCTTTACAAGCCTCTTCCAAGCAGGCAGCAATAACAGTTGTGCAGGAGGCAGAGATGTGGGTTCCTCTGAGTCTTAGTGCTTAGTGTCTTCAAGCCTTATTTCTGCTTGGTGTCTTCAAGCCTCTTTTCTTACTGAGATGCAGTGTTCTTTCCCTTTACTCCATGTTTCTTGACCCACTTGAGTCCTAGGTAATGTTACTTTTTTTTATTTTACAGTTAGAATGGCATGGCCTAAGGTAAAGAACAGGATGATCCCATCCATCCCTTTTCAAATTATTTGAGATGTTGCTGTTTTCTGGATCTTTTAATCTTTAGATGATGGGCACTAAATTTAAAATGATGATGATAGTGGTGATAACAATGATGTAAAAAAACTGTTGACAGTCCATGGAGAAGATAAAGAGGATCCTCTGACCAAAAACAAAAAACAGAGAAAGGGAGAATCTTCTTCCCTTGACATCTAAGGACAACTAGGTTCCAGGAGAATGTCAGGCATCTCTGGAAATATTCTGTAACTGTAGGACATTACCTGTTCCCTTGTTCATGAATGCCATGGAGACACCACCGGGTGAATTCTAACCAATGTCCAGTCCACAGAACTTTGGGGCTAGACAGATGACTCAGCAATTAAGAGTTCTGACTGCTCTTCCAGAGATCCTGAGTTCAATTTCCTACAACCACACAGTGGCTCATAACCATCTGTAATGGTATCTGATGTCCTCTTCTGGTGTGTCTGAAGATAGCTACAGTGTACTCACACAAATAAAGTTAATAAAATCTTAAAACAGAGTGAGGCAGGGCATGGTGGCGCACGCCTGTAATCCCAGTACTTGGGAGGCAGAGGCAGGCGGATTTCTGAGTTCGAGGCCAGCCTGGTCTACCGAGTGAGTTCCAGGACAGCTAGGGATACACAGAGAAACCCTGTCTCAAAAACAACAAAAAACAGTGGAAGAAGGGTGGGTGTCAACACAGAAAACTATTCCAAGCGAAACCCCAGCCCAAAGGTATTAGAGGAGCCAGAGGTTTGTCTCAAGTCCAAGTAACTCCTGAGGTCTAGATCCTCAACTGGCCTTTGACAGCACAAAAAGATTAATTTTGATTTGGGCCATATACATAGTCTTACACTCTTTATAGGAAAGTATAGCAACAAAAACCTTAAAATTTATTGGTTTGTTTAGTGATCCTGATCAGCTTTTTGACACAAGGTCTTATGTATCCCTGACTGACCTAGATCTTACTGTGTAGTCTAGGCTAGCCTTGAATTTGCTGAAATGTTTAGCCTTCACCTTCCAAGTTCTAGGATTAAAGGAATGCATTTCCATGCCCAGCATAATTTTCCTGATAAGGAAAATGATGCCCAGATATAAGACTTCAGACTTTAGGCCACTACAGTACCTATTTATAGTCTTGAGAGATCGGCTTACTGTTGCTTTAAACAAACGTGGCTGGAGAGATGTGTGAACAGCACTTGCTCTTGAGAAGAACAAGTTCAGCTCCCAGTACCCACAGAGTGGTTCATAGCATCTGTAACTCTAGTTCAAGAGGATCTGCAAACCTCTTCTGACCTCCTTGGGCATCACAGGTGCTGGAGCACATACATATATACAGGCAAATACAGACACAAAACTAAAATCAATAAATATTGTTTTAACCAAAAATTTCAACCTAAAGTTTCTCTTCCTATCTGGAAGTTATATGCGAGGAACCTCACACTAATCCTAGTCACTCTAACTACTTTTAAAGAATCTGAAAGCCGATCCTGGGTTTATGGGATTAAGGTGTGTGTCTCCCCCACCCCCAACAGGAAGTTAGCCCAGCAAAGGCTAAAATTTCCTGAACCTCCCCTTTGTGTCAATTAACCAATTACATCAGAGTGTGAAGTTAAGCTCTACCAATGATATGAGATAACCGGACACTGGTGACACAAGCCTGTAATCCCAACACTCTGCGAGACAGAGGCAGGTGGATTTCTGAGTTCCAGGCCAGCCTGGTCTACAGAGTGAGTTCCAGGACAGCCAGGGCTACACAGAGAAACCCTGTCTCGAAAAAACCAAAACAAAAGAAAAGAGATGAGATACAGTACCTAACTACTTTGTAGGGTAAAAAATGTGTTCTTGGCCAAGTCTTGATCTTGGTTCTGGCACAAACTTTTTGCAAAAATATTGCCTTGCTGAGCTACTTTTGCTTGGTTAGTGTACTCCTTTGTGCATTAAGATGATTCTTGGTTTCAAACATTTTAGGGGTTTCCTATCCCTTTGTATTTTGTAAGAATAGTTGGTTTTAGAGGGGACCGAGAGATAGGTTGTTTAGCAAGCATGAAGTCATGAGTTTGAATGCCCACCACTTATGTAAAAAGCCAGGTGTAGCTGTATAGAGATCAGTAGCCACAGCACTGAAGGGGCCAAAGGCAGGAATTGCTAAGATTTGCTGTTTGCCAATCTGGTTCCAAGTTAAATAAGAGACCTTATCTCAAGGACTAAGGCAATAAATGATAGAGTAGGGCCCCTGATATCTTCCACTTGCACAAGCAAGCACACATGACCTCACATGTGCATGCAAATGGTTAGCATTAATATCCATTTTTTCATCGTATCATTTCCACAATTCAAAGTCTTAGCTGGACATCATGGCACATGCATGTAACCCCAGCAACGGAGGGGCAAGCAGGAAAGTCAGCCTCTACAAAGCAAGTCCATAGCTAACCAGTCTCAAAGCAACATAAAAGAACATATGTCCCACTGTGTTCTGCATACTTCTTTTTGCTTGGCAAACCCTTCCATATTAATACTTATGCACAAAATAAATTCACCTATCTTCTCAATTAAATCTGTTTGCAAATCATTCTTACTATTTTGCTCAATCAGAGCAACATACTTAGGAGTAAGACAAAAGTTCTCTGGGCAGATTGTACTAAAGTTATTCCAATATCAACCATTTAATTAATTGATTCATTTACCTATTTATTGATTAAGAATATTCCTAGGGTTTTGCACATATGAGGTACTTGTGCCACTATATTCTGAACCCTAAAGGATTTCTGCATTATTTTTTAAAGAAATGTGTTCCTTTTACTCTGTCTAGAAATCCAGTCTGGACCAGGCATGTAGTTCATTGGGTGGAATGCTTGCTTAGAACACATGAATAGGTATGGTGGCCAGCATCACATAGAACAGGCATGGTAGTTCATACGTGTAAGAAGATCAGAAAGCCCAAGGTTGGAGGATGGATGGTTGGCTCTGTAGTTGAGACCTCTGGCTTCTCTTGGAGAGAACTCAGGTTTGATTCCCAGCCATTCCAGGGAATCTAAAGCCCTCTTCTGGTCTCCTTGGGCACTGCACACGTGTGATGCCTACGCACTCAAGTTTAGGTATTTAGTCTGAGGTCTTGTCTCAAAAAATAAATATCCACAATCTTCTTCATTTTCTAGTTTAATACCAATCTCCTTGCTTTACATGAGTACTTTCAAGTTCGAGCCACAAAAGAATATAGAGTGTCAGGTTAGCCTGAGGTGAATTCTGATCATGTCCAGTAGATTGTCAGGCAGGATCAACAGAAGTCTATTTCCATTAAGGCCTAGAAATCCTTTATTTATTTATTTATTTATTTATTTATTTATTTATTTATTTATTTATGTGTTTATTTTTGGTTTTTCATGACAGGTTTTCTCTGTGTAGCCCTGTCTGTCCTGGAGCTCACTCTGGCCTCCAACTCAGAAATCTGCCTGCCTCTGCCTCCCAAGTGCTGGAATTAAAGGCATGCACCACCACTGCCCAGCATAAAGGCTTTTTCTTAACCTTATTTTTCAAAGATAATGTCTTTCTATTTTATGTGTGTGTGTGTGTGTGTGTGTGTGTGTGTGTGTGTGTATGTGTGTGTGTATGAGTGTATGCCATGTGTGGGATGCCCACCAAGACCAGGAGAGATTATCTAATACCTTTGGATTTACAGGCAGTTGAAGCCACCATGGGGGTGCTAGGAATTGAACGTGGATCTTCTAGAAAAGCAGTAAGTGTCCCCCACCATTGATCCCTCTCTTCATTCCCCTCCTTAACAGTTTTAATTTTTAAATATGGTCTTGTCTGGAGCAAGAGTACTTACTCAGCCTTGCTGCCAAGTTACATAATTTCTCCTAAACCTCCACACTTAATAGTAATTGTATATACAATATAGACTATGAGAATGATAAAAGTAAGTCACAGGTTAAGGGTGCTTGCTGCTTTGCAGAGGACTGGCCTTGTCTACACAGCAAGTTCCAAGCTAGCAAGAGCTATGCAGTAAGAGCTTGTCTCAAAAACAAAACAAAAATAAAACACTTTAAAAATACATGTAAAAGAATTTAGAATGCTGCCTGGCACACAATAAGAAGTATATGTGTATTTTCTGTTGTAGAGTGGAAGCCAAGCTTAACTGAGGTTATTGGAAGACAAGAATTAAAAACAACAAAAAAAAATTGATAGTGTTTCCCCTAGATTTGTCACAAGGCTTGTGGTAGTTTAGTGTCTCATGGTCCCTGACTTTTTTTTAATTTGAAAGAATCTAAAAGTATAGAATTTTAAACTGGACAGTAAAAACAAAAAAACAGCTTTTTATTTAAAAAGAGTAGAAAGATTTTGTAGGCACATCATAAGCAAGCCATGGCTAGCTCCAGTGGGATCCTAAGAGCTTAGATTTCACATACTTATTGGCCATGTGTGGTCCAAGATACAACTCCCAGAGCCTAAAATATAGAGATGTGTTTGTTCTGCTATTCATAAGCTAGTTGAAAATGCTGCTCCACTGTGATTCTCACAGCTCTATTATCCTGAGAACCAGATTCCTCCATGGCTTGCATTTCTCAACAGCATGCTAGACAAACTCATCACATAAACAGATGATGTTGACACAGTAGTAATAAACTTTAGTTCTTTAAGACATCAGCTTTGCAGTGATTCTCATTCTTGCCCTGACCCCCACACCTCGAGGGGACACTCTCAGTATCCGAAGACATTGTCACAAATACTGTGTATGTTAGGGGTGGTGGTGTTGGCATCTAGTGGTAGAAACCAGGAATGGTGTTAAATCTTCTAAGCCCAAGGATGTATATAGCTATGGCGGTTGTCTTACTTGGGGTTTCATTGCTGTGAAGTGATGCCATGACCACTACAATTCTTATAAAGGAAAATATTTAATTGAGACTGGCTTACAGTTTCAGAGGCTTATCCATCATCATCATGGTGGGGAACATGGTGGCATTAAGGAGAAGAAGGAGCTGAGAGTTCTAGAACTTAATCCACAGGTAGCAACAGGAGACCAAGTACCACACTATGTGTAGTTAAGCATATGAGCCCTCAAAGCCCGCCTCCACAATGATACACTTCCTCTAACAAGGCCACACCTCCTGACAGTGACACTCCCTGTGGGCCAAGATTTCAAACAGTCTAAGGGGACCAAACCTATGCAAACCAAGATCACTTGCTTACCTAGCATGTGGAAGGCTGTAGTTCTGTCTTCTATGTGGCAAATAAACCCCATGCAGTACACAATTATGACTCCTCCCTCACCAGCTATCTATTCTGACAGGTCAACAGTGACAAAGTTAAGAAACCATACACTAAATAAGCATGATTTAAATTGGCTAGTAAGAGACTAGGTATGTAGTTTACTTGGTAGTGTTCATATAGCATGCAAGAAATAAAGCTCTGAATTTAATTCCTAATGTGGTATAAAACTTGTGGGGACTGGAGAAATAGCTTAGCTGTACAGCAGGTGAATGGTGCTTTTTGAGCAGTTACGAGGACCAGAGTTTGGATCCCAGTACACATGTAGGAAACTGGGTGTTCTTGCACAAACGTAGCCCCAATGGGGCAGAGACAGAATCACTGATGCTTGCTGTCCCCTGTGTCAAGAAACGAAGAGCCCTGCCAGGGCAGTGGTGGCACACACCTGTAATCCCAGCACTTGGGAGGCAGAGGCAGGCAGATTTCTGAGTTCGAGGCCAGCCTGGTCTACAGAGTGAGTTCAAGGACAGCCAGAGTTAAACAGAGAGACCCTGTCTCAGAAAAAAAAAACAAAAAACAAAAAACAAAAACAAAAAAAAAAACAAATCCAGAAAACAAAAAAAACCAAAGAGGTAGAGGCAGGAGAACCAGAAATTCAGTGTCATTCTATTTATATAGTGAGTTTGAGGCCATCATTGACTATAAGAGATGTGGTGTCAATGATCAATAAATAGGGGCTAGAGACATGGCTCAATAGTTTTCCTTCCATTAGACCTAGGTTCAATTTCCAGTATCCATAATGGCGGCTCATGACTTTATAACTCCATTTCCAGGAGACCCAACACCTTCTTGCCTCTGTAGGTATTAGGCATGCACATGGTGCACAGACATACATGCAGACAAAACAATCATACACATAAATAAAATTTAAAAATAAATGTGTGGACTGTGGTGGTACATGCCTTTAATCCCAGCACTTGGGAGGCAGAGGTAGGTAGAGGTTTGAGGCTAGCCTGGTCTACAGAGTGATTTCTAGGATAGCCATGGTTACATATAGAAGCCCTGTCTTAAAAATAGCAACAAAAAGCCAGGCGGTGGTGGTGCATGCCTGTAATCCCAGCACTCTGGGAGGCAGAGGCAGGCAGATTTCTGAGTTTCAGGCCAGCCTGGTCTACAGAGTGTGTTCCAGGACAGCCAGGGCTGTACAGAGAAACCCTGTCTCAAAAACACCAAAAAAAAAAAAAAAAAAAAAAAAAAAGAGGTTTAGACGCACTGTAGTAACCTTGAAGGACGCTCTTCAACCTGTTGAACTTCAGGCTATACAGTGCATGGTCCAGATGGCCCAGTATTTGTGAACTGCCACCTATGCTAGCACATGCCTTGGTGATGCAGCTGTCTTTGAGTCATCTCTGCCCCTTTAAGTAGCTGGTTCACTAGGTAGGACTTTGTGGTATCAGTACTTAGGTCTGCTATGGAATCCCTATCTAGGATGAGTAGATGTGCGTGTTTTGGAATGCTTTATCACATAACAGTCACCCAACACCAATAAATAAATGTTTAAGAATGTAAGGAAGCATGGTAGAGGGTATCTAAAGAACGAGACTCAAGGTTGTCCCCCATTCTGCATATGCACGTGCATGCACACACAAAGATGAGAAGGAAGCAGATTTGCATGGCTTGGAGCATAGTGAAAGATTTTAATGTAATAAATATTTATTGGAAAATGGCATTCAAATTTTCATTCTATTCATTAGTGAAAGTGTATGTGTATGATGTGTGTGCGTGAGTGTGGAGTGTGCTATGCCACATGTGTGGCAGTCAGAAGACAAGTTTTGGGAGTCAATTCTCTCCTTCTGCAATGGTTCCAGATATCAGACTCAGGTGGTCAAGTGTCCACAGCAAATGCCTTTAGGCACTAGGCCATTTTGCAAGTCCAGGAAATTTCCTTTTTATAAAAGAGTTAATGTCCTAGCCCTGTAATCTTAGCACATAGACTGTAGAGGCAAGACGGTCACAAGTTCAAGGCCAGCCTGGGTTATGTTTAAGACCTTGTCTCAGCAAAACAAAACATGAAACAATATAAGTGATCTTCAAAGTACGAATAAGGATTCAGCCATCTGAGCCTTTAGATGCCAGTATCTCTGAAGCTCTTCACGTCACATATTTGTCTGCCACTGTGGGGCCTGTTCTGAGTGTGAGACAGTTCCTGTGCACTGCTCACTCTGTTCTTTGGGAGCTGGTGTGTGGAAGGTCATCTGTCCACTCCCTGGAGAGTGAGCTTGCAGAGTACACTGTGGCTCCTGAGAAGCAGAGGTGATAGGAGTTGAGAATACCTCTACACTATTTGGTTTTATCTCTTTCCAGAAAAGAAATTCTTCCAAACTTTTATTTTTCACCTGCAGCAAAACTTCAATGATTATTTAGGAGATACAGTGGTTAAAGAAAAAACACAAGTAAGAACTAGCATCAAAGATGTTATTTGTTGTGCTTATTTTTATGATGATTTTATTTTATATGAAATACCTCATATTTACCCCATATCTAAAAGAAATTCCTCACATTTAATATGCTAAGAACATAAACATTATCTTTTTAAATTCAACTTGACTCTTGTTTTTATTAGTTGTATTGAGAAATCAAATACTTGTTTCCTCTCTCTCTCTCTCTCTCTCTCTCTCTCTCTCTCTCTCTCTCTCTCTCTCTCTCTCTGTTTTTTGAAACAAGGTTTCTCTTTATATCCCTAGCTGTCCTGGAACTCACTCTGTAGACCAGGCTGGACTAGAACTCAGATCCACCTGCTTCTGCCTCCTGAGCGCTGGGATTAAAGGACTGTGCTACCAAACTTGACTAATGCTGTAGTCCGAAAGAAATGGGGCAGAGCAGGTGAGACGGCTCAGTGGGTAAGAGCACCTGCTGCCCAAGCCTGATGGTCCATGTTAGAGACCAGAAATCCCCATAATGTAAAAAGCCAGAGGCAGTAGTGCACATCTGTAATTCCAGCACACTTACAAGATGAGAGGCAGAGAGGAGAGAGGTGCCTGGAAATTCAGGACTCAGTTTTGGGTATGCAGCACAGCATGGGAAACGAGCGATCCTGCCTCAACAAGGTGGAAGATAAGAATCAGTGGACCCTGAACATTGTTCTCTGACACCTTCACAAGCACCGTTACACAACTGAAGAAAGGAAGAAAGAAAAAACTTAAAAAGAAGCTAGCCAGTTGGGAAAGGCTTATGTGAATGCACAGTCACTTTGCAACTACAGCTTTTTTGTTTGCTTGGTTTTTGTTTCCCAACAGCTGTATACCCAAATCTTGAAAGTAATCCTCCAGCCTCTACCTCCATAATGCTGGAACTACCAGTATGAACTGCTACACCACTCTTATGAGGAACTGGAGATGACCCTAGGCAAGCACTCTCTACTGAGAACTAAACTATCCACCTCCTTCTTTTTGTGGTTTTTTTGAAACTGGGTCTTGCCCTATAGCCCTGGCAGGCCTGGAACTCACTCTGTAGACCAAACTGGCCACACCCTCACAGAGATCCACCTGCCTCTGCCTGTCTAGAAGTGCTGGGATTAAAGGCCTACACATCCATGCCTAATCATTTGCTCTCATTCTCTCTCTCTCTCTCTCTCTCTCTCTCTCTCTCTCTCTCTCTCTCTCTCTCTCTCTCTCTCTCTCTCTGGTTTTTCAAGACAGGGTTTCTCTGTGAGGCCCTGGCTGTCCTGGAACTCACTCTGTAGACCAGGCTGGCCTTGAACTCAGAAATCTGCCTGCCTCTGCCTCCCAAGTGCTGGGATTACAGGCGTGAACCACCACTACCCGGCTCTCATTCCATTCTAAGTTATCTTTATTTTACTGGAAGTCTTGGAACCTTGAGTCTTAACATCTTGTTTCTCACTATCTCCTAGTGATGTCTCCTCCTATGTAGATGAAACCGGTACCTTCTCAGCCTCTCTTCTACCCAGCCTCTGTCAGTTTCACCTTTGCTTGCTGTTTTGTTTTGTTTTGTTTTGTTTTTCAGTCTGTAACATTTGGAGTTACAACTGCATCCTGTTCTGTAACTATAAAGACATACTCAGTGCTTTGGTAACAATACTGGCTTTACTATTTCTACGTAAATATTACTCCGAAGGACAAAAAAATATGACTCCAGGGACCGAAGTCGCTGCCCCTGGCCTTTTCCCTTTCTTGTGCACTAAGAAGCTACCTCTTTCTTTAAATTCTCTTGTTTAAAGTCCAGCCAGGGTTTGATTGCATGTATGGGCCATGGTGGGTTCTGTGACTTTATTTAATGCCTCGTATGTATCTATCATCCTCCCTGCCCGCTTCTGGAATCTGTGCCTCCTTTTTCTTCTTCCTCTGCAGGAGACACACACACACTGTTCTGACTTCTTCTTACAAGCTCTTTGGCGTCTACTGACTCATAGGCTTCGCAGACAGAGTGCTTCCCGGCCCTGCCATCTCCCAGTGCTGTTCTCCATTGGTAATTTACATGTTTCATTTGTTAATTCTTCCTTCTTTCCTTCGCTTTCCTTCCTTGATTGCTTTCCTTTTTTTTTTTTTATATAACTAGGCTGGCCTCATATTGACAATCCTCCTGCCTCAGCCTTCGTGAGTGTTGAGGTTACAAGTTTATATCATAACACTTAGCTATTTTCCCTTTTTCTTTTTGTTTTTTGGTTTTTCAAGACAGGGTTTCTCTGTGTAGCCCTGGCTGTCCTGGAACTCACTCTGTAAACCAGGCTGGCCTTGAACTCAGAAATCTGCCTGCCTCTGCTTCCCAAGTGCTGGGACTAAAGGTGTGTGCCACCACTGCCTGGCTCTTTTTCTTTTTTTATTGCCAGAACATATTAATTTGTTTTCATAGAGATTTGGCTTCTAATTTTAAACACATTCTTTTTATTTATTTATTTATTTATTTATTTATTTATTTATTTATTTATTTATTCATTCATTCATTCACTGTAGCTGTCTTCAGACATACCAGAAGAGGGTATCAGATCTCATTACAGATGGTTGTGAGCCACCATTTGCTTGCTGGGAATTGAATCCAGGACCTCTGGAAGAGCACTCAGCACTCTTAATCACTGAGCCATCTCTCCAGCCCCCTGAACACATTCTTGAGCATCCTGTCAGGAAAAAAAAATAGCCATCTTAATTAAGTGCTTGTCTTTTTATTTTATTATATGTTTTATTATATGTTTTCTTTATTTTTTAAGCCAGGTCTCACTATGTGACCTTCAATGTCCTGGGACTCATTATGTAGACCAGGCTGGTCCTGAAATCTGAGATCTGCCTGCCTCAGCCCCTTGAGTTCTGGGGCTTATGGTATGTGCCTGTGCCGTAACACTTGGATAAGCAGTTGATTTAAATTTTTTTGTGTATGTGTTTGGTTTGTTCAGGTGTGTGTACCATATGCAAGCCCGATGGCCACAGAAGCCAGAAGAGTGTGATGGACACCACAGAGCTGGAGTTACAGACAGTTGTGAGGCACTGGATGTAGATCCTCTGGAAGAGCAGCAAGGGCTCTCTGTATTACTTACTTTTCCGTTGCTTTGATAAAACACCATGGCTAAGGCAGCTGATAGAAGGAAGGATTTGTTTTGGGCTTAAGGTTGTAAAGGGTTGGGTTCCACGATAGTGGGTGGAGTGGAAGAGAACAGGACAGGCCCTTGGAACTCGGAGAGCTCCCGTCTCAAGCAGGAACAGGAAGCTGAGAAGGCACTGGGGAGGGCAGGAGGTTTTTGAAACCTCAAAGCCCACCTCCTGGGACAAACCTCCTCCCCAAATGGCCACACCTCCCAAACGTTGTTACAGGATATTTGGATCTTTTTCCAGTTGTGTGGCTCAGCCCTTAGCACACACCTCTAATCCCTCTGGCTGGAATATAGACAGGCTCTTAGTACTCACCTTTAATCCCCAACAGTGAAGGTAAAGTTAGCTTGTAGAAAAAAAGCACCCGTGTTTGAAAGTAATATCTAACTAAGTAGCAGACATAGTGATAAATCAGAGAAAGATTTGGCAGAATAGGATCTGCCCACCTCTCATGAGAAGAGGGAGGAAAAGGAAGCTATTTAAGGGAAAGACAGACAGTACAGGACAAAGAATACAGTTCAGGAATACATAGAGTTCATGGAGAGCAGCACAGTGAACTAAGAGGGAAAGTAGAAAAGTCCAGAGAAGGGAGGAAGCAGTGTTCCTGGGAGAGTTTTACAGAGACAGATTGAAGAGAGAACAAACAAGACACAGGTAAAGACAGAATGAGCAAGAGAACAAGAAGCCAGATGGTTAGATGGTTAGCCAGGTTGCTAGAGTTAGTTAGAGGCCAAGCAGAGCAATTCAGAGGCCAAGAGAAAAGCCAGATTGAATCAGTCAACTGGGCGAGGAGTTCAAGCCAGCACAACTGAGTTGAACCAGCTAGCTAGAGTTCCGAAGAACAAGAAAGGGTGAGTTTGTTCAGCAGCAGGTCTCAGAGGCTGAAAACCTTCTAGGCCTAGATAAGATTGTACGGAGGATAGAAGCTTTCTGGACTAGGCCTAGGTTGGCAGACAGAGGCAGTGAGCCTCCAGAAAGCAATCACAGCTGGAGAGTGGAAGTTACAGTTACAAATCCTTCCCAAACAGTTACACCAGCTGGTGACCAAGTATTCAAGCAGGAACATATGAGGTCCATTCTCATTCAACCTCCACAGGTTCTGAAACAAGGAACCATCTCTGTGGTCCTTCATTCTTAGCTTTTCACCATAGGAAGGGTTGGCAACAAGTGATCGTTAAAAACAGGAAGTGCGAACACATAAATGAGGCAAAGGCAAGAAGACATAGTGGGAGTTTGAAGATGGAACTGCACATACCTTTAGTCCCAGATCTTGGGGAAGTAGAGGCAGGCAGATCTCTGAGTTAAAGGCCAGGTCTACAGAGCAAGTTCTGGGACAGCAGGGCGGGGGAGGGGCTACTGTGTAACCTTGAACACTTGTAACTGGGGCTACTGAATAACCTTGTCTCAAAAACAAAAATAAAACAAAAGCCCTATGACAAACAATAACAACATAAAAGTACATCCCAATAGGAACTACCAACAGACTCACACAAATGTAGAAAATGCATACAAGTGGTTACAGGTGGAACTTCTTCTCCTCGTCGTCGTCGTCGTCCTCCTCCTCCTCCTCCTCCTCCTCCTCCTCCTCCTCCTCCTCCTCCTCTTCTGCTTCCTCTTCCTCTTTCTTCTTATTTGTTTTTCCCAGGTTGGGTTCTCTGTGTAGCCCTCGCTGTCCTGGACTTTGCTCTGTTGATCAGACTGGCCCGGAACTCACAGAGATCCACTTGCCTCTGTGTCCCAAGAGCTGGGATTAAATGTGCGCATAACCACCACCCATCATGGATTTTTTTTCCTTCAAAACAGCATCCCTTAGATCTGATATTGTGACATTTGATATTTGACATGAGATTCAGTTTTGGAGCCAACATTATAGTTCCTCTGATAGCATTTCACTGTTATAATTCATCGTGTCTGTATGGTCTGACAGCTCTCCAGCTCCGGCTTCTTTTCAGAGCAATAGGATAAACTTGATGTTAAACACTCTGTATCTGGAAACTGGAGGGCATAGTTTTTTGAAAGGATTGGTGTGAACTAGGGAATTCCCCCTACCAAGTTTTCAGCACAAAGGAGATTTATTTGCCCCAGAAGGACAAAGGGCAGGAATAAGAGACAAATACAGGACGCAGAGGACAACAGAGAAGAAGGGAGCATGGGGGAGGGAGGAGGGATATTTGTCCCTGAGTGGGACAAAGGACTGCCTCTGGATAGAGAGGAGACAGGTGTGGCCCAAAGGCAAATGCTGGTTTATGAAGGTAAAATGGGAAACTCCGCATTAGGATTATGCTCCGTTTTAATTGGGCATGTTAATGAGATGAGCCAAAGGGACATTCATTGATGGCTGCACTTCAGGACTTTCATAGCAGTCCTTGGCAGTCAGTCTCAGGAGAAGGAAGGTGGCTATAAAAGGGAACAGACTTTGGTGTCTAGCTTTAGGAATGTAATTGTTTTTTAGCAGGGCAGAGGGACTGGGGGAAGGGCAACCTGCCAGAGCCATGCCCACTGTGCCCACCATGCTCAGGTTGGCCAGATTCCTTTCATTTCTACCTTTTGTTTTATTATTGGGTGGCTTGGCTTGATGGTTGGTGAGCGTCCTTCTCTCTGGTTGCTTCCTGCTGGCAGGTTTCCTTCCCAGTGATGAGAAGTAAATGTGCTCTTAGACTCTTGTTTTCTCTTGAGAGTGAATTAAATGCAGAAAAAGGTTTATGGTAGCCCGTGCTCATAATTCCAGCACTTGGGTAGTAGAGGCAGGAGGACTAGAGGTTAAAGGTTATGTGATAAACCACCATGACCAAAAGCAGCTGGGGAAGAGAAGGTTGTTTCTTTCTTATACCTCTGAGGTCACGCTCTGTCACTGAGGGAAGTCAAGGCGGGAACCTGGAGGCAGGAGCTGAAGCAGAAGCCATGAGGGAATGGCTTGATCCTGTGACTTTCTTTATCACCCTGTTCGTTCTCATTCTCATTCTCTCTCTCCTCTCTCTCCTCTCTCTCTCTCTCTCTCTCTCTCTCTCTCTCTCTCTCTCTCTCTCTCTCTCTCTCTCTCTCTCATGACAAGGTTTCTCTGGTAACTCTGGCTGTCCTAGAATTTGCTTTGTAGACCAGGTTGGTTTCAAACTCATAGAGATCTGTCTGCCTTTGCCTCTGGAGTGCTGGGATTAAAGGCGTACACCACCACTGTCCAGCTCGTCCTGCTTCTGTATACAACCCAGTACCACCTGCTTAGAAGTCATATGTCTCGATGAACTGGGTCCTCCCACATCCACAGACTTGCCCGCAGGCCAACCTTATGAATACATTTTCTCAATTAAGATCCCCTCTTCCCAGATATGACTAGGTTTGTGTCAAGTTGACAAAACCAAGGAGCACAGCTATGTAGTGAATGAGAGACCAGCCTGGACTACATACAACTTTATCTTTGAGTAAATACATGAATGGAATGTGGGTGGGGGTGTGGTTCAGTGGTAGAACACTTGACGAGCATGTCCAGTAAGCGAGACTACACACACACACACACACACACACACACTACTATAGATCGATGGTATGTCACAGTGTTTAGCATGAGCAAGTTTCTGAATCAAAAATAAAAAGTTATGTGCTGGAGAGATGGTTGGGTGATTAAGATCATTTGCTGCTCATGCAAAGAACCTAGGTTCAGTTCCCAGTGTCCACATGGCAGCTCACAGCCATCTCTAACTCCAGTTCCAAGAGACCCAAATGCCACTCACTAGCCTCCATGGTCACTAGGAACTCGTTATGCACACACATATGTTTATGGGCATAAAATCAAAGAACTAAATCTTTAAAAAATAAATAAATACATACATACATACATAAATACATAAATAAATAATTTAAACACAAAAGACTAATGCTAGGCAGTGGTGGTACTTGCTTCTAAGTTCAAAGCCAGCCTGGTCTTCATAGTGAGTTCGTTAGCTCATCCATGGCTACAGAGAAACCCTATCTCAAAAACAAAAACAAAAGCAAAAGCAACCCCAAAACTAAAACCAAAACAACCAACCAATCAAACAAACAAACAAACAAACTAAAGGGGCAGTGAGATGGCTCAGCACATAGAAGAGCTTGCTCTGCAGGCCTGGCAGTCTGAGTACAATCCCTAGGATCCATGGTAGGAGAGACTTGAAATGGAAATTTCTGGTTCCTCTGGAGACACGGCTGTGTCATACGTAGTTTTTCTGGAAACTGTCTTATGTGAGGACGGATTGCTGAAGCAGTCACACGAGTGGATGTTTTGTTGAGAATAGACACATGATGTTTTTCTGGAAGCTGCCTGGGAAAGGGGCATGTGATGTTTTGCAGAGCAGACACTTGAGAAGACACGTGATGTTTGGAAAGGGTATAAAGTGTAACCAGAGAGTAGCGTTGGGTTGTCTTGCCTTCTTCGCTCATTGTTGTTTGTCATGACTCCATGGAGAAAAACACACCGAAGAGCTTCTCAAGATATTCCGGCAGCTTCTTCCCACTTCTGTGGACTTGGGCTGATTGGCGGAGTCTCTCAGTTTCTTCTGGATTAAACGGCTGTTGCTGATTTCTGAATGGTGTTTGTGAATGGATTCAGATACTGCTGCTGAATTGTGTGAACTGAACTGTTGATATCCTGACAATGAAGATTGGAATCACCCCAAAGAACTATTTCTAAACAAGCCCACACCCGCCTTTACCTATTAACCTTTCCTTTCCACTACCTCTGGTGGGTGGTACATTAGAAGGAAGGCTAAAGCATTTAAGAACGTTCATTAAACTAGGTTTAGAAAAATCAAAGCTTACAGAGATCTCTCTCCCCAAATTGTCCTCTTCCCTCCATATGCATATATACACTCATGGCACTCAGGAGGAGGAAAGAGAAGGCCCCGAGTTCAAAACCAGCCTGTGATACATATGAGACCCTCTCTCAAGAAAGCAAGCAAAATAAAATTACAAAATACAGAGGAAAACTCTGAGTGAGTGAGTGTGTGTGTGTGTGTGTTTTGTGTGTTTGTGTGTCTGTGTGCCTGTGTGTGTTGTTTGTGAGTGTGTATTTCCAGTTGAATGATATTGAATGGCGCTATGACACACTCAAGCATCTAGAATGATTTGGTAAAACTCATGTGCTAGAAGAAAAATGATTCTTAGTGTCACACAGAGAAGCCCCCAAACAAAGTGAATCTTGCAAGGCGATTTATTTTTACGAAGAGGGTGAGTCATGACCCAGACTGGCCTAGCACGCAGACAGGGTGGGACACTCACTCGGATTTTAGGGGTTTGGTTGGTTGGTCTTTTTCTTGATCTTATTTTGTTTTGAGATGAGTCTCTCTATTTAGTCCTGGCTATCCTGGAACTTGTTATGTAGACCAGGATGACCTCAAATCCTCTCCCCACTGTCTCTGCATCCTGAGTGCTGGGATTAAAGTCGGGCACTGCTTTTTATTCTAATGCAAGTAAAGACTGTGCTTCATCCCATTGGTGGGAGCCCAGCCTCACCGATGGACATGATACATATTCACAGGAGATGAAGAAAGTGAAGGGGGGGGGGTGTCTGCTGTTCTTTGTCATCAAGTCCCAGGAATACAACAGCGCCTCTGCATACACAAACTTTAAAACATTAAAAAATGTTTCATATATTTATTTGTATTTTATGTACATGGTGTGTTGCCTACAGGTATGACTGTGCACCACAGGTGTGCAGTTCCCACAGAGGCCAGAAGAGATTGTGAGGTTCCCTGGAGCTGTAGTTACAGACAGTTGTGAGAACCACATGGGTGCTGGGAATGCAGCCTTGATCCTCTGGAAGAGCAGTAATCAGTGTTCTCAACTACTGGGCTATCTCTCTAGGTCCTAAACAGAAAGGGTATTGTTTTCGTTTGTTTTCTTTTGTTTTTGTTTTTTTTTAGACAGGGTCTCTCTCTCTATGGAGCCCTGGCTGTCCCAGAATGCACTCTGTAGAGCAGGTTGGCTTTGAACTCACAGACAGCCTCCTATCTTTACCTCCCAAATGCTGAGAAATAGAAGTTTTACCAATTTGTGAGATAAAAAGATATTAAAAAATGTTTTTTTAAAGATTTATTTATTTATTATGTGTAAGTACACTGTAGCTGTCTTCAGACACTCCAGAAGAGGGCATTAGATCTCATTACAGATGGTTGTGAGCCACCATGTGGCTGCTGGGATTTGAACTCAGGACCTCCAGAAGAGCAGTCAGTGCTCTTAACTGCTGAGCCATCTCGCCAGCCCTAAAAAATGTTTTAAAAGGTAGAGGGAATTTGTGGATATTGGTCCTTGATTGGTTAATCAACTTTGATAGAAACACACATTTCTCACATATGTTTTTAGAAAGTTATTCGATAGCATATATTTATTGTGCAAAATGGATTTCATCATGACAGTTTCATACATGTCTATGAAGTATTCAGATTGTGTTTATCCCTATTCCCATCTCCTTGCCCCTTACAATCTGCCGCTGCCTTCCTTTTGCTTACTGGGCTTCCTTATGTTTTCTGTCTGCGTGTGCATGTGTGTGTATGTGTGTGTGTGTGTGTGTGTTTGTGTGTGTGTGTGTGTGTATGTATGTAGCCCATGAGTGACTAGTAGGTTTGATGTTGGATTTGGGAGCCACAGCAAGTCATATTGGTTATTCATCCTCAATAATACAGTATATTGTATTATATTATAGTACATTTATTATATTAATATTACAGAGTTCCTCAGTGTGGCCACATTGGGAAGAGAGACAAAGGGATCCAGGGACCCTGCAAGTCCACTTTGGGATCTTGACATAAGGTTAGTGTTTAACTTTTGTGTGTGTGTGTGTGTGTGTACTTGTGTGTACAGGTGGAATAGATTCCCTGGAGGTGGGATTGAGGAGCAAGGGTTCTTAACTACTGAGCCTTCCTCTCCAGCTTTGAGGGTGTGTTTTAAACAGAAGGCAACCAAGTAGTCTGGTCAAGGGGTTCTACTGCCCACCATTGTCTCGGCTCCAAGCCCCTCTCTCTCTCTCTCTCTCTCTCTCTTTTGCGTTTGGTTTTTTTTTCAAGACAGGGTTTCCCTGTGTAGCCCTGGCTGTCCTGGAACTCACTCTGTAGACCAGGCTGGCCTCAAACTCAGAAATCCGCCTGCCTCTGCCTCCCAGAGTGCTGGGATTACAGGCGTGCGCCACCACCGCCCAGCTCAAGTCTCTCTTGATAAGTGGCCGAGACAAGTTACTCCTCTGACTGTTCTCAGGACTTTTATTCTCCCAATAGGAGATTCCTGAGGAAGTTTTAGTTTCTTGGAGTGCCTGCTTTCTTTCCTTCTTTCCTTCTTTCTTTCCTTCTAAATTTCTATTTTATGCAAAGGGGTTTTGCCTGCATGTGTGAGGGAGTCAGATCCCCTGGAACAGGAGTTATAGACAGTTGTGAGCTGCCATGTGGGTGCTGGGAATCGAATTCCTGTACACTGGAAGAACAACCAGTACTAACTACAGAGCCATCTCTCTAGCTCCAAGGGATCCCTTCTTTGAATTGTCTGATAAGCAAGAATGGGAACATAAGTCTTTTTGTTTTGTTTTGTCTGTATCTATTCATCCCTACCATATAGGCTGATTACAAATTTAAATAGAGTTAATGAAAGAATCCCTGACAATTTACCAGTGGCTGTACCACTGAGGAAACTGTTTCTTCTCTAGCAACCATTAACTGCCTATAGCTTCTCAGGAGGCACTGGGACCTTATGAGTTAACAACCACAACAACGCGCGCGTGCGCGCACACACACACACACACACACAGACACAATGTTCCAATATGTATTTACAACATTCTGGAAAAGGCAACACCATAGACACTAAAGAAGATCAGCAGAACCAGAGGTTGAAGGATGAATGTAGTAGGAGGGAATATTTAAGGCAGAGAAAGCCGGGTGGTGGTGGCACACACCTGTATGTAATCCCAGTACTCTGGGAGGCAGAGGCAGGCAGATTTCTAAGTTCGAGGCCAGCCCGGTCTACAGAGTGAGTTCCAGGACAGCCGGAGCTACACAGAAACCCTGTCTCGGAAAAAAAAACAACAAATCCCCCCAAAAATAACAACAACAACAAGGCAGAGAAGAACTGTTTTGTTTTGTTTTTGTTTTTTGTTTGTTTGTTTGTTTTTTTAGACAAGGTCTCACGCTGTGGCTAACCATGTCCTGTATTTCATTATTGAAAGGTTTAGGTTTGAGGTCAAGGAGAACACTGAAGGGCCTGGCATGGTTGTGCATTCCTTTGATCCTGCACTTGGAAAGCAGAGGCAGAGGATTTCAAAATAAATGAAGGGGAACACTGAGACCAGTGGCTGTTTGGGTCAAAGATTTATTAATCTTTAACTATTAACACTCTAGATTGGGGGCTGGAGAGATGGCTCAGTGGGTAAGAGCACTGACTGCTCTTCCGAAGGTCATGACTTCAAGAGATCTGATGCCCTCTTCTGGTGTCTGAAGACAGTTACAGTGTATTCACATATAATAAATAAATCTTTAAAAGAAAATTACAAAAAAAAAAAAAAACCCTCTAGATTGACTGAAAGACAGCTGTGACAGCTGTGGAGGCCTTAAGGAGAGTGTAGGCCCATGTGGCACAGAAAGGTCCCTTCTTAATACATTTCAGAGGAAGGAGCTGGCTCTATACCATGTTACCGATGGGCATTCCATAGTAAATAATTGTAGTCAGGCTGGTTCCTGGTTGAGGGAGGGAGTGTGGTAGTCTGGGACCTCTGTGCAGAATCTGAATCTGGAAAGACAAGTTTACAAAAGAACTTTGCAAAACAACATGGTCTTAGCTAACAATTCTCTAGCCTCAACCTCATGGCAATCCTCCTGTCTCAGCTTCCTGAGTGTAGTGAGTACAGGGGTCATTGCCAAACAGTTTGCATTATTATTATTTTAATTAATTTAATTAATTAAATTTAATTTAATATTAAATTGAAATTTTTTGTGCTTTTTCTGAGAATTTTGTACATGATTATTACATTTATTTTATTTTTATTTTATTTTATTTTTTTTGGATTTTTGTTTTTTTTCAAGACAGGGTTTCTCTGTATAGCCCTGGCTGTCCTGGAACTCACTCTGTAGACCAGGCTGGCCTCAAACTCAGAAATCCGCCTGCCTCTGCCTCCCAGAGTACTGGGATTAAAGGCGTGCGCCACCGCCGCCCAGCTGATTATTACATTTAAATCTTCTCTGAAGGATGTGATAGGGTATTCCTTCGAATCAAGCACTGGGGAGGCAGAAATCAGCAGATGGATCTCTGAGTTGAAGGTCAGTCTGGTCTACAGAGTGAGATCCAGGATAGACCGGGCTACACAGAGAAACCCTGTCTTGAAACAATCCCACCACTCCACCAAAACCAATTTTCCACCTCTCTCCACTTCCTGTCAAGTTCATGACCTTTTACTGTATAATTGTTATTGCAACACATATCATATACATATGCATATACATATACAACATACAGAGCCCATTTAGTGTTCTTCTTGCATAAATGAGTTTATGGATGTATATTTGGAATGCGATAATTTATTAATCAAGTGTCTTGTCTCTGAAAAAGTCCAATTCCCCCTCTTTTAGCAGCCTCTGGTTGCCTGTAGCAGTCCATCTACTAGTGGGGCCTTGTGGAACTTCCCCAGTCTGAACTGGCATGTCATGTCTACTGATGTCATTCAAGAAGGTAAGGCCATTGTCTTTATAAGCAGGTGGTTAGAAACAGAGAATGATCTCACTGTGGCACTCAGGGACACAAACAGAAGGAAGGTAGCTTGAAAGGCAATTCTTGTTACAAACAGCAGCAGCAGCAGCAACAACAACAACAACAGCAAGTGTACCAAAAACCAAACTGGGTGAGGTTAGTAAGCAGTGAGGACTGAGATGGCTTCTGTCTTTTATCCCTGCTGTAAGTGATGTCTGTATCTCAGACCACTGGTGGAAATTTGATGACTTCAGGTCTGATTCTATTGGCTAATCTGTACAATGGAGAGAAGGTTCAGGAAATATGAACAGTTGCTGGACTATCTTTGATAGGAAGAAAACATTTCTCCTTGGTCTTGGATACGCAACCATATTGTTGGAATTTCTTGATGCAGCATGTGTGGTGTCTGGGAAGACACTAGCGAGTGGACATCTTTGTCCTCTGGCTTTTGCACTGTTGCTTCCCTCTCTTCTACAAGGCTCCCCAAGCCTTGGAGATGTATCAGTTTGGTTTAGTATCCCATCCCACACCTATGTTTTCTCTGTGAAGTCTTAAAAGAATTGGACCTTCCCTTTATGTTATAGAGACAACCAAGGGGAACAGCAATGGTCTATATTTATTTGGTAGTTTCTTGGCCTGGAACTCACCATTTAAACTAAACTGCCTGCCTCTACTTCCCAAGTGCGACTGTGTGTGTGTGTGTGTGTGTGTGTGTGTGTGTGTGTGTGAGAGAGAGAGAGAGAGAGAGAGAGAGAGAGCTGCTTGCCTGGTAGGATCAAATATATTTTATCAGACTGTAATACCTGCTCCCTTTTATTGGAATCTTAAAGAAAGAGGGCCCATAGTTTAGAATTTCCTCAGAGTCTCCTGCTGGGAGAAGGAAGGCTCCACCCGCAGGAGCAGCCCGAGAAAGAGTTGACCTCCCAGAACAAGGAAGGATGGTTGGCCCTTCAGGAGAGGATGAGGGCAGAGACAGCGGTGGGCAGCCACACCTTCGCCTGGCTGCTTCCTTCTGCCTTCTCCCTCACATTCTGTTCTAATGCTGCTCGCTCTTCTGTACGGACCCCTGGAGTAGACTTTGAGCCCTGCTCGTTCTCCTGGGCCCTCTCCCCAGTTTGCTCCTACTGCTACGTCTCTTCTCCCTTCACTACGAATTTTGCTCTTTCAATTGGTTTATTGAGGACTGGCCACAGAGGAACACTGTGTGTGTGTGTGTGTGTGTGTGTGTGTGTGTGTGTGTGTGTGTGAGAGAGAGAGAGAGAGAGAGAGAGAGAGAGAGAGACAGACAGACAGAGAGAGACAGAGAGACAGAGAAACAGAGAGACAGACAGAGACAGAGAGAGACAGAGAGACAGAGAGACAGAGAGGAGACAACTTGAAGGAATTGGTTCTGTTCTAACAATAAGGATTTTGGAACTGAACTCACATCTTTAGACTTGGTGGCAAACACTCTTACTTACTGAACCATCTTGCCAGCCCTAGATGGTTATTATCATCAACCATTTTTTCAACTTTTTAAAAGAGATTTATTTAAAAAAAGATTTATGCATTTATTATGCATGCAGTATTCTGCCTACATATATGACTGCAGGCCAGAAGAGGGCACCAGATCTCATTATAGGTGTTTATAAGCTACCATGTGGTTGTTTGGAATTGAACTCAGGACCTCTGGAAGAGCAGCCAGTGCTCTTAACCTCTGAGCCATTTCTCCAGACCTCATCAACCATTGTTTGTTGCTGTTGTTGTTTTGTTTTTGTTTTTTTCTAGACAGGGTTTTTCTGTATATCCCTGGCTGTCCTGGAACTCACTCTGTAGACCAGGCTGGCCTCGAACTCAGAAATCCGCCTGCCTCTGCCTCTCAAGTGCTGGAATTAAAGGTGTGTGCCACCACTGCCCTGCCCATTTTTTTTAATATCATGTTTTTGTATGAGCATGACTCAATAGTTTATATATTTGTGTTCTGTTAGTTTTACTGTGGGAAATTATCAATGTGCCCAAATTCTAGCTCCCATTGTATGACCCCAGTTTACGTTCCAGAGTCCTTCTTATTAGTTATGAACGTCATAGTCTGCAGCTCTTGCTGTGCTCAGGATTAAACCTAGGGTCTTGTACATGTGCCTCGTGCATCCACAGGGCTTCGTTGTGTGTGTGCATTTGAAGGAGTGGAAGCTTAACTCTGTAAACTTCATAATCAGTGAGGCTCTTCTACATAAAAATCCTCTTTTAGATATATGCATGGATGTAAACTTCATAACCAGTGTGACTCTTTTAAATTAAAAAAATTCTTTTAGATATTTTATGTGTATGGGTGTTTTGCCTACATATTTTGTCTATCTCATGTGTGTAGTTCCTGAAGGTGCCAGAAGAGGGCATCAGATTCCCTGGAACTGGAGTTGACACATGTTTGTGAGACAACCACATGGATGCTGGGAATCAACCCTGCAACCTCTGTAAGGGGAGCCAGTGCTCTTAAACACTGACCAGCTCTCTAGCTTCACTTTTTAACTCTTGTGTGTGTGTGTGTGTGTGTGTGTGAAGGTGGCCAAGGTCAGAATGGGGCATTGGATCCTCTGGAGCTGGAGTTATAGACAGTTATTAGAAGCATGGCATAGGTGCTAAGAATCAAATTCTGGTCCAGTGGAAAAGCAACAGATGCTCTTAACCAGCAAGCTATGTCTTCTGTCCCTAGTGCAGTGGTTCTCAACTTTTGGATCCTGACCTCTGCTGGGTCAAATGACTCTTTCCCAGGCATTGCCTATCATTGTTAGAAACCATGAGTAATTGCATTATAATTCATAACTGGAGCAAAATTACAGTTATGAAGTAGCAATGAAATAATTTTATGGTTGAGGTTTACTGCAACACGAGGAGCTGCATTAAAGGGTTGCAGAGGGCTGGAGAGATGGCTCAGCGGTTAAGAGCACGGACTGCTTTTCTGAAGGTCCTGAGTTCAAATCCCAGCAACCACATGGTGGTTCACAACTATCTGTAATGGGATCTGACCTCTTCTGGAGTGTGTGAAGATAGCTACAGTGTACTCAGGTATAGTAAATAAAATAAATCTTTAAAAAAAAAAAGGGGGTCGCAGTACCAGGAAGGCTGTGAGCCACTGGGCTAGTGTAGTGTGTCTTCCTTCACTCAGGCTTCCGCCATCTGTTAGTCAGCAACTAGTCTGCAGTTAGTCCGTCCCTCTCTGCCTGGTCCTCACTAGGGCTGCACGGAACAAAGAGGAAGAGTGAGAAACTGCTTCTCATTTCCTTCTCTCAAAACCATTCAGGTGATTTTTTTTCTTCAGTAAATTCTAGAACTTTAAGTACTATGTTTGAGGGGCTGGAGAGGTGGCTCAGTAGTTAAGAGCTCTGACTGCTCTTCCAGAGGACCTGAGTTCAATTCCCAGTAACCACATAGTGGCTCACAACCATCTGTAATGGAATCCAATGCCCTCATCTGGTGTGTCTGAAGACCACAACGGTGTACTCACATACATAAATCTTTTTTTAAAAAAGTACTGTGTTTGAAAATTGTGAGAGTCGCTGTCCTTTGCTTCTCCCTAATGTATGAGGAAAAGAACTCAGTATTTCCTTGGTAGGGATAGTTTCCTGTTTTTTTTTTTTGTTTTGTTTTGTTTTTTGTTTTTTTGGCACAGTGAGGGATGTCAGATCATTATTTTAGGGGCTTTGATGTGAACGGCTGTGGGGACAGGATAATGACACTTGTCAGCCTTATTGTTTACACAGTCTTGCTATCAATGAAAGCCCTGAGATTGTTTTTGTATAATCTTTTTATCAAGTAGAGGAAAATTTCTTCTATTTTTCGTCATTTTATTCCACAAATAGGCGTTGGGTTTTGTCAAATGCTTTTTCTGCATCAGGCAGGCCTATTTTTGAATGCTCGTTTGTTTGTCTTTGTCTTTAATTCCAGGAAATTCCTTCCCAGAATGACAGCTGGTGGACTGTTGACTTCCTTTAGGTCATCATCTGTCCCTTCAAAACAGTCTAGTCATGAAAATCAGTATTGATTCCTTTGAGAGTATTTGCTATCAACCCCATCTGCAGAAACACACCAACGCCACAGTTGATGTTGTATCCAATATTATTTTTTTCCCCATACCACTTTTTTTTTTTTGGTTTTTTGGATTTGTTTTTTTTTTTGAGACAGGGTCTCTCTGTGTAGCCCTGGCTGTCCTGGAACTCACTCTGTAGACCAGGCTGGCCTTGAACTCAGAAATCTGCCTGCCTCTGCCTCCCAGAGTGCTGGGATTACAGGCATGCACCACCACTGCCTGGCTACATACCACTTTTTTAAAAGAGAGAGAGAGAGAGAGAGAGAGAGAGAGAGAGAGACAGAGAGAGAGAGAGAGACAGAGGGACAGAGAGGGAGGGAAGGAAGAAGGGAGGGAGGGAGAGAGGGAGGGAGGGAGGGAGAGAGAGAGAGAGAGAGAGCGAGAGGAGAGAGAGAGAGAGAGAGAGAGAGAGAGAGAGAGAGAGAGCGAGAACATCTCATTTTCTAGCCCAGGATGGACTAGAACTCACTATGTAGCTTAGGCTGATCTAAGATTTTTTTTTTCTTTAATGTGTATAGGTGTTCTGCACAAATGCATGTCTGTTCACTGCATGAGTGCCTGTTGCCAGAGGTGGCCAGACAGGGGATTCCCTTCTGAATGAAATTTTGTTTGTGTATCTCCTTGTGTGTGGTGGATATTGAACCCTGGTCCTCTGGAAGTCTAGCAGTAGTGTTCTCAACTGCTGAACCATCTCCCTGGCCCCTCAATTCCATTTTTTGGGGGACTCAATTCCATTTTTTTGAGGAAGGGCAGGGTTTCTTTGTAGCCCTGGCTGTCCTGGAGCTTGTGCTGTAGACCAGGCTGGCCTCCAACTCAGAATCCACCTGCCTCTGCCTCCTGAGTACTGGGAATAAAGGCATGTGTTACCACTGCCCAGCCTCAATTCTAATTTTATTATCACTTCTAAACCTAAACTCCTGTCTTGAAGCTCTTAACTGTAGCTTTTGGGGTCTCAGTCCTTAAAAGTTACAAAAAGAAACAAGTTTACTCTAAAGAGTGAGATTTGAAATGTCTTTCAAGGGTCTTTGCTCATATGAGCTTAGTAATTTTTATAATCAAAATGGTTAAATAAGATACCTCATTATAGGTGATCATTTGGCATACTGGTGCTTAGTCTAAAGCCACAAAGAAAACACATCATGGGCCAGTTGTCTCCAAGTGTGATTACAGCTCGTTTGTTTCCAAACTTTTTTTGATTAATTAGCTTTGGAGAATGTTAGCTTATAGGTAAAAGCAGTATAAATTCAAATGACAGAAATATATTTTCTCAGTAAGAAAAAGTTATGGATGCTTTTACTTCCAGCACTCGAGAGGCAGAGGCAGGATCTCTATGGATCTGAGGCCAGCTTGGTCTACATAGTGAGTTCCAGGGCAGCCAGGGCTACACAGTGAGACCTTGTCTGGAAAACAAGCAAGCAAACAAAACCTTACACAGAGTAACAGACAGCTCTTGCTTAATTCTACTTAGTAGTGTACTTTAAAATACAGTTAGTTTAAATGTAGCATTCCAGTTTCCTGTTTTCTTTACCAACAAGACAGTGACTTGATTTGTATTAGCATGCTAACCAGAAGTGGTCTGATTAAAGGATAGTTTGGTCAAAAGTATTTTAAAGACAGTTTCAATAGTAACCTTTACAGTTTCTGCATAATTGTTGGTGGTTTAAGGAAGGATACTCATTTCTTGGTTTAGGGTAGTCCTAGCCTGAACAACTTTGCTCCTTTAAATCAAGACATATTTTGAAAGGAAAGCTTGGGTAAGTAGCATGGGGTCCCAAACCAAACTGCTGAATTCAACCTCTAGCTTCTGGTAACAACAGCCTCCAGGTGGTAGGACGGGCAATGCACTAAGTCTGTATTACCATTACTTCCAGTTTCACATACTAAAGCAAGTCTGTTATGAAATTTTATCATTTTCATTTGTCTTGAGTGAGAAATTCTCACAACCAGAGTATGGTGGCATATACTTGTGGTGGTATATATATATACACACGCAGCACAGACATACATAAGTGTTTTGGAGTGGTAACAATATGGAGATCAAATAACTGTATGAAGAAATGGGTTAAAATTTATTTGGGATATTTTAATATTCCCTCTGCAGGAATGTACGCAGTTAGTTACTAGGTTCACAATGAATTTTTTTTTCCCTGCTAGGATTTAAGGTAGTTCAAGCTGGCCACAAACTCCTGTCGTAGAGGATGACCTTGAATTCCTGCCCTCCTGTCTCCACCTCCTAACTATGTGCGTCTGTGTCTATACTCCAGTGAGTGCAAGTACACACAGAGTACAGAAGAGGGTATCAGATACCCTGGTACTAGTTACTGTATAGGGCAATTCACCATGAGTGCTGGGAACTCGGGTCCAGGTGGCCTCTGGAAGAGTAGCAGGGCTTTTAAGCTGCTGAATCGTTTGTTTAGCCCACCAAATAATTCATCCCCTCAAACTTTTTGGAAACGATCTTTTCAAATAACTCAGGCTTGCCCCGAATTCGTAGCATTACTGTTTTAGACTGGGATTCTAGGTATGCGGGACCACACCCATGTTCCGTTACACTATAACTGCAAGTGATTGGCTGACTAGTAACTGTTTCTACATAAAGTTTAAGAAAGATATTCTTCAAAATCGAATGAGGGAGTATACCCCACCCAAGACCCAAACAAACATATTGTAAATTCTTTGCAATGAGGTACACTAGGCTGAACTGTAATGTTTCCGGCACCTCATTAATGAGCATTTCTGTTTATTAAAAGATTTGGAAATATCGCTTCTCGCGTTTTGAGTAAGATCAAGTGCAAAAGATTTGGAACTAGAGCACTCGTCGTAAAAATCGGGTTCGGTTCCTAAGGAGAGGCTTGTCGGGAGTGTGCACTGATAGAGGCCTGCTTCCGGATCCTGCCCCAACCCCAACTCCACCCCCCCTCCCAGCTGGGAGCCGCTGAGATTCAGCCGCCCTCGCCACGAAAGGGCCTCTGGGCGTACCAGACGAGTCGCGCGGGCTCGGGTTTGCCTAGCGGAAATGCACAGGGCCCAGCACCACCCTCCCTGCCACGCGCAGGGCGGAACTCCGGCTGCTGCCACTCCCGGGGCTCGTAGGAAGAAACTGGGACGTTAAGGACGCAGGGCTGGCTGGAGTAGCAGCGCGTGGCAAGCGGGAGCCCTACCGCGCATGCTCTGCGCCCCGATTATTTTTCCGGCCCCGCCCCCTTCTTTGCTTGAGGCCCTCCTATCAGGCCCTGGGAACCCTTCTGCGCATGTTCACCAGGCCAGGTCCCGCCCCTGCCCCGCCTTTTCTGTTCCTTCTCAAGTTTCCCATCAGCTTCTCTCCGCGCTAGACCGGTCGGCACTCCCGCGCATGCTCCACCCTCTGGGTTCCTGCCCCTCTTTTGGTGCGGTCCTCTTTCCCCTCCCCCGCCAGCCTCCGAGATCGCTTGGTCTGGCCGGCCGGGCGGGCGACGTTCCCTGTGCGTGCAGGCGCTTGACTTCACTTCCGGCTAACGCGCTCCGCTTTGCCCCCTGGCCCCGGATGGTGACTGGCTGTGGTGCTGCACCTCCCGGGACTGTCACTGAGCGGCTTCCCAGTGTGATTGTGCTGAGCGCAGGCCGGAAGATGGCGGCTGCGGCTGCGGAGGCCTCGGGCTCGAGCTGCTCCTCCGCGGCGGCGGCGGCGGCAGCAGGGGCGGGGGCGGCCGGGGTCTCCGAGTGGCTGGTGCTGCGGGATGGCTGCATGCGCTGCGACGCCGATGGGCTGCACAGCCTCTCCTACCACCCGGCGCTTAACGCCATCCTGGCCGTCACCAACCGCGGGACCATCAAAGTCATCGACGGCACGTCGGGGGCCACCCTTCAGGCCTCCGCGCTCAGCGGTGAGCGCGGCACGCCGGGCGGGGGCTGGGCCGGCCGCGGGCGGAGTCGGGTTGTCGGGATGCTGGTCGAGGAAGCCTCCCAACCTCCGGGATCGGCCTCGGAGGGGCAGCGTGAAGCGGGAGGGTCGGAGAGGCCCGGAAGCCACGGCCGAGGACCTTCGGACTCTGAAAGCAGCAGCGTTTGGGGACGAGAGCTCAGTTTGGCGGGGTGCGCTGCGAGTTGCTTTTCGGGTCTTTTGCGCTTGGACTAGCCTGGTCCTGTGGGAGAGATGAGGAGGCCTTGGAGGTCGGTGCCGGTGAGGGCCGGGCCCTCGCTGGGCTCTTGGACGAGATTTTGGGCCAGCTACGGGCTGGACCAGAGGAAGGGCTGGTAGACTTGGTTGTCGCGGGAGAGATGGGTGGCCGGAGGCAAGGGGCGGGAAGCTTCCAAGCAGGCTGTCTTGTCCTCTCTTCTTGGGGAGTAGCGGCCCTCCGGCTGTCGTCAGGTCCTGTGGGTGGTGCGGGGACCTCCGAGGGCTCCGCGTTCGCATGGGGGTGGGCTGGGGTGGGGACTGCGCTGGGGAGGTAAGTAGGAGGGGGAAGGCCAGCTGCCCGAACTGTGCTTGCTGGACTATGGGACTCGCAGAGTGCAAAGGGGACTTGGTCCCCTGCCTCTATGAGCTCCCACCCTTCCAGGGTCAAGAAGCCTAGGCCCATTGTAATTAGGTGGAACTTCAGGCCCTTTCAACTTGTTTTAGCATAGAGAGCCAGAAATTGGTAGTTGGAAGTGTGTCTGGATCTCATCCACCTTGGAAGGAGAGCCCTTGGGTGGTGGAGACAATGGTTCAGGAATTGGACTTTCAGGATGTACCAGGTCAAAGCTCGTTCAGTGGACAGACTGGGGTGTTTTGGGATAGCCCTAGCTAAGTTGTTTGAGATGACATTTCATTTGTGAATGAATGGTGCCTTAATTTTGACGTTAAAAGTTAAAATTGAGAAGTTCATGTATTAGTGGGTTTTAAACTCAAACCCTGAGATAAATTGTAACAAAGTGCAGGTAGCCAAATGGACGAAATTATGTGGTCTACCAATTCAACAGACACACACGGATAAGCTTACTGTGTGAGTAATGTCATAAGATTAAAAGGCAATTTAGGAATACAAAGATGGAATTAGAGATGTTAATTTTTGTTGACTTGTGAAAGAACCGGCTATATATAGTTAGTATGTAAACCTGTAATATATGTAAGAGATGCCTAAGAGAAAGTTTTCAGTGGTAGGCTTGTAAAATTCCCTTTCCTTGGCAAGTGACTGTAAGTGACAGTATAGATGGGCCAGATGTAGCAATGCTCACTTACTGCAACTGGACATAACAGGTTGGTAACTGTGTCTGAGAGAGAGAGATGTTCATGAACAGGTGGCTCTTAAATGGAAAGGACTTGCTAAATGGTCATGTATTCCCCTACTTGGCATAAGAAATAAAACATTGCAAATACACAAGTTTACCGTGGCTCCTGAATTACATTTCACTGACCCTTTTCCTCCTTTCCCCTGAATGCTACATTAAATGTAGTCTTTTCACTTTCATACATGGCTATACTTTTAACTAATTACCCATTATTTTCATGATTTCTAATTTAGAACGAATAGTGTCTTTTTCTTTCATTGGTTGGTTTTGTTTTTGTTTTTAGACAGGAAATTACGTTTGAACGGGAGCTCCACCTGCATCCGTCGCCAGAGTGCTAGGTTCAGGAGAGCGAGCCAGTGCTCCAGGCTTGATTTGTTCTTTATTTTTATTTATGTATATGAATGTGTGTGTTTTGAGCGTGACATGAGTGTGCAGGTGCCCATGGCAGTCGAAAGAGTGGGTGCCTTGATGTGAGTGTTTGGACTGGAGCTCTGGTCCTCTGGGAAAGCAGCAAACTCTCTTCACGACTGAGGTTTTTCTCCAGCCTAAGTGTCAGGATTTCTACAAAAAGTTTTATTAAGAAGAGTACAGGTGTTTTAAATAGTTTAATTGGGATGGTTTTGTGTCTGGAGGCCATGTTCCAGAACAATAATGTGTGTCAGGGTTTGTTTAAATGGTTTTATATTTACCTGCTGTATACAGGAAGGAAATATTCACATTAGAGTTAAAGGAGGAAGGTTGAAGGTGTATAATATGAATGTAAAAATAGTTTTATTAGACAGCACAGAAGGATATGCACTTGTAGAAGGCCATGCGTAAGGATTGAGTATGTGATTAAAAGTATGTAGCTGGAGAGATGGCTTAGTGTTTAGTAGCACTCTCTGCTTTTCCAGTGGACCTGAGTTAGCTTCCAAATGTCTCCTCCCTTTCTCTCCCCATCTCCTCCTCTCCCCTTCTCTCCCTCTCCCTTTCTCCCTTCCCCCTTTCCCCTCTCCAACTAATGAAAGAAAAAGACACCATCCATCCTAAAAAAACCTCTCCCCCTCTCCCCTTTTCCCTCCCCCCTCGAAAGTTTACGGTTAACAATAAAAGGACTGTAGGAAAGCATTTTACAGAATGAGAACTAAAGTTTCTTATGAATTATGCTTTACAGAGACTGTAGGATATTTGTGTCTAAATGAGGGGTATAGGAATGCTGCATTCCGTGTTTAACCTGGAATAATTATTTTGTAGGTAACAGTTTTAAGAAATAGCAAATAACTATTGGGTGACCATGGTTCTAATAAAGCTCCTTTTTTTCAATCCAAGGGAAGTGAACTACCTTCTTTTCTGTACTAGAGAATAATGTCTTTGTCTGAGGGGATAAATGACTGGGTAGCCATATGGAATTTTATTGGGTTACAGTAATACTATTGGGATTCAGTTTGTAGAGGTTTGGGTAGCTTGTTAGTGTAGATTGAAATTAAAGAATTGGAGCAGGATTTACATATATTCAGTTTGATATCAAATTGATAATCTCCCCATTCCCAGGTTTCTCTCTGTAGTCTTGGCTGTCCTGACATTCACTTTGTAGACCAGGGAGGCCTTGATCCATGTTTTCAAATTACCTGTATCTGATATAAAGTCTTAGTAAATATACTTTTACCAGATTAAGAGTTGTCAGGATATACAGATTAGGTAGGTGTTTTTGTTCCCTATTAGAGTACATAAAGAGTTAATATTTTCCCTCTCTGCATAGTGAGTTCTAGACTGGCCAGTGATACATAGAGAGACCATCTTGAAATTAGTATTCTGGGGACTGGAGAGATGGCCCAGAAGCTAAATAGCAGGTGCTTCTTAGACGACCCAGGTATAGATCCCAGCATGGCGGCTAATAACTGTCTTCTAAATCTAGTTGTTGCAGGGGAACTGAAACCCATTTTTCCCCCCTGTGGGCTGTGTACACGTGGTGCACTTCCATTCATGTGGGCAGAATACTCATATATAAAAAAGTTCTGCCTTCCATGAGCTCTTCTTCAGTCTTTTGCCACGTCTAATTTGTTCTGTGAAGTGGATTTCTTCTCTTTTTCTTTCTTTCAGTGTTTTGAGACAGGGTTTCTCTGTGTAGCCCTGGCGTCCTGAAGCTTACTCTGTAGACCAGGCTCTCCCTGGCTTCCCACCATTGCCTCCCTAGTGCTGCTGGCAGAGGTGTGTACTGCCGCTGCCGAGCTAATTTTCTTATAGTACTTTTGCTTTCTTGGAATGTACCAATTTCCTCCAGTTAACTAGGTAGACTAATCTTTGTTTTTTAGATTTATTTATTTTATTTATATGAGTACACTGAAGCTGTCTTCAGACACACTAGAGAGCATCAGATCCCATTACAGATGGTTGTGAACCACCATGTGGTGGCAGGGAATTGAACTCATGACCACTGGAAGAGCAGCCAGTGCTCTTAGCTGCTGCTGACCCTAAATCCATGCAATCTCTCCAGCTCCGTCTAATCTTAATCTTACTTAGCATTTGTCTGGCTTTGTTTTGTGTTAGAGTATTACTCTAGTACAGGCACCCCAAGTGTTGGAATTATAAATGTGAGCCACCATGCCCTACCCCTACTCAGATTTTACAGGGTTGTCCTGGAACTCTGTAGACCAGACTGGCCTGGAACTCAGAAATCCGCCTGCCTCTGCTTCCCAAGTGCTGGGATTAAAGGCATGGGCTACCACTGCCTGGCCCCTACTCAAATGTTAAGATCTAGAACCTATCTTAGCTTGGAGAGCCTGTTAGCCAGAAAAGGTAGTGCCTCAGCTGTGCAGTGTAGGAAGAATCCGAGTGCCTGGTGCTTACACCTTACAGGTGCTGCTAAACCTTGCTCAGTCTTGGTGGGTCCCCCCCCCCCTTTTTCTTTCCCTCCCTCCCTGCTTCCCTCCTTCCTTCTTCGATACAGTGTATCCTTGGCTGGCTTGGCATTGCCTTGTGGAACAGGCTGGTTTCAAACTCCTGTCTGCCTCTCCCTGGCTCCTTAGTATTGGCATCAAAGGATGCCTAGCACCCATCTTCAGTTTTGTTTTAATTTGCAGTTCTCTAGTGATTCATGGTGCTTAACATCATTTCATTTGCTCAATTGCCTCTTTTTTTGTATTTATTTGCTGACTTTGTGTCCCCTACCACCTTCCAGCAGGGAGAAGCCCATGAATGGGCTGTGCCCGTGTTAGACAGCACTTCACCACTGAGCTGTACACCCCAGACCATGAGTGGATTTTAAAAACTAAAACCACCTGCACCCGTAACATTTATGTATACTAGGTAGGCACCTTTCTAGCCATTTTAAAATTTAGCATAATTGGAAGTAGCATGTTTCATCTTAGTGACTTTGTAACCTTTACTAAATCACTTAACATTTCTTTTCTAATTCCCTCATTTGCAAAATGGTGGTAACAATGGGTTTTAGTTGTGAGGATTTAAGCTCCCTTGGTCTGTCTGTCTCTCTCTCCCCTCTCTTGCTTATAATAGTGTACTTACCAGTAAGTACTAAAACAACAACCACTACCACAAAAAAGTACTCCCCACTTTTATTTGTAATCCTTGTAAAAAAAAAAGTTGGTTTTGTTTTTTTGTTTTCCTCCAAGACAGGGTTTCTCTGTGTAGCCCTGGCTGTTCTGGAACTCACTCTGTAGGCCAGGCTGGCCTCGAACTCAGAAATCTGCTTGTCTCTGCCTCTCAAGTGCTGGGATTAAAGTTGTGTGCCACCACTGCCCGGCCAGGGTTTTGTTTTTTTTTCTTTTCTCTTTTGGATTTGGGTTTTTCGAGACAGGGTTTTTCTGTATAGCCCTGGCTGTCCTGGAGCTCACTCTGTAGACCAGGCTGGCCTCGAATTCAGAAATCCTCCTGCCTCTGCCTCCCAGAGTGCTGGGATTACAGGCGTGCACCACCACCTCTCGGCTGGAAGTATCTTCTGTTGTTGATGATTTTTCTCTTGTTCACTGAAATAGCACACCCCCACCCCCCTGTTAGCAATATATGTTGTATTGATTATTTATTTAAGTACTTTTGAGTATTCAGAGGCAGCTTTGTCAGGTAGCCATGGGTTTTGAATTATAGCCATGTGAACTTCTTGAATCTCATTTTCTTCATTTAATATGATGCATGTGAAGATTAAGTGATCAGTCCCTAAATGCATCAAACATGTAGTAGACACTGAGTGAATGAACGCCAGTTTTCTTGTGCCTTACGCTTCTTTAGTATTCTCATGCTTCTCCTGATTATGTAAAACATTTAATTAGCTTAATATTTATGCATAGAAGATAGATGTTATTCAAATGTAGATGGAACTATGAATATGGTAACTTTATAATTTACGTTTTGATAAACATATTTGTTTTTTTCTGTTCCTCCACCTCCTGCTGGAGATTAAGTCTTGTTCCCTGGCACTTGTAGGCAGGTGTTTTACCAGTGAGTTTTTTATTTCTAGCCTTGAATAAAACACTTCTTTCTGGGAAAGATTTATTTTTATTCTTTTTGTATATGAATGTTTTGCCTGAATGTGCACCATGTGTGTGCAGTCCCTAAGTAAGCCATATGAGGGCATTGGAATCACTAGAACTGGAGTTACAGATGGTTGTGAACCATTATATTGATCCTGGAAACTGAATCCAGATCTCCTGTGAGAATATCAAGTGGTTCTAACTGTTGAGACATCTATTCCACCTCTGGATAAAATATCTTTTAAGTATATTGGTGAGGCTAAATATCAGAATGAAGTTAAGGCTGTTTGTCGTATAACTAGTTATGTATGTGTATACGTCGATCATGTAGTATATGTTTATAATTGTGATATACATGTGTGGATATTAATCAGTGGTTGTGATTATATATACATATATATGAAGAAATCTGATATCTTAAATTTCCAAAGTGGGTTCTAGATCTGTGTTGCAGGGGAAAGAAGATGGGTACACAGTATTTGTTTGTAGCTAAACATTTCTGAGAACCTCTTGGTATTTTGAGAACAAGGTCTTACTATGTAGCTCTGGCTGGTTTGGAACTCAGAGATCAGGCCACCTCTTCTTTCCCTAGTGAATATTTTCCTTGAGAATATTTTTCTAATTACCAGGTAGACAGGACTTGGGAGAAAATTGTGCTACCCACACGTGGTAGCTCATGTTAAAAACATGAGAGGCAAAGGCAGAGAGGTAGGAATGAATTCCAGGTCTACCTGGTCTACATAGTTAGTTCTAGGACAGCCAGGGCTACTTAGAGAGACCTGTTAAAAAGCAGATAAAAAGGAAAGGGAAAGAAGAAAGAAAATTATATAGTATTTGCAAACAAGAAAAAGGTCTCTGTGCTCTAGTCTAGCTTTATTAAAGTTTAGATTGGATATATTTTTTCGCCTTATACAGCTTTTGTTTTGCATCAAGCTCTTGCCAGTTCTAAGCGAGTACTCTACCACTTAGCTACATATCAGGAGCTGCTTCTGATTATTAACATTACTTTTTTTTAACATTTCTCTCTCTCTCTCTCTCTCTCTCTCTCTCTCTCTCTCTCTCTCTCTGTGTGTGTGTGTGTGTGTGTGTGAGAGAGAGAGGGGGGGGAGGGGGAAAGAGAGGGAGAGAAAGAGAGAGAACACACTCACGCCATTGTACTTCTAGAGATCAGAGAACAACTTACAAGAGTTGGTCCTATCCTTGTATGGGTTCCAGGGATGGATTTAGGCTCTCTGGCATGTTGGTATGTGCTCTTATCTGTTGAGGCATCTTGTCTGCCAGATTATTATTATTTTTATTAATGTATATCCATTATACACATTGATGTGTTTCATTATATTTTCTTTTACAATTTATTTATTATTTGTATGTACATTGTAGCTGACACCCCAGATGAGGGCATCAGATCTCATTACGGATGGGTGTAAACCACCATGTGGTTGCTGGGGTTTGAACTCAGGACCTTCGGAAGAGCAGCTAGTGCTCTTAATGGCTGAGCCATCTCTCCAGCCCTTATTATGATATTTTCATATATGTAAATCATGTACTTCTACCCTGCCTATTTTTGATTTGATTGGTTTGCTCTAGATCAGTATTTCTTTTTGGTTTTTTTTTTGGATTTTGGTTTTTACGAGACAGGGTTTCTCTGTGTAGCCCTGGCTGTCCTGGAGCTCACTCTGTAGACCAGGCTGGCCTCCAACTCAGAAATCCACCTGCCTCTGCCTCCCAGAGTGCTGGGATTACAGGCGTGCGCCACCACCACCCGGCTAGATCAGTATTTCTTAGTGTCCCTAAAGCTGTGACCTTTTAATACAGTTCCTCATGCTGTGGTGACCTTTAACCATAAAATTACTTTCATGGCTACTTTATAACTGTAATTTTGTTGCTGTTGTGGATCATAATGTAAATGCTTTCCATGGTGTTAGGCAACTTGTGTGAAAGGGTCATTGGCTACTAGAGGGGTTGCGACTTACAAGTTGAGAGCTGAGGACTCATCTACATGCATGCTTGACTATATTTCTCTTTTGAGTCTATTTTTCAAAAAATAGGGTCTCAAATATCCCTGGTTGGCCTTGAACAACTGTATGTATTGAGGATGACTGACTTCTATCTTCCTGTACCTCCTCCTGAGTGCTGGGTTATAGGCTCTGCTTCTGTGCTGCTGAGGTTTCCTCCATGCTTGCTCAACTGAGCTGTCTCTGTAGTCCCAATAACAATTTCTTGATTAAAGTTGGAGCCCAGGGTTGTCTTTTTGAAGACATTTTAGAGCCTATGTAAAAATGAAAATTCTTTCAGTGATGGAAAATTTAAATGACTCAAACCAGTTCTTAATTGTCTGACTAACTTGGTACATAGCTTACATTCAGTTATTCTTCAAGAGATAATAAACATGATGTAGAATTGGGACTTCAGTAACCCTTAGAAAATAGTTTAGTTATCTTTTGGATACATTTGTGTTATTTGTTTTTTTTGTGTTCAGAAAAATTATTTCATTAGCAAAGTTTCCAAAATAGCTAAAATTGCAAGCAAAGCTAAGTGAATATTATCTGTAGGGATTTCCTGCACCTCAGACAGTCCTTTGTTGCCTATCTTTTCATCTTCCTTCATCTTTTCATCTTCCTTCCCAGTATCCTCATGGACTCTGCAGTGCGCTGGAGAAGAGGGGGCACTGGGGAAGCTTGCTCCTCCTAAGACCTCAGCTGGGTCCTCACTGGCACGCACCTCCGCCTCCTCGGGGCGAGCGAGGAGTGTGCGCTTGCTCTGACTCATCCGGTGGACTTTGCTGATGATAAATGATGACCCAGTTTATATCACACGCTTGTTGTTCTTTCCTTTTGGGTTTTTTTTTTTTTTGGGGGGGGGGTGTTTCAAGACAGGGTTTCTCAGTGTAGCTCTGGCTGCCCTGTAGACCAGACTGGTCTTGAACTCAGAAATCCTCCTGCCTCTGCCTCCCAAGTGCCTGGCCATTTTTTCTATTTTATTAGCAAAACACCTATAATTAGGTTTTAAGACCCTGTCCCCACTTTGTAGGGTCTTTATGTAGCCCTGGCTTTTCTGAAACTCTGTAGACCAGTCTGCCTTGAGCTCAACATCCTTTTGCTGCTGGTGCTGCTTCTCCTCTTCTTCCTCTTCCTCCTCTCTTCTCTTGAGTGCTGATACTGGCATGAGCTGCCATACAACATACATGTATTTCTTTCTTCCTCTTTCTCGTCCTCCTCTCCTCTCTTTAAAAATCTTGTATAGTTATTCAAAGTTTTACTTTTCTTCCCAGGTTTTCCTAACTCTTAATTCCTTACAGTTGGTCTTACTCTAACAGAAAATGTATCCTAATCTTTTAGTAGTTTTAGACTTACTAGTGATTGGCATTATAAGAGCTCACACTCTGGAGCCCAACAACCTAAGCATTAGTTGTTCATTATTGTTGGGTATGTATTGCCCTGTGTGTGTATTAGGGCATGCATGCATGAGTGCATTCGTGGTGTGTGTGTGTGTGTGTGTGTGTGTGTGTGTGTATGTGTATGTGTATGTGTGTATGTGTATATGTGTGAGATAGGCCTTACTGTGAATCCCTAGCTAGCCTGGAGCACCCTATATAGCAAGCATCCAGGGGCAAAGGTTATCTGAACTATTTCATACTATTCAAGAAATGCCTGAGTGCACGTATATAAGCTCTTTATACCATGGTGAACAGTTGAAATCCAGAATCTATTACTTGGTAGTTGTACCTCCCAATGATGCAGATATTGCTCTCGTCTAGGTGTAAGGGCACTCATGTAATCCCAGCACTCAGAAGGTGAGGCAGAAGGATCTTGAGTTGGAGGCCTGCTTAAGATACACAATGAGTCTTATCTCAAAAAACAAAACAAACATATACAAACATATATTGTTCTAATTTGTATTATAGTGTACCTAGTGATATTTCTGTTCATGGGAAGCTGGAGAGGGGTAGTTTTTTTTTTTTTGGATTTGGTTTTTTCGAGACAGGGTTTCTCTGTATAGCCCTGGCTGTCCTGGAATTCACTCTGTAGACCAGGCTGGCCTCGAACTCGGAAATCCACCTGCCTCTGCCTCCCAGAGTGCCGGATTACAGGCGTGCGCCACCACCGCCCGGCTGAGAGGGGTAGTTTTAATAGAATACCTATAGCAAAATCATAATATACTTATTAACCTTTCTTTTTTTGTTTTGTTTTGTTTGTTTGTCTTTTTGAGACAGGGCTTACTATGTGGCTGTGGTTGTCCTAGAACTTACAATGTAGACCAGGCTGGCATCAAACTCACAGAGATCTGCCTTCCTCTACTTTCTTGATGACCTTTCAGATAGCCACAGATTACCACTGGAATTTCAAACAAACAAACAAACAAACAAACAAACAAACAGCCCCCAATCCAAAATACATACTATATAGAAGACATGGTTTTTTTTTTTAACTGTTTACCATAAAAAGCTTTTTAATTTTTATTTATTTTTATTTTGAGATAAGTTCTCACTGTATCCCAGGCTGGCCTCAGTCTCACTGTGTAGCTAAGAATGACTTTAAACTTCTAGTCCTCTTGTCTTTCCTTGGGAGTTTATAGGTTTGTATCATTTCATGTTCCTCCCACCTCAATCCCACTTAGTTTTATGTAGTATTGTGGATCAAATCTAGACTTGGTGAATGCTAGGCAAGCACTCTTAACAACAGAGCCAGGGGCCAGCCCTGTTACAGTCAGTTTTGATAGAATCAGAAGAAAATCTTAAAATTATAATAAGTACCGTGCAGAGTCAGGGTGGTCCAACTTGACAACAGTTGAACTCACCGAACAGAAAGATGTTCAGATTAATATTGAGGGTTTATGAAGGAGTGAGCCTGAGCTGAGACAGAGGCCAGGGCAAGATCATAACTGAGGGAGGCTGAGGTAGGCACATCCGTGAGTGTGAGGCCAGGCTGCTCCACAGAATGTTAGACCAGTGAGGGCTACACACTGAGCCGTGCCTTTCAAAGGAACAGTTAAACAAGTTGGAATTGAGCTGGAGCTTTTGCTTTGTGGTACCTCACTTGCCTAGCGTGCACAGAGTTCTATTTTGAGATAGAAAAAAGTGTGGACTTGATGTTAATAGTAGGGAGCCATTCATGTGCATTGTGATGTGATTACAGGTGCCTTTAGAATGCTTTGATGTTGTAAGAAGTGATGTGAACTTCATGAGAGTGTTTTTGAGATAGGACCTCATTATGTAGCCCTTCTGGCTTGCAACTTAAAGTTTCAACTTCTGTCTCTTGGGTACACCAAACCCTGCTCGTTTAAGTTTTTTAGGTAGAAAATATAATTTAGTGAATGTTAGGGATAAGAGAAATTGACAGGGCGAAAGTTACCCTTAAGTTCTTGCTAGAAGAACAATGTTTATTAAGTTGAACACGTAATTCAGGAATTATGAATAGTTTTTGTTGAAGAAAGCTGTGAAACAAAGCTGAGATAGCTTTCTCAGTTGTGATCTTTTTAAGGTAATGTGAAGATCAGAAGGCACTTAGAAGTTCAAGGTAGGGTTAGGCATGGTAACCTGGTAACCTGGAAGGAGAAGAGAGAGAATCAATGGTAGTTCTAGGTCTTATAGTGAACTCAACAGAGTGAGTTTGAGGCTAGCTTGTGCTGTGTGAGATCCAGTTTCAAAAAAACCAAGGGTGGGGGGAATCTTAGTTATTTGGTAGACTGAGCAGTAGTGATTTTGAGTTTAAATTCTTCCTGGGCAACTCAGAACCCTTTAAGAAAGAGTGGTGAACAGACATATATACAAGTAAAATGACTATACACATAAAATGATAATTTTTTTTAAGTGCTGAGGATGTAGTTCAGTGGTAGACTGAACTATACTTGCTTAGCATATATGAAGCCCTGGTGGCAGTGCCCAGGGGATATTCAAGGTAGAAAGGTAGCAGAGGGGAGAGAGCTTTCTTAACGTGCATGGGATGCCCAGGGTCTATCTCTTGGACCACCAAAACACAGGGAAAAGATAGAAGGACAGAAGAAATGGATTCAAGGTTGGAGTGTGGAGATTCGGAAGGCACTGGTGTTTATTGGAAGCCAGTCTGGTGGTAGTCACAGATTTTGGCTTTGCTGTTGCTTTTCTGTGTACTGGTTTTCCTTAAACAGCATTAGTGCTTCATAAGTTATACATAACTCTCTTGGTTTATTGGAAAGGTTGACTTTATTGTATATTTGTAACATTTCTTGGCCTACTGCTTACACTTAGCACCATTATTTATATTGGTGTTAAAAACTACAGTTCAACAAATGTTTATCTGAAAATGGGGTTGATCTGATAAGATAGTTTTTTTTTTTTTTTTAGTTTTTTTGTTTGTTTGTTTTGTTTTGTTTTGTTTTTTTGAGACTGGATAGCCTACATAGCCTTGGCTGTTCTAGCATTTTATGTAGACTAGACTAGTCTCAAACACACAAAAGTTCCACCTGCTTCCTGTCTCCAGAGTGCTACGACTAGAGGTGTGTAGCACAATATGTGACTGTTGTCGTATTTAAAGCCTAAAAACTCAGTTAAAGGTAACAAATTCAGGATAATATTGATAGGAGCAATGCTTTATAAATTGTGAAAATACTGCTTCTTAATCATTTTAACTTTAGCCTTTATTTTCAGGTTTTTTTTTTGTTTTTTTTGTTTTTTTTTTTTTTTTTTTCCCCTAGACAGAGTTTCTCTGTAGTCCTGGCTGTCCTGGAACTCACTCTATAAACCAGGCTGGCCTCAAACTCAGAGATCCACCTGCCTCTGCTTCCCAAGTACTGGGATTAAAGATGTGTGTCACCATCGACTTTTTTCAGTTTTTAATTTTTTTTTTAAAGATTTTATTTATTTATTATATGTAAGTACATTGTAGCTATCTTCAGATACTCCAGAAGAGGGAGTCAGATCTCATTATGGATGGTTGTGAGTCACCTTGGGGTTGCTGGGATTTGAACTCAGGACCTTCGGAAGAGCAGTCAGTGCTCTTAACTGACTCCATCTCTCCAGCCCCCAGTTTTTAATTTTTAATTTTTTGATATTTTCTTCAGATAAATGACTTGTTATAAAACCTTGCCCTAAAAGAAGCACATTGTACAATAAACAAGAGGATTGGAGCTAAAAACACTGAAACAGTAACTTAATGTCATGAGCAGAGACAAAGCTGGGGAAGATAGGATGGGAGCGGAGGGCTGCCAACATAGGGGTCAGATAACTAAAGTGAAGGCTTCCTTGATGGGCATGGAGGAGAGGCAGGGAAGCCCCTCTTCCTGTATGGATGCCACTTGATCTCCCTGGCTCACTACTTCCCTCACCTCTCTATCTCCCTTCCAAATGAGTAGGTGAGGGACGGCTACACCGAGAAAGGACTGTCAGTCAGATCTTTTATAAGAGATCAGCTTGTCCTAGTGCAGCCTTGGGCTTGGGAAGTGGTGATGGGCACAGCAGTGGTCTAAGTTAGAAAAGAGCCAGGGGAGCTGGTTAAAGACTAGGTCTCCACTTTGCCCCCCTGTGGTCCAGAGGTTCTCTGGGAGAGCTCTTGTCACCCTCACATTATGTAAACAAACTAACATACTGAGCCCCCAAGCTTAGAGGACAGGTTGGGGGCAAGGACAGCAGCGCTAGAGTGACAGAAGGAGAGTGGTTTCGACAAAGTAGTGGGCATCTGCTTTCCACCCTAAGTTTTGTTACTGAGGTGCATGTTTCAGATTCCCTGGAGCTGGACTTAACAAACAGCTGTGAACTGTTTGTGAACTGTCATGTAGGTGTTGGGAATTGAATCTAGATCCTTTGGAAGAACAGTTAGTGTTCTTAACCACTTAGTTAACTTTCCAGCCCTCTTGACTTTGTTTTTTATTTTTGCATAATGCCTTATTTTCTTATTGTCTCCCAGTGGGAGGGGAGGGACCATATAGGATGGATATAGTTATATCTGTCTAGAAGTGAAAAGCTCTAGATGTGCTGAAATTGTTGATTAGTACGTAGTACTAAGAAATGTAGCCCAAAAGCTGCAGGTTTCTCTAATGTAATTCCATGTAAAAGCATTGGACAGGTGAGCATCCTATTGCTTATGGCTATGAAAATGATGCCCTTGGCAAATACTTTAGCATCTTTAAAATGGGCCAGTGAGGGGGTTGGAGAGATGGTTCAGTGGTTAAAAGCACTGGCTGCCCTTCCAGAGGATCCAGGTTTCATTCCCAGCACCCACATGGCAGCTCACCACTGTCTATAATTCCAGATCTAGGAGTTCTGATACCTTCACACATATACATTTACAGGCAAAATGCCAGTGCACATAAGATTAAAAAAAAGGGCTAATAATACCAGATAATATCTGATAAGGCAATGTAAAAACCTTTCTAAACTGCAGCACTTCAAATACAAGGAATGGAGCTACTGGCGATAGAAATAAGAAGACTAAAGTACATACTTATGAATTAGTCTGTGACATATTTCCAGGAAACAAAGTGTGATTGGGAACCAGCTTGAGTGTTAAGCTAGGCATGTGTGTCAGAAGAATGAGGTAACTACTACCCCTTGTTTTTTTGGGGGTGGTTGGAAAATGATATGCATATTAGAGTGAGGAAGATAGGGCTACAAGATTTATTATGCACAGAGATTAATGCTTCTCAACTTTACTACTCCTCTTTACCTTGTGAAGGAAGAGTAAGACAAGCATATGTCACCATAAAGATAGCTGTGTTGTCCACTATAGTCCCTGAGGGGCTTCCAACAGTGACCTCCTGGGTATCTCTGGGGATTTAAGTCTGTAGTAGAGTCCAGTGTACTTTGTGTTTTTCCTTAGTGTGCTAACTGGTTCTGTTGAGTGCCTGGACTTATGGGCTCATCTTTGAATGTAAGACCTTAAGTGAGCAAATTTCCTTGGTATGTCTAGAGTAAATTACAGCTTTTTGTTTTTGTTTTTGTTTTTGTGTTTTTGTTTGTTTGAGGCAGGGCCTTATGTAGCCTGGACTGTCCTCATTTCTGACCCTTCTGCGTCCACCTCCTCAGTGGTGAAATTACTGGTAGTTGTCACCATGTCTTGTTTATGGAGTGCTGGCAGTTGAGCCTGGAGCTTTTTGTATGCTAGCTAGCACTCTATCAACTGAACTGTACCCTATTTTTTTTATTACTAGAATTTAGTTTGTCTTTCAACATTTTTCTTTTAGAAAAGCTAAGTTTTTGTTAGTAAAATATGCTCTATATTAAAACTTGTATATAGTGACTGTGTGTGAAATATTCTTATAAGCAGTAGGCTGTGACAAGGGTTAAATTTCTGTTGTTTTTAATTTTATATATTTTTGCTGTACTGGCCACCGGTTGACCCTGGGGCCTGGTGGATGCACTTTGCTGCTTTGTTACAGTTAGTTACAATGACAGCCCATCCATGTGCTTGTGTGCTTGTTTGTTATGTTGTGATATGTCACCCAGGCAGTCTCACACTTTATGTTCCTCCTTCAGCCTCTCAAGTGGCGGGTTCCATGGGTGCATCACCCTTCTTGGCTTGCTTCCTTTTTATTTTTTATTTTTTTGGTCTTTATTTATTTGGATTGGTTTTTGAATTATCTAAGTCTTCTGATAGTTTTTCCTTTCATTTTCTGTTTCTCTGAATCATTTCACTGTTTCTGAAGAAAATGATGTCATACTAGGGAAGAAGGAAGAGAAGACAGGGAGCATAGCAAATGTGAGCTAGTGTCATTCCTAAAGGGCGTTCACCTTGTTGGCGCTTAGTGTGTTATAGTCAAAGGTTTTAAAAGTTGTGTAGAATACTTGACTTACTAAAGATACTGTGTGTGAAGTCCTGGGGATTTAGTCATACAGTACTTGATTTTCCTACAGCTTATGGCTTAGTGGGAAGAGCTTTCTTATACAGGCGCATGGAGGGAGGGGAAAGGAAGGGAGGGAGGAAGAGAGGGAGAGGGAGACAGAGACAGACCCAGACCCAGACCCAGACTGACTAACCGACCTACTGACAGAATGACTGAATGACTGACTGTATAGTATGCCGGGTGGTGGTAATATTTAAGTTAGTATGGACTGAGATCTTAGTGGCTAAAGCAATACGTGAGGACTAATTTCCCTGTCTGATGTTGTTCAAAGAATCTGTAGCCAACTGTAAATAAATTGTTCCAGGTTCACAAAGTTGCAGTGTGAAAAGTAACTCAGCTGCAAATCAGGGCAGTTCTATCTGGAGGATACCCACGTGGGTTTATATTTGCAGCTCATGTCTGAAATTCTGTTTGGGACTTATAGATAACACACACATCCCCAGAGTGCCACATAGACTCTTCATCATTCCTTACAGAGCCCTTATTTAAGGCAGTCCAAGTCAGACTTCATCCAGCAGTTTGTGTGTACTCCCAAGGCGTCCGTCCGGCAGGCCAGAAGAAAGTTCCCTGCTAGCTCTGCTTCTCTTCATCACTCTGTTCAGACAAAGATGTTAATCCGCACATTGTGCTTGAGCTCCAGCAGGGTCCTGAGGGAATAGTAAAGCCTGTGTTCTGAGATGCTGAGAGACCTGACAGTGACAGTGCACGAGCCTTGGGCTCCCTGCAGGGAGCCGCACTGTGTTTTAGGATGAAAACCACCCGTGAGGTATTTTCAGTAGCGATTATGAAAACTTTGTCAGCTGGGTTTTGTGGCTGATGTCTGTGATTCTAATACACTTGGGAGGATGAAACAGGAGGATTACTGTGGGTTTGAAGCATGGGTTATCTATTATTATTCTTTTGTGCTTTCTATAGTGTTAATAGAACTGGTTGTATAATACACATTTTTATTGATCGATTGATTGATTGATTGGCTCCAGGGAGGGCCTGAGCAGGTAGCAGGCAAGCACGCTCTCACTGCCCTGTAGTTTGGCCAACTATGTTAGCTTTTTGATCCTGGATTCTTGTATTAGCATGCCTTCATAATTCATTAACATTGTTATGCATGTTGCTTGTTGAGATTTATCTTTGATTAATATTCCATTGTTATATGCTGTTTCTTTAAGCCTGCCACTCTGAAGCATATTTGGCTATTTTCAATATTTGGTGATTGAGTAGAGCTGTCATAAGCATCTGAGTTCAAGGTTTTATGTGAATATAAGGCTTTCTGTCTTCCATTGGAATGTAGAGGCATATAGGACATGCACACTTAACTTTATTTTTAAAAAGCTGCCAACCACTGCATGTTGTATTTTCATTAAAAACAAATCAGCTCTGTTACTTTTATATTCTTGAAGCACTTCATAATATCTGTACATTGTGACAATGTCTGCATTACCAGCTACTTACTCAGCTTTCTGACACTATAGCAAATACCTGGTACAGTCAACTTAATAAGTAAAAAGATTTATTTAGTAACTTTTAGAGATATTTCTTTGTTTTAGGTTTTTCTAGACAGGATTTCTCTGTAGCCCTGGCTGTCCTGAAACTCACTGTGTATACCAGACTGGCCTCAAACTCAGAGATCTGCCCCAAGTTGGGGTTAAAGGTTTGTGCCACCGCCACCAAGCTATTTTTAGAGGTTTTAGTGTTTGGGCACTATGGGAAAGAATACAGGGTGGGGCAGAACTGTTTTCCTGGCTGGGACATAGAGAGAAGGAAGTCCCCTAGTCTCCTTCAAGGTCCTACAGGGGATTGTGATTCCCTGATCAGAAGAGACCTTCAGCTTTTAGCGGTCCTTTATTGGAAGCAAGGTCTACTATACTTTATAGATCTTTGGAAAACATTTAATATCCAGATTTTAGCATCACCCAGAACGATCTGTATATTCTTTGCAATTGTCAAAATCCCAATAACTTTTATTCAGAAATTTAAAATAAAATCTCAATTAAAATTCATAGAGGATCTTAAGAGAATTTCTTGAAATATTCAAAGCAATCTTTTTGTTTGTTTGTTTGTTTGTTTTTTTGGCGATAGGGTTTCTCTGTATAGCCCCGACTGTCCTGGAACTCACTCTATAGACCAGGCTGGCCTCAAATCCACCTGCCTCTGCCTCCCACGACCTGGGATTAAAGGCATGTGCCACTACTGCCTGGCTCAAAGCAATCTTGCAAAAGACAAAAGTTAGGAAGGGATGTAACTCATTCAGTACTTGGGGGAAGGAAATTGATGGATTTAACTTCTTGATCACAAACCTAAACTGCAAAGCTATAGTAATTAAAATAGTGTGGTACTAAGGAAAGGGATATATATGGCTTAGTAATACAAGGCTTGGCTAGTATGCACAAGTGCTGGGTTGGGTCATCAACTGCAAATGTAAACAATGTGGTACTGATATAGATGTGGACAGACATAGACCATGACGGGATGGATAAAGTCTAGAGATATATCCTCAAACACAATGGTTTACGATTTTTGACAAGGGATCAAATCCATTATTTGAAGAGTAAGGATTCTGGGAAACCTGGTTGAATCTGTATGCAGATCACTGTCTCCATCCCTGTACCCTCAGAGGAAAAAGGAATAGTATGGTAGATATAACTTCCCTGCAGTTCCTTTATTCAACTCTATGACTTTAAGGTGTTGTACCACCTCTGCTCTTTGTCTCATGTAGATTGCCCCCCACTGCCGTGATGTCTTAGTTTTGTAGAAAAGCTTGCCTTGAACTTTCTGCCTCTGCTTTAGCCTCCTATTTGCTGGGATTGCAGTTGGGTGTCTCCATGTTCAGCTGTATAGAGCAGCAATATAGCTGCCAAGTTAAAATCAGTTCTGTTGAGACTGACTATATGTCATACTCCAGTCTGCTCTAATCATGGTTTTAGTAAACTTCTTTCTAGTTCAGTGTCTCAGACAGGATTGTTAGCTTTAAAATCTTAATTGTTGAATTTTTGTTCTCTTAACAGCTAAACCGGGTGGACAGGTGAAATGTCAGTATATTTCTGCTGTGGATAAAGTTATATTTGTGGATGATTACGCAGTAGGTTGTAGGAAGGACCTTAATGGGATCTTGTTGCTAGACACTGCTCTACAAACTCCAGTTTCAAAGCAGGATGATGTGGTCCAACTGGAGCTTCCCATCACAGAGGTGAGTGGAAACAGATTCATTGATGGAGTGTGCCATGCTGGAGGTAACCTCTGACCTCTGAGTAGTAAGTGAATTAAATTATCCTTAGGATATAAGTTGCTCCTAGAACATAAGGTTTATAAGTTGTGCTTTAAGGACATTGTATAGTTACAGGATTGAGTCATGGCCCACGCCTTTAGACACTTATCTTTCTCTACATAACTTAACTGGTGCTTGTTGAAATGTTTTAGTTATGAACTGTTTTTTTGGCCACAGGATAAGCAGCTGTAACAAAGATTCCAAGATACAGTGAATTAATAAACATGATAACTTATGTGTAGTAATAGCCCAGGGCTAGGTGTGGAGTTCACTCTGCCAGCTTCAACACTTCGGTTAGCTGGTGACTTGTACACAGTTGCTCTAGTTCCCACCATTTCTAAGTTGTAGGAGACCAGCGGAGCGCATCTTTCTTTAACCCCCACTTCTCTTGGTTTTCTCCTTTCTCTTTCACCTGTGTTCTATCTGTCTGTCTCTTTCCAGCACTCCTTCCCCTCTCTCCTGCTCTTCTCCTCTTCTTCATTCCCTTCACACCCTTTTCACAATGGGCACAATTTAGTTGCCCAGCATACCAAGACTGAGAAAGATTAGAATCTCATATAGCCCACGCTGGCTGCCGGCTTACTCTGTAGTCAAGAATAATTTTGAACTCTTGATCCAACTCTCAAATATTAGAAGATTGGCATGTGCTGTCACACTTGGCTCTGCTTAGTTTTTGTTTTGAGCTCTGTCTGTCTGTCCACAGACTCATAGAGATCTTTCTGCCTCTGCCTCTTAAGTGCTGGGATTACAGTTAAACCAACATATCTGGCTTTTTTTTGCTTTATTTATTAAAAACATTTTTGTTATTTTTGTTTTTGAAGACAGGGTTTCTCTCTGTAGCCCTGGCTGTCCTGGAACTTACTCTGTAGACCAGGCTGGCCTTGAACTCAGAGATTCCCCCTGCTTCTGCTGAGCCCTGGGATTTAAAGTGCGCACCGCCACCTCCCAGGTATTAGATTCCCCTTCCCCAGCTGCTCCCACATGTTTCTCATCTCCTTTCCCACCTCACTTAATTTTCTTGATCTAAAATAATGACAGGAAATAACAAAACAAAAAGTACACAAAGAACCCCATACAATCCATTTTGTGTTGGAGCTATTTGTGGGCATGAAACCTGCCCTGGAGTATGGTTGATAGAGCCAGTGGCACTCCATTGATTTTCTCTTGCTCATCACATACCAATTGCAAATAACTTGGCGAAGGGTAGGAATTTGTGTCTGCTACCCCTTTTCTGTATATTTTTTCTTAGTGCTAAATAAAGTATATTCAGATAGGATTGTAAATCTAGTGAAACCCTAGATTTAGATTGTGAAACATGTAGGAAACTTTAGGTTTGATCCCCATTACTGAGAGAAATCAAAGCAAGGCATATACACTTAGATTTTATTGTTCCATTTTCCCCCTCCCTCCCTCCCTCCCTCCCTCCCTCCCTCCCTCCCTCCCTCCCTTACTCTTCTCTTTTGGGTTTTATAGATAGAGTTTCTCAGTGTGACTCTGACTGTCCTAGAACTCTCTGTTGACCATGCTGGTCTTGAACTCAGAGATCCACCTGCCCCTGCCTCCAAAATGCTGGGATTAAAGGTGTGCACCCCTACCCAGCAAGTATTTTAAGAAAAATAAAGATTACCTTTATTTATTTGCGTTTGTGTCCATGGCATTTATATGGAAATTAGATGAAAACTTAAATGGCATCTGTCCTCTCCTCTTACCACGTGGGTCATGGGGGATAGAGCTCAGGTCCGGTTTGGTGGCAGCTGCCTTAATCTGCTGAGCCATCTCCTTGGGCTACAAATATTTTTTAAGGTGATAGTCATTGGATAGTCATTGTAAACAATCCCTTCTCTCTAGATGGCATTTACTGTATCATATTAGTTTTGGAAGTTAAGAATAGGATTCTAGACTTGGTTTTATAACTTGTAAATGCATATTTTTTTGTTTGTTTGGTTTTTGTTTTTTATCGACCATAGGTTTCTGTTGATTTTTAATTGAATCTGTAGCTAGCATTGCTGAGGCTTTTCATACTACTTGTTGAGTGGCTTTGTGTACAAAGAATCTTGTATTTGTCTTTAAAAGTTGACGTGTTTCACTTTTGATCATAGTTTTAGCTTGTTTATTTTTCTTTGTTTAATTTATGGTAATTGCTATATTGATATATTGCCGTCTGGCTACTATATTGAATGCATTGCTTTAATTCATTTAAATGATTACGTAGGTTTATATAAAATTAATTGTATGGTAAAGCTTTGTATAGTTAAAACTATCACAAAGAAGCTGAATAAAATCTGTTTTATTGTTTAATTTAATTTTGTTTTTTTTTTAACTTTAGGCACAGCAGCTCTTATCAGCTTGTATAGAAAAGATAGATGTTTCTAGTACAGAGGGTTATGATTTGTTCATCACACAGCTCAAAGATGGTTTAAAAAACACATCTCATGAAACTGCAGCAAACCATAAAGTTGCTAAGGTAAGGACTAACGTGTATCTGGGGCCATGATGGACCGAGTCCCTCCTCTGTTGTTCTCCCTGTCTGTCTGTTCCTCGGAGATGCTCTAACTGGCCCTTCCTCTTCGTTATAAGAGATAACATCTTCTATGATATGGTTGAAATGCCAGTGTTTCAGTGGTGCTAATGGTAGGCTAGTGCTCCACCATTGAGTTAAATTTATGGCTAGCTAAAAACTATGTCGTTGAGGGTCACTTTTTTGAAAAAAGATTTGAAATGTGCATAGATGTTTTGCCTTCATACATGCCTGTGTATTATATGCATATAGGACCCATGGAGGCCAAGAGGGCATTAGCTCTCCTACAATTGGAGTTAGAGACAGTTGTTAGCCATCATATGGACACTGGGAATTAATCAGAGGTCCTCTGGAAGTGCTTGTAACTGCTTCAGCCCCAAACTCAGTTTATTCCTTTTTCTCCCTTGACTCTGTGTGTGTGTGTGTGTATGTGTGTATTTCCTGCTTGTATATGTATGCAATACTTGTGTATCTGGTGCTGAAGGAGGCCAGAAGAGGGTTTCGGATACCCAAGAATTGGAGTTATTCACGGGAGCTGCCATCGGAGTGTTGGGTCTTGAAACTGGGTCCATTGGAGGACAAGCCAGTGTTCTAAACCCCTTAGTCATCTTTCCAGCCCTTTAAAGTTTACTTGTAATTCTTCTCTCCTCTCATCTCCTCTCCCTTCCTCTCCTCTTTTCCTTCCCCCCTCCCCTCCCCTCCCTTTCCCTCTCCCTCCTTCCCTCCTTCCTTCCTTCCTTTTCGGTTTTTTGAAAAAAGAGTTTACAAAACCCTGGCTGTGCTGGAATCCACTCTGCTCACTCTGTAGACTAGGCTGACCTCAAACTCAAGAGATCTGCATGTTTCAGCCTCCCAAGTGCTGGGATTAAAGGTGTGACCTGCCACCACTGCCCTACTTTTAATTTCCATGAGTGTTTTTGTTTATTATGTATCTAGGCTTCTGTGAATCGGAGAGGTTGGTGAATGAGCCTTTGTTAAGTAAGTTAAGTAAGCAAGCTTAATGAGAATGAGAACATATCTATGGAAATGAGGTAATTCCCCCTCCAAAAAAACCCTACTTATTAATGTGTATGGGGGAGTGGTGGGGAGAGGAAGAAAGACCAAGAGACTGCATGCCACCACAATGCCTGTATTAAGCACAAGCTGGGAGTCATTTCTTTTATCATGTGAGTTCTGGGGATTGAACTCTGATCTTCAGACTTACTGGCAAGTACCCTTAACTGCTGATCCCTATCAGCAGCCCCATTTTGTCTTTCTTTTTTCTCTTCTTTTCCCCCTTTTCTTCTCCCTCCTCCTCCAATCCTTTCCTGTTCTTCCCCCTTACCCTTCCCTCCCCTGTGCTTTTGAGGCAAGACCTTACTGTCCATCCCTGGCTGTCTTGAGATTATTAACCCTGGTTTCCCTGTCCTGAGTATTTGGACTACAGGCCTGTGTCAGAACACCTTGTTTTGTGTTTTCTTTGAAACTGATTTTTGGTAAGTTAGGTGAAGAGAAATTTCTTTGAGTAAAATCCTTGCATATAATTAATTTATATTATTCCCAGGTTTTCTCTTAAGTTGTAAGTATAATAGATAGCAACAGATACAAGGTTCATGCTCATCCATAAAGAGAGATGTAAAATCTTATAAATACTTACATCTATTGTCTCATAATAAAAAACCTAGTATTACACTGGTGACCCTCCTGCTGCAGTCCCCTGATGCTGGCATTACATGTGTACACTGCTGTGCCTGCCTTAATATGTGCATTGAATTTTGTTTTCTACATTGATCATGGTTTTACTAGTTTATAGTTTCAGCAGTGAAAGATTTTGTTTAAGAAAGCATAAGTTATACTGTGATATTCAGTAGAAGAAATGTTTTATAAGAAATTAATTTAAGAAATATTAGAGAGTTAAGCTGTGAAAAGAAAGCTGTGACACAAAGCGGGTCCGTTCAGGAAGCAGGAACAGAGAAAGAGGTGGGGCTGTTGAACCTGACGTGAGTCCTCCCGGTGTGAGCACATTGATGTCGTAGTGCAGTGCCTTTGCACTTAGTGAGCGCTCCTTACAGCCACCCTCACCCCATGGCTGTGACGTCTTTGTTAGGAAAGCTCATCGTTAGAATACAGTAACTGGGATGTTACTGTGGGGCTCTTAAACAGCTGAAATAAACATTGTCATTGTTGGTTTTCCCCTGTGGTTCTTCAAATCCTTTTGATAAGTAAGCTTTTCATTTATGAACAGGTTAGATTTAGAAGCCAAGATTTTTATTCTGTTTCTGTTAATACTAAAATAATACTATTAAATACTGAAATTATATATAAGTGTGTGTGTGTGTGTGTGTGTGTGTGTCTGTGTCTGTGTCTGTGTCTGTGACTGTCTGTCTATCTGGTCTTACAGTGTACATATTGGTTCATAGAACTATATGCAGAAGTCAGTTCTTTCACTAAATTGGTTCTAGAGAATAAATTCAGATCTTAGTGACAAGAGCTTTGTCCCCCCCAAACCATTGCACTGGCCATCAAATCTTCTTTTTCCTTTTAGCAAATTTTTCTAGTTACATAGGCCACTGCTTTTAAGATTGGTTAAGAATATGTTGGGCTCAGTTTTCTGAGTGCTGGGATAATAGTATACTTCATCAAGCTAAAGCCTTTTCTTTCATCTGTTTTTATGTGGTAGTGTTTGAATTTTGTACAGTGTATGGGTTGGTTCATGTGTGTGCAGAGGCCAGAGGCTGACATTTAGTGTGTACCTCTCACTGAATCTGGAGCTTACTTGTGAGCTTAGGCTGATCAGCCCATGAGCTCTTAGGGCTGGCTCTCCTGTACCTTTCACCCCATTGTTGGGTTACAGACATGTAGCTCTGCATAAGACTTTGATTTGAACTCAGATTCTCCACTTGTTTGACAGTCACTTTACTGACTGAGCCATCTCCCCACCTCTAAAGCTTTTTCTTAATAAAATTCAACTTCATTAAAAACAAAAATTAAGCCAGGCGGTGGTAATCCCAGCACTCTGGGAGGCAGAGGCAAGCGGATTTCTGAGTTCGAGGCCAGCCTGGTCTACTGAGTGAGTTCCAGGACAGCTAGGGCTTTACAGAGAAACCCTGTCTCAAAAAAAAAAAAAAAAAAAGTGCACATGCTGGAGTGCACTGTGCATCTAATTTGTGTTATGAACCTATAATTAGAGTCCTGTGACGTGGACTTCTTAACTTCTAGGGGGTCACTACAGTTAGTTTTAACTATTAGTGGTCATGGTAGATTTCCTTTTTTCAGAAAAAGGCTCTTTCTGGATACCTTGTTAAGTAAATTTCATGAGTAAGAGCCCATTGCTGGAACTTTTTTTTTTTCCTTTGAAATACTTTTCTTGGTCAGAGGTAAAGTCTAGAATACTAATATGGTACAGAAGATGGTCTGTTTTCCATACTTTAGTATGTGTGATGTTTTGGAAGAAGCACTATGAGCTGAACAGGTATATGTACATGTACAATACACTTTTGCTATGGAAAATAAGTTGCTGCTCAATCTGTTTGGACTTATCCAGTATAGTCAACCTGGCTAGCTGACTATATACCCTCAAAAATAGCCAGTGGCAGCCTCATTATAACTTATTAATTCAAATAAGGCAGTCTGTTCAAATATGCTAAGTATTAACCCTCCGGGGCAATATTCTGACATGCTGGATCCATAGAAGCTTTATCAAGGTTGTACATCCCTGGATGTACATCCAAGGTTGTACATCCTGGGGAATTGTTGACTCTTTTTGGCCTGCCATGTCTTATTAAAACATTTAAGTTCATAGCCACTCTGTCTTCCAGTTTGATATTAGTGGCTTAAGTAGTCTGTAGACGGTATTAAGATGATAAAAATTTTTACAAGCTGGATTACAGTAAAGAGCATGAGACATGGACTTAATATTAAATCATGAGTACTCAGTGTGGTCCCTGCCAGGTTAAAGTAGTGTTTAAGATTAACACAGATTTCTGGCAGAATTTTATAATTGCCTACTAGGTATCTGAGAATTTGTTGATTTGCTTTGATAAAGATACCTCTTTTGGGTCAGCATCTGAAATGTTTCATACTTGGTAGTTTAATTAACATTTTTAAAAAATGTTTTGTTTTTCTGAGATAGGGTCTAGTTAAATATCCCTGGCTGTCCCTGAGGACTGTGTAGTCTAGGCTGGCCTCAGAGTCACAGTGATCCTCCTGCTTCTGCCTTCCAAGTGCTGGGAGTAAACACATTACACCTTTTGTAATCCCCAGTTCTTCAGGAGGTTATTGACACTGTACAAAGGCCAACGCAGGCAGACTAAGTGGAGTTGAGAATTCAGTTACTACCTCTGTTACTTTGCAGGTGTCTTACCCAGTTGTTAATCTCAACAATTTTCTCAGGACTAAGTGCTGCTTTTGTTAAGTATTCTTATAGGAATAGAATGACCCAGGAACTTCTTGGCCTTTGCTGTCCTAATGATCCTTGGATAGGAACAGCGTTCGCGTGGGTAGTTTCTCTCTTGCTTGTGCTATATCTCTTCCATTTATGTCTTTGGAACCTGAGAAATTACTGTGCTATGGATTGTTGGACCCACACCTTTCAGGAAAGGAAAGTACACTTGAAACAATGGGGATTTGAAAACTTAACAAAAATAAAATAGAGTGCAGCTGTAAAGGCACTTTCCACTAAGTTTGATACCTGTGTGTGATCTCTTAAGACCATATAGGAGGAGAGAACTGAGAGTTTTCCTGTGACCTCCATGTGCCCACGGCACACATGCAAACAAAATATAAAGACAAAAACAAAAAACAAACAAACAAAAAAGCAAAAAGAAGACAGATGATAAGAAAATAAAGAAGTAGGTCAGTGATGGTGCCTTTAATTTCAGTACTCAGGAAGCAGAGGCAGGCGGGTCTCTGAATTTTTGGCTAGCCTGGTCTATAGAATGAGTTCTAGGACAGCCAGGGCTATACAGTGTAACCCTGTCTTAAAAAGGAAAGAAAGAAGAAAAGAAAAGAAAGGAGGAGGGAAGAAAGAAAACAAATAAGGAAATCGAAGGTAAAAGGTATCTCCATTTGTTTCAGAAAGCCATTGATATCACAAAACAATCACTAGTCCTCACATCAGAGCCCACATGGATGTTTAGTTAGTTCATTGCTACTTTCTTACAGTGCCTCACTCCAGCAACCCATGGCTAGCATTTGTAGTGAAATGAAATGCTTGTAAGTCCTTCTGAGGGACAAACTTCCAAGTTATGACTTACAATATGTAGTTGGAATTATATTGTAGGGTCTTTTTCCAAGTGGGCGTCAGACTTGTTCTTTTGTTTCTGCTTCACCTTTATTTTTTAGTGCTGAGACCCTTTCAATGAGTGGGCTTCTCATCTATTAATAGGCTAAGTTTAGAAACTAGGTAAGAGATTTCCATTCTATTTTTTTCTTTTTTGATGTGCATGTATATGTTGGCATGTTTGTGTGTGTGTGTGTGTGTGTGTTTGTGTGTGTGTGTGTACACATGTGCATGTGTGCATATGGAGGCCTGAGGTTGCTATCAGGAATTATTCTCTCCATTCCCCCCTCCCCCCCTCCCCCCCCCCCCCCCCCCCCAGATAGGGTTTCTCTGTGTAGCCCTGGCTGTCCTGGAACTCACTCTGTAGACCATGCTGGCCTCAAACTCGCAAATCTGCCTTCCTCTGCCTCCCAAGTGCTAGGATTAAAGGCGTGCGCGCGCCGCCCCCCCCCCCCCCCCCTTCATTCTTTATAAACTGAAGCAGGGTCTCAATCAGACCCAGAACTCATATGTATGGTTGGTCTTAGGAGCCAGTTTGCTCTGGGGATTTCCTGACTCTACCTTCCCAGACTGACCTTGAAGTCAGCTCCACCCAGAATTTATGTGGGCTTCTGGGGGTTCCAAACTCCAGTGCTCAATGCTAGTAACTTGACCTTGAGTCATCTCTCCCGTTGTGTGGTGCTGAGAATTTAACCTAGGGCTTTGTGCATACTGGCAAGCACTCAGCTATTAAGCCATAACCTCAGTCTTCATTTTTTTTCTGCAATTCAGATACTATTTCTTACCATTAAAACTTTATGGTTATATGCCTTAGTAGTAGTATACTAGTGTACTAGTGTGTACTGGACTGAATGGGGACAGTTTTAATATGTGATCTGGGAACAGAGCATGAAAATGAAATTAATATATAGATTTATTTTTTTTCTGGGAAAAATACAGTTGGAACCTTTCTAGTCTGTCCCCTCCCCTGCCCACTTTGTTTATCCACTTGTTTATCATATTAGGAAATATTGTATATTAATATATACATTAATATTTATATAGTATTAAATGGTTTTGGTTTTTTTTTTTTTTTGAGGCAGAGTCTCTTGATGTAGCTCTGAGTGCCCTGGACCTCACTATGTAGACCATGTTGCCCAAGAGCTTACAGTGACCCATCTGTCATCTTTCAAGTGATGGGGTTAAGCATGTGCCCCATCACTCCCAGCTCTACTTACTATTTTTTGAAATTGTAAATGTGTGTGTGTGTGTGTATGTATTCATGTGAGTTCCAGTGCTCTCAAAGACTGTAAATGTCAGATCTAGGGCTACAGGCCATTGAGCCACTTGATGTGGGTGCATGGATTTTTATTCATATCTCCAGCCTCAATAATATTAACATCTATTGGATGTTGTTCATGATGGAGTTCGGCTGGGCCTTAATGTTTCTGAATATAAAACTCATGCTTATAATTTCTACTTTTGGGTTATGATGAAGATAACACAGACATAAATGTGCTAAGATGAATTAAATCATCACTTAGAGCAGTAGTGGTAATTGTCCAGATTCTTCTTGCTATGGAAGACGGAGTGAGGGCCCGCCCACCTTGTGTTTAACATTGTTCATACAGGATGAAGTAGTTATTAGACTGGTGGGCTACATCATACTGCGTTCTCTTTTTTGGGAAAAAGGGTTTGAGAGACAGTCACATTCTGTAGCATAGGCTAGCCTGTAACTCATATACCTCAGAAAACTCAGGACAGTTTTCCTGCCTCAGATTTGTAAGTGTTGGGATAATAGGTGTGACCTATCTTACCTAATTGCTATTATCTGCTGTCTTGTCCTAAGTTGTCGTTTTCAAAATAGGGTTTCAGTTTTTCTTTTTTGTAGCTCTGGGATTGAACTTAGGACCTTGTTTATGCTTGGCAAATACATGGCCATTGAGCTCATGTAAACTTTTTTTAAAATATTAAATAAAAATTCAGCTCTCTGGGTGTGGTGGCATATACCTTTAATTCCAGCACTTAGGAGGCAGAGACAGGTGGGTCTGTGAGTTCTAGGCCAGCCTGGTCTATATAGTGACTTCTAGGATGGGACTATGTAGAGACTCTGTCTCACAAAGGAGCAAGAACAGCAGCAGCAGCAGCAGCAAACAAATAGGCCCGGAAGACAAACCAAACAGTGTTTAAAATGAAAGACGTGTTTATATTTATGAGATTTAGTGTGATCTTATGATATATCAATACATTGTGGAGAGATTAAAGAAAATGAAACATTGTATATCTGCCACCTTACAGGTTTGTTTCTTTCTGGTGAAAATTCTTGAAATCTTTTCTTAAGTTTATTATACAGTAAGTTGTTATTTCTGTCCAGAATGCTGTAAATAGCATTACAGGAGTGATAGGTTGCCGGCTTGGTGATCACTAGCTAGATCATCACGTCCAGGCCTCCCGTATGCTCACATCAGCTTAGATCACAGAGTGTCACTGTACTCTGGTGCTATGAGTTACATGGTATGACTTTCACACTTTCATGACATCATTTATATTTCTCTTTCTGTTCCCATCTATTGTAATTAAGTTGCATATTGTCCTTCACCTTTATCTTGTTGTCACAGAATGGTGGAGTTGCTACCTTTTAAAAGGTTTTGCAATGATACCTTTGTGCACGCACCTGTGCACTCACACACACTACCATACAGTATCTATTTATCCTCTGATGGAGACCTTGCTTGCTTTTGTGTACCTTGACATTTTTTAATAAAATACTTAATTTTTTAATTTTATGGCAAATTCTTGGTGTAAACAACAAATTGATAATATAATTGACATTAGGGATACATGGTTCTTTATTGATCAGCTAAAGGTAAGATTTTGGTTAAAACTGTGGAGAAGTATTCCATTGCTTATTATATTTCTGTTTTCTTTCAGTGGGCCACAGTTACATTTCATCTTCCTCATCATGTATTGAAGTCTATTGCCAGTGCCATTGTAAATGAACTTAAGAAAATAAATCAAAATGTTGCTGCCTTACCTGTGGCGTCCTCAGTGATGGACAGATTGTCTTACCTCTTACCCAGTGCACGTCCAGAACTTGGAGTCGGGCCAGGCCGTTCTGTAGACAGGTAGGATCCTTGTTCCTGGGGTATGCCAAGATTGAATTTCAAGTTTTAGGATTAAGTAAAAACTACTGCAAATCTAATATGATTAGCATGTATTGAAAAGTAGATTTTTACTTATATGTAAATGTCATAAGCTGATGACTGCCGTTGGACATATCTTTTCTTTTTCTAAAAGAATTCAAAGGGACTTCCAAGATTATATTTTGAAGATTCCAGTGCTAAGTGAATATATGAGGACATTTTAAGCCATTTGTTGATTGGATGTGTAGTATTTTGCCATTGTTGAAATTTACTGACCTTTGAGATGAATTCTGACAAATGTTATATAGAAGTGTGAGTGTAGGTAAAGTGCATACTGTTATCACCTTGGAAAGGTGGGATATGATCAGAGAAATACATTGTAAATACCTGAAGTTCTCAAAACAAACATGTGAAAATATTTCATTGAAGGGAGTATGGAGGAGTAGGTATGATTAAAATAACATTGTATTCACCTATGAAGTTCTCAAAGCAAAAATACTGCTCTCCCAGCCCCTTAGTTCATTGGAGTAGTTGCCTTAAAAATTTTATGCTGTTTGCTCTAGATTTAAACAGTACTGTGAAAATCATACCTCTACCATCAGTTTTTTTTCAGATTTATTGAGTATCTAACTTACTCTGTAGACCAGGCTGGCCTTGAACTCAGAAATCTGCTTGCCTCTGCCTCCCAAGTGCTGGGATTAAAGGCGTATGCCACCACTGCCCGACCCCCTTTACATTATTCAGTTGCCTTATTTGTATTAAGTGATTAATTATTACAGACACAGTTTCTATTAATTGCATTAGCAAGTAGTGAGGATTTTCAGTTGCTGGAGTAATAATGTTGTTATCTGTGTTTTTTGGTCAAATTAACAGAGTATGCCACATGAAATTTGAACATCAGGTGCTAAGTGTTTTGACTATCTTGGAAATATTCTTGGAACCTATTTGTAAGGGAACAGAGAAAAAGAGTGTGAGATTAGAGCAGGTGTTGTTTGAGCAGTTCGAACCTTGAGATCTTAATGACCCAGCAGAGCTATTTTACAGTTATGGTGCTGTCTCTGAAGATGCTACTGCATACTGTGATAAGTGTTGTATTTTAGGGAATGAGATAATGAGATAGGATTGTTGTTTTGTTTAGTTACTTGTGACAAGAAGTAACTTGAGGAAGGCTTATTTTAGCTTATAATTAGAGGCTATTATAGCTCATCATGGGGACTAGGCTTTGGCAGGAGCTAGAGTACATTGGCCATACTGCATGTACAGTCAGGAGCCAGAGAACAGAGAATGCCTGTGTTCAGATTAGGTTTTCCTTTTTATTCGTTTCATTCATGCTTGAACCTCAGGGACAGGCTAGTGACTCCCAAATTAAGGGTTTTTTTTTTTTTTTTTTTTTTTTCCCTCTTCAGTCACATTTCTTTGGAAGTACTCAAGCAGACATGACTGAGGGATATGTTGTCTAGGTGATTCTAAATCTGGTCATATGTTCCTTCTGTGGATGGTAAAATATCCTCAAATACTAATTTGATGTAGTTTCCAATTATTTCATTAATAAATGAATCTACAAACACTTGGGGCCAGGCAGTGGTGGCACACGCCTGTAATCCCAGCACTCTGGGAAGCAGAGGCAGGCGGATTTCTGAGTTCAAGGCCAGCCTGGTCTATAGAGTGAGTTCCAGGACAGCCAGGGCTACACAGAAAAACCCTGTCTCAAAAAAAACAAAAACAAAAAACAAAACAAAACAAAAAAACCTTGGGTGGACATAGTAAGTTGAGACTAGCCTGGGCTATATGAGATATTGTCCTTTTAGCAAAGACATCATCTCTACATGGAACTTGTCTAGCCCTCAAAATTTGTGTGTGTGTGTGTCTGCATCCTGGGCTAACAGAATTGCTACCTGGTATACTTAGCTGAGAGTTGAGCCCAGGGTCCTGTGCTTCCTTTGCATTGCTGGGGATTGGATCCAAGGGCTTAATGCATGTCAGGCAACTGCTTCAAGTTCTAATATTGTTGTGCCCCTCCCTTTCCCAGCACATGCTCTTAAAAGTCAGAATGCAATCATGAGTCACCTAGAACAGTACTGTTGGAATATTACAATATTGTTGAATGAATTGGAGAATGAATTTGGAGAGCTATGTAGAAATTTATTTTTCTGGTCTTTTTTTTTTTTTTTTGTGGTCTTTCTCTGTTTTTTTTCCTTTCAGTTACTGTGTAAACAGATGTATGAGCAAGAGGAAGCTTTGCTCATAGTATGCTCTTATCAGAAATTTTGGACTTTAGTTTGTTATTGTCCTTAACAAATTCACTGATGCCCTGAATTATAGTTTGACATAGCTTTGAAGTGAAGCATTTTACAATGAGCATGTGAAGGTTTTATTTTCCAGGTAGTCTCATAAGGTTGTCTTTCAGTTCATGATATTTTTGCCTCAGGCTCCTGAGTGCTGTGGTTATAGGCTACACTTTTCAAAATTACCTAGAGTTTCTGGCCTTAGTGGTACAGACCTTTAATCCCAGTGGGGAGATGGGGCTTGTGAGTTTTAAACCAGCCTGTTCTACATAGTGAATTCCAGGACAGTTAAGGCTGCACTGTTGAAACAAATAGTGTCTCAACCTAACCTAAGCTAAAGTACACTAAAGTAAACCAAACTAAAGTTTGATAGAGCTATGACTCCTCTGGAGGAAGGCTTTCCTAGAGAAAGAACACCCTCTCCCCTCTTCCTACCTCGGATTTCTAGTTAATAAAACAGCCAGGAAAAAAAGAACAAAAAAAAAAAAAAAAAAAAAAAAAAAAGAAAAAAAGGAAAAAAAGAACAAAAAAAAGAAAAGCAATAAAAAGGAAGCACTGCCTAAATGTTTAGACAGTGTATCAGAGACAGACGCCCACCAGCTTGTGGCCTGAGGACAAGGTGCAGGCCTCTCTGCCAGTCTCTTCATTTCTTGCTCTCTCATTATTAGTTATTGAACCTACCTGTGGAATTAATTTGACTTCTATAGTCACTAATCAGATTTTCTGTTTCTTTACGGTTGGGGAACCTACTAAAACAATCATTTTTAGTTGAAAATAAAAATTTGAACATAATTCCCATTTTTTTTTAATAGATATTTGAGTCTGGGTCTTCCCTCCAATTATATACTGCTTCTTTACTTTTAGGGCATTGATGTATAGTGAAGCTAACAGAAGGGAGACTTTCACTTCATGGCCTCATGTTGGCTACAGGTGGGCACAGCCGGACCCCATGGCTCAAGCTGGATTTTATCACCAGGTAAAAACAGCATTAATAGAGTTTTTTTTTTTTTTTTTTTTTTTTTGGTGCAACCTAGCTATGTAGTTTATTATGATGTTAGTCCTATGTCTTACATTATGAATGTAATGGACATACAATTATTGGGTTATTTAATACTCAATCTTTCAGATTAAGACATTTGCTTTTTGCTATCAAATTGATGTGTTCTTTAAATGTCACTTTTTGGGAAATTTCTTTGGATATGTGTTATTTTCACATATATAACTTGTATAATCTGGTAGTTGATTCTTGAGTAGCAGTCATTCTGCAAGGCAGGAAGTAGCAAGACACTAGCACATGGGCTTGAGTGGTGTGCATGAGCTGCAGTCCAGTCAGAAACATGCAGTGAGACATTGCACCTAGTTATTTATGCGTTTATATATTTACTTTCTATCCAGGGTCTCACTATGTTGCTCTGGTTTGCCTGAAAATTTATTGAACACTTACTTAGGTATGAGTGGAGTAATAATATAAATTTTCCCCCCTTGGAAAATTGTACTTGGAATTGGTTTTTGAAAAGAGTTTTTCTTGAAACGACAATTTTAATGGTTGAATCTTCGTTTCCCCCTTTCTTCCCTTCTCCCTCTCCTCTCCGTACCTGCCTGCTTCCTTTTCTCCCTCTTCTTTTGTTTTCTCCTTTACTTGTTTTCCCTCTTTCCTCCCTCCTTTCTCCTCTATTTAAACATAATTTCGCAGCCTGCTTCATCTGGAGATGATAGAGCCATGTGTTTTACTTGTAGTGTATGCCTCGTTTGTTGGGAACCTACGGATGAACCTTGGTGAGTCTTAAGTTTTCTAGGCATAATAAGCTAAAAGTTACTGTCATAGTACTTCTAAAATTTGCTTTTTTGATTTTGATGTAATCTTTTTTTTCTTATGTGTTATTGTTGCTATCTTAAGATAGTGAGCTAGTTCTTTTTTTTATCGAGACAGGGTTTCTCTGTATAGCCCTGGCTGTCCTAACTCACTCTGTAGACCATGCTGGCCTTGAACTCAGAAATCTGCCTGCCTCTGCCTCCCAGAGTGGTGGGATTACAGGCGTGCACCACCACCACCCAGTTTAGTTCTTTCTATATTATGTCATAAGACTTTCTAAAATCTGCATAGGGAAAATACTAAAAGATAGAGCTCTTATCACACCAGAGGCCATGTTATACCAACCATAGTACTACATTAGCAGTGTAGTTCTGGTTCATGGAGAAACGCTAACAGAGAATTCATGCATGGAACTATTTATAGTATACAGTTTTAATTTTAACCTTTTTCAGAGCATCTTCAGCCTGTGAATTATAGTGTACAACATTTTATTACTTGATTATCATTAGATATGTAATCTATTATCTATTATGAGGCCTTATTTTAGAAGAATAAAAGTTTACCAGGGGGTATGTCCAGTAAGCGGTAGAAACAATTTTAGTTTTCAGATATGACACATAGTCTGTACTAAAATTGGATTGAAGTTTCATGTTTATTAGTTGACATGAATGCAGTGAGTAAACAAAACCCCAAAAAACCATTATTTAATCTACACTTGAAAAATTGCACATCATATAATATATTACCTATTCACAGTTTTATTTTAGTTTTAATTTATGTGTATATTTGTGTATGCATACACACATGTGTACTAGTATATCTTCAGAAGCCAGAAAAGAGCAAAGGATCCCTGGATCCTGCTTTGAGCTGCCAGCCTGCTCTGAGTGCAGGGAATAAACTCAGATTCTCCGTGAGAGCACCTCGCACTATTGGCTACTATTAGCTATATTTCTGACCCCAGTGCAAACACCTGTGTCTAGTTGCTTCTGGGCTTGTCTGAAACTTACTGTGCAGTTGACGTTGGTTTCAAATCTTCCTCTCCTTTTCTTTTTTTTAAATTTAGGATCTCATTATGTAGTTCTTACTGACCTAAGACCAAAGTGTCTTAGAATTCAAAATGATCCACCTGCCCCCTCTACTTCTCTAGTACTGAGATTAAGGTTGTGTGCCATCATGCCCTTCCTGGCTTCAGATTCTAGATACTCCCACCAGTGTATTCTGGGTTCAGAGGAATGTGCCAGCACACGGTTTCTTTTTCTCTTTAAGACGGAGTCAAGGCTTAAAGTGAGTCTAGGTTGCAAATCAACTGACTGTGTAACCCAGGCTGGCCTCAAACTTGTCTCAGTTTCCTTAGTGCTGGGATTATGGGTATAAATCACAATGGACAGCTTTTATGGTACCTGTATTCTTAACTTTTTTTGTGTTGGGGAGGCAGATTCAGAACTTCATTTTGGGCAACTAAGTACCCATCTTTTTTTGACATGCTGAGGGGTTTGCACATGTACCAGAATATGGGATTCCAAAATCCAAGAATTTAAGAGTCTGATGTTTAGAGTTTACTGCTCTAAGTGCTAGGAGAAAACTGGGCCCTTGAGCATGGGTGCTTTCCAAATCTTCTTTGTTTTTTACTCTGTTATCACTATTTTCAAACTATATATGGAAAGAGAAGACAGTATGTATGTTATTTTTCCTTTTTTTAATTAGGTATATTCTTTATTTACATGTAAATAAAAAATATATCCAAATCTTTTAATTAAGAGGGAAAAGGGGCAGTTTAAAAGGATGAGGAGGCCTTGCTCGTTTGCTTATGGGAATTGAAAGCACTAGTAGGGAGATTGACTTCTTTAAGAAGTAAAAATGGAGCTGGGCGGTGGTGGCGCATGCCTGTAATCCCAGCACTCTGGGAGGCAGAGGCAGGTGGATTTCTGAGTTCCAGGACAGCCTGGTCTACAGAGTGAGCTCCAAGACAGCCAGGACTATACAGAGAAAGCCTGTCTGGGGAAAAAAAAATCCAAAAAACAAAATGAAACAAAAACAAAAACAAAAAAAAAGAAGTAAAAATGGATATTCTTGCTGGGTCTGGTGTTCCATACCTTTAATCCCAGGCCTTAGGAGATGGAGGTAGGTGATCCCTGTGAGTTCAAGGTCAGCCTAGTCAAGAAAGCGATTCTAGTATAGCTGGGGTTTGTTACATAGAGAAACCCTGTCTCAAAAAACAAGCAAGCAAACAAAATATGTATTCTCCATCCTCTGTCAGTTCTGTATTTACCTCTCTACTCAAAGGAGCTAATTCTTTTTGTATGCTTGGCTTTATAACAAGATTGGCCATCACAGTGAAAAATTAGAAAGATTTTAAATGCCCACCAAGAGTGCAGTGGCTTCTGGGAGGCAAAGGCAGGTGGATCTCTTGTGAGTTTGATGCCATTCAAAGCTACAAACTGATACTGTTTTTCTTTAAAAAAAAAATTGCTATAGCCAATATAGTGTGACAAATTCATGATAGATGAGTGGAGAATTAGAAGAACTTTATATATACTTCAAAATTTATTTTATGTATATGAGTACACTGTAGCTGTTTGCAGACACACTAGAAGAGGACATCTGATCCCTTTACAGATGGCTGTGAGTTACTGTGTGGGTGCTGGAAATTGAGCTCAGGTCCTGAGTCTTAACGGTTGAGCCATCTTTCCAGCCCCAAGTTTATATTTTTGTTTACGATTCATTTATTTATTATATTTAAGGGTGTCAGATCTCTTTACAGATGGCTGTGAGCCACTATGTGGGTGGTGGGATCTGAACTCAGGACCTTTGGAAGAGCAGTGGGTGCTCTTGACCTCTGAGCTCTCTCTCCAGCCCCAAGTTTATATTCTTCAGTGATCATTGTCAGTAACATTCTGTATTTTCTTGTTTTACAAAAGCTGTTAGAGTGGCTCAGTGCTACTGATGACTTAAAACTTTTTGAAGTAATTAACAAAAATAATAATAAAAAGTAATAATTGTTTTTTCTCCATAAACTATAAAAAATATTTTAGAGCTAAACTGGTTAAGATCATAAGAATCTTATTTGAAAGGTGATAAGAGATTATTATGATTAGCTATAACTGAAGTTGGCTTTTAGTTTTATATAGATACATGTAGCTTCAAATATCTAACTTTTTTTTCTTTTTGGTTTTCGAGACAGGGTATCTCTGCGTAGCCCTGGATGTCCTGGAACTCACTCTGTAGACCAGGCTGTCCTGGAACTCAGAAATCCGCCTGCCTCTGCCTCCCAGAGTGCCGGGATTACAGGCGTGCGCCACCACTCAAATATCTAATTAAAAAGTTAAAACTCAGTTAAGAGAAGGTAGAAAGGGGAAAATATGCTAGAACTTAGCTGGGAGAGCCTGTAGCTCTAATATGTGCTTTGTGGTATAATGTAGAAGGGTTTATGGAGGAAACCTATGCATTACATAGTGCCAGGGTATCATAACAGTAAACTGCAGGTGTTGTGTGAAAAGAAATATGTCTGTTCTGGAGCACAGCTTGTTTTGTGATTAAAATTTTCTTTTTTTTTTTGCCTTGGGTAAGGAAACAAAGATTATTATGTCTTTGGTAGCAGGGTCCTGGTCCCAAGTATTTCTTTGAAATTATAAGTAAGAAAATAAACAAGGAAACAACAGAAAACCAAAAGGAAATATAAAAGACTTAGGAAATCAGACAGTTTTATCATGATTTGCATTGTAGTACTGATTCCACACTGTATTAAGTTAAATTGAGTACAGCTGTTAGCAGTAAACGCCCATCATATGTACAGTGTGAACACTGAGTACTTTAACTGAGATTGCGTGCTCGCGTAAAGCTAGGCTTAGTTGAGGGATGGGAATGCCACTGAGTAGTGAAGTACTTGTTCTACGTGCTCAAAGCTCTGGGTTCCATTCCAGTGCTCACAGCTGCCACTGCCACCCTCCCCATGCCCCGCACAGAATGTAAGAGTAAGACTTTGAATGTCTGTATAAAGCCGGTAGGCTTTTAGTCTCTGCTTTTCTCTTCAGTAAACTTCCCCTTTTCCCCCTGTAAGGTCTGAACATGAGAGACACTCTCCCAACTGCCCCTTTGTGAAGGGCGAGCACACCCAGAATGTGCCCTTGTCAGTCACACTGGCGACAAGTCCTGCGCAGCTCCCTTCTGCAGATGGAGCTGACAGAATAGCTTGCTTTGGCTCTGGGAGCTGTCCTCAGTTTCTAGCTGCTGCGACCAAACGTGGGAAGATCTGCATATGGGATGTCTCCAAACTCATGAAGGTGCACTTGAAGTTTGAAATTAATGCCTATGACCCAGCAATTGTGCAACAGCTGATCCTATCAGGAGACCCAAGTTCAGGAGTTGATTCAAGGAGACCCACTTTGGCATGGCTAGAAGACTCTTCTAGTTGCTCAGACATACCAAAACTGGAAGGAGACAGGTACGTGGCTTTTTTATGTTTTTAATGTAGTATTTATAGTGGCACATGTTTTCTTTTTCTAAATTTCATTTTCATAATGAGATAGCAAAAAGTGGGTCAAGTTACAGAGTAGAAAATAGATGTTTAGCTAGAAGCCTGAAGGTTATATGAAATTCGGGAGTTTTTCATTCAGATTACCACAGATTAATTGGATCTGATAGTTGGAACAGTCTAGAACATAAAGTAAGGATTTTGTCTCAATAGATCAAAAAATAGCCGGGCAGTGGAGGTGCACGCCTTTAGTCCTAGCACTTGGGAGGCAGAGGCAGGCGGATTTCTGAGTTTGAGGCCAGCCTGGTCTACAGAGTGAGTTCCAGGACAGCCAAGGCTACACAGAGAAACCCTGTTTCAGTCCCCTCCCCCCCCCCGAAAAAAAGACCAAAAAAAAAAAAAATACAAAAGGAAATGCCACTGTGTGTTAAATATACTTTTTCTCCACATGATATTTTCCTTTATTATATAGCTAAGACAAACAGGAGTTGATAGAAATACTGACAAGTGTCTAAAGATAAATATACCATGCTGAAAAACACAGTGCCACACCGGTATCAAGCCCTAGCAGTCACAGTCAGATTGAACAGGCTAAAATACATCTGTCAAATTATATATTACATAGTTCTGGAGCAGTCTTATTTCTGTGCAATAAATGTCAAACTATTTATTTAAGTCTTGAAAAAGTAAATTCCAGCCTTTAGAAAGCCATTGCCACATTAAAACCTAACATCTAGTCATTGTAACTCATTGTTAGAGTGTGTGTGTACCATATGTGAGGTCCTTAGTTCTCTCTTCGGTATCTAAACAAAGACATCACAAAAATAAAACAAGAAAAGAAAGTTGAAACATTGATATTAAAGCAGTGGAGTAAATTTGTAGTTTTACCTTTTATCTCCTAGTTCCACAGAGAATTTCATTCCTCTGAAATGAGTCTGGTTTTCCTCTTCTATTACTCCCTGAAGTTCTGGAAGTGAATGTCACTGAGCAGCAAATGACTTCAGATGAGGCAAGATGATCTGATCATTTGAAATAGTATACCAGAAGTAGTGAGGGAGCCGTGCCTGGGTGGGCTTTGCCTTGTTTAGATAGGATGCACCTGCACTGGCTTAAGATGCAGATCTCTCTACTCCTCACTGCAGGATGCAGCTTACGTGGAGTTTGAGGCCCTTAGCTTCTTCCATAGATTCTTGGCTCTTGTGGCTATATCTGCTCTATTGGAGTTGGGAGTGCAAAGTCCAGGCAACCCTGGTTTTCTAAGAATCTCCACTTTTGACTTGGAATCGGGTCAGTTTCACATGGCTCAGTTTTATTCCCATACACAGAATTAAGGATTTAGTATAGCCCCCGAGCGAGTGACGGATAGTAACAGGGCTATCCCTGTGAAGACTACCAGTGCTAATGCGAGATGAAGCCTAGTTAACGGTGACTCGGAGAATATCTGCCTTTCACCTGCTGGATGTTCAGGGTTACTGATACCACTGCTGCTGCACTCCAGTCATGTCCCCCAACCCCCCCTTTTTTGAGACAGGATTTTGATATGCAGCTCTGTCTTGTCTGGTGCTTATTACATAGACCAGGCTGGCCTCAAATCCATAGAAATTCTCATACTTCTTTTGCAGGTGTGCTGGGATTAAAGGTGTGCTACTACGCTCTGTGACATGTATTTTTAAGTAATACAGAATTTTGTTAAATGAAAATTAAGAAATTTAATTAGTGATTCACAACATACAAAATGGGAAGTTTGTATAGATCACCATGGTAATAGCTTGTGGAAATTGACTGGCAGTTAAAGGAATTGTACCTGAGATCTGGTATAGACTAAATGAAAACTTCATGACTATTTTTGTAACTATACATCTCCGTGAAAGTTTGAGGGGCAAGCTGTTTAGCTGTTGTTGTCTGGGTTTATTAGCACATTTGCTAATAGCACTAGAACTAAGAATGCTTGATTCGAGACAGTTTCTCTGTATAGCCATGGCTGTCCTGGAACTCACTATGTAGACAAGGCTGGCCTCGAACTCAGAAATCTGCCTGCCTCTGCCTCCCAGAGTGCTGGGATACAGTCGTGCGCCACCACTGCCCAGCTGGCCTGTCATTTTAAACATTGATTTTTAATTAGAACTTTTGTTTTAGATTTTGAAATTGTAGATTAAAATTTGCATAAAAATAGACTTCTAGGATTACCACATTACTCTTTGGGAAAGTGTGTCACATATATATGTGTACACACACACACACCACACACACACACACACACACACACACACACTAGGTTTATACTCTTGTATAGTTTCCAGCAGAAATATATCACAGTAGTTAATGACAGATTGGTTGAGGTGGTAACCACTTTTGTACTGGTTATTTGGTTAAACCTCTTTGACTTCTGACACTTGCTGCACCTGCCCAGGAGCTCTCTGGATTCATGAATATAAGAGAGAGAGAGACTGACTCTCCCTCCAGTAAATTTGGTGGCCAGATTAATTCAAAGCATTAGAACCAATCCCCAACAACCTGTAATCATTCTGACCACTTATGGGAGCATTTATTTGTGGTTTTTTTTTTTGTTTTGTTTTTGTTTTTTTGTTTTTTTTGTTTTTTTTTGGGACAGGGTTTCTCTGTATAGTCCTGGAACTCACTCTGTAGACCAGGCTGGCCTCGAACTCAGAAATCTGCCTGCCTCTGCCTCCCAAGTGCTGGGATTAAAGACGTGCGCCACCACCGCCCGGCTGTGTTTTTAATTTTTAAAGCATATGTTGGATCAATTTACATGCTTTATAATTTTTATCATAAAATATTTTAGGAATAGATTATTAGTTTTTGTAGACCAATCAGATCTGTAATGACAAGACCTCTGAATTCTTTCCTTAAAAAAACTGTATTTTATCTTTTATCTCAGTATGGCTGTGCAGTACTTGTTAATTCTAAAGTTCTTTTGTAGTTGAAACCTAATGTGTTCCTGTTTTAGATTTGTTTATTCTAGCTCCCAAGTACAGTATTTTTCTTAGAATTTAGTTTTTACATATCTTACCTTCTGGTTAGCTTTTGAATTCTCGAAGCTATTAGAAGGTGATCCTAAGCTTGTTTTACATTGTTTTTATTTTAAATTATAGTGAGTTGGGGTTGGTTTCAGGTGATACTGCTCAGTGGTAGAGCAATTGCCCAACATTCAGGAAGCTCAGTACTGAACAACAATAATACAAAGCTAATCATGTGTATCATAGAACTGACTGCATTTATCTATTACTACTATTTACAAAAATCCTAAGGCACGGAACCTTTTCCGCATTGTCTTAGTACATCTCTCGACAAGTTTAAACATTGCCTTGGGATGTTATATTAGGCTCTTTTTTTTTTATTTTTTTTCCAAGAAAGGTTGGGGTAGTTTAGAGACAAGGCCCTCCGGCTGTCCTGGAAGTTTGAGTAAAGGTTCTTTTGCCTCAGCCTTTCAAGTAGCAGGAAAGACAGGTACATGCTTGATAGTCTGGCAGAAATCTTAAGTGGAGACTTCTATTTCTATGTAAGATAGCATTAGTATATGTCTAAGCACTGTGAATTTTAGTACAGTGTATTATTTTAGAAAAGGAGAATTGCCTTTCTATAAAATGCATCCTTTAGTTTTGTAATCAGAGTATCAAAATTAAAAAACACTGGTGATACTCTGGTCAGTAGGGGCAGAGCTCAACTGTTATATCTGAGAGAATGAATAAAGGTTGCTGCAAAGAGGGGATCTGGCAGTTTCTTGGCCACCTGAATGAAGGGCGAAGGACAGATCATTGTCTGTCCTTATTCCTGTCTCCTGAATTGTGACTTAACCCCGAATGTCTCACTGAATGTAAAGCCATAGACACAATAAAAATGAATTCTGGTGTAAATAGATTTATAATACACTACACACACACATAATGTTTATAGAAATGTTTTTGGTTTTAGAGTCTTGAATTTGTTGACAATAGCTATTAATATTTTACTCCAAGTTCAAGTTTCATTTGACAGACCTTCTCTTACTCTTGTGCTTGCTATAAATGATCTCTAGTCAGTTTCCTAGATCTATAAATATTACAGAGTTTTAGAGGTTTCCTTCCACACAAACTTTCATGTAAACATTCATTTACTGATTTGTAATTGTTTATCGGTTATATCAATTGATTTATATTACATTTCTTTTAGCAGTTTGTATATTGCTATTGTTTTATTCGTGTAATAGTTGTTTAAACACCACATTTAAGGGCTGGAGTTATAGCTCAGTTTTGTTTTTTAAAAGTTTTTAACATTTATTTATTTTGGGTGTCTGTCTCACTATTTTGTCTGCATGTGTTTATGTGTACCATGTGCATGTCTGGTGTGTATGTGTACCGTGTGCATGTCTGGTGTGTATGTGTACCGTGTGCATGTCTGGTGCCCATGGAGGTTTCAGAATTGAGCTGTCATGTGTGCAGGTGCTGGGAACTGAACCTGGCTTCTCTTTAAGAGCAGCAAGTGTTCTTGAGCCATCTCTCCAGCCCTTAGCTTAGTGTTATCAGTGCTTTAATAGAACATAAAGTTTGATCCCCAGCCCTGCCTTTTTTAAAGCACAAGAGACAAGCCACACAGCTATGCTGTGACTTCTTTGCTTTCTTATGTGATACATGTTTTTGCTTTTTTTTTTTTCCATGCTGGGGATTAAACCCAAAGTCTTACACATCTAGTTTCCTACATTGTAAATGATGTATATCCCTAGCCTGTAAGGCTCACTATCTTATTCTTTTTTTTTTTTTTTTGTCTGAGTTTAAATTGTTCTTACTTTGTCTTTTAAGTGATGATTTGCTGGAGGATTCAGACAGTGAAGAACATTCCAGATCGGATTCTGTGACAGGTTTGTAAAAAACCTTAGATATATCTTTTTATTTATATAGTTCAAAGTTAATCTTAATACTAATTAATTCATAGTTTCTTGTGAAACGAAGTCTGTACTGATACACACTATTTCAGTGTTCTGTTTATCAGAGGTCTTGAATTCAGTATTAAAACATTGTGTTTCATAATTGAAATTTAAATGACAACCATTTCATTCAAAGGGAATAAAGTATTCCCTGTCACATATTTCAGGGAATGGAAATTGTGCTTATTTTATTTGTATGCTATGCTCTTTAAATCCCAGTAATATTTAAATAAAAATTCCTTATTCTCAAAGAAGTTGAAATTGTAAACTCATAGGCATTGTGACATTAAGTAGATGTTGCCTTTTTTGTTCCTGAAATACTAAGGTAAAAGCAGCAGGTTTATCATGTAGCTCAGGCTCTCCTGGAGCTTGCTCCTCTGATAGTGAACTCTACATGCTGCTTGCCTTAACATCCTCAATGTTGGGTTATAGGCATATGTCAATATCTGGCTTACATGTGTCATGTTTTTCAGTATCATTCATAGGATAGGTTAGTGCAACTCTAAATGGTTATATTACATAGTTTTTTCTTTATGGGTACATGTATGTGTTTGATCATGCTCATATGTCCATGTGCTTTTAGGAGGCTGGAGGTTGATTTGTTGAGTGTCTGTTATTTCTCCACCTTAGTTATGAAACCCCTTTTGAGACATTATTTTTGTATAGGGTTTTTTTTTATCTTAGTATTTCATGAGCAAACAAGTCAACATCTACTTGATGCCACAATGCCTATGATTTTACAGGTTTTTGTTTGTTTGTTTTTGGTTTTTTTTTTGGTTTTTTTGGATTTGGCTTTTTCGAGACAGGGTTTCTCTGTATAGCCCTGGCTGTCCTGGAGCTCACTCTGTAGACTAGACTGACCTCGAACTCAGAAATCCGCCTGCCTCTGTCTACCAGAGTGCTGGGATTACAGGCTTGTGCCACCACTGCCTGGAGATTTTACAGTTTTAACTTCTTTGAGTATAAAGAACCTGTATAAAACCAGTAGCCCTGGTTGTCCTGGGATTCACTCTGTAGATAAAGGTGACTTTGAACTCATAGAGCTCTGCCTGCCTCTGCTTACCAAGTGTTGGGATTAAAAGCATGTGCTACTGCCCAGCAAAACAGTCTTTTACTAAATTGGAAGTGTGTCTATTTGACTTTGCTAGCTGGTCAAGTCAAATAGCTGCAGGGTCCCCCTGGTCTGCGTCCCTCAGAGCTGGGGTTACTAATAGATGCCATGCTTAGCCTTGACATTGGTGCTGGGAATCTGAACTTAAATCCTCAGAGTCGTGTAGTAAGCCTTATTTCAAGCTTATAGTTAGTAGAGCCATCTGCCTCTGCCATATCACATTAGTGTATAAATCCCAATATACTTATTATTATTGTCTAATTATATTTCCTAAATTGTAAAATAATGATATTTAGCATGCATTAGAGAATTGTTCACAGTACCTGAGACGTGCTGATTTTTTATAAAGTGATGGTTATTGTAACTATAATGTCATAATAGCCATGAACATGTCAAAGATTTGAAACATACTTTATGTCTTTAGAAGAAGCTTGGGTTTGCCTAGTGTAGTAGTTAAAAACTAGTTATTTTAAAATAGCAAATGTTTTCTAAATTTTGATTTGTCATCGATTATTTTTTCTGCTGGTGCTAAGGAGAAGACTGTACTGATTTTAGTTTAACACTTGTTCTTAGCTCTGGAACAAACAAAAAGACATGAAAATGCCCCGAGTGATACAGAGATATATAATTTTAGAAAAGTAAAGAACTTATTCCGTTTAGAAAGTTTAGACTAGGCTGGCAGGGTGGTTTAGCAGGTAGTTGGTGATTATTGCTAATGCTGATGCCCTGAGTTCCATCTCTGAGACCTGTGTTGGTGAAAAGAGCCAGGAGACTCCCACAAGTGCTTCCACATGTGCTCCATGATGTGTGTGGACACACAGAAACACAGTGCACACAGTTTAGCTTTCTCCTCCTTTCTGTCCTTTTAAAAACACAGAAGTGGCATGCTGTTAAATTTTCTTAATCGTATATAGAGAAATAGGGTGTGTACTAGAGACTTTCTGGAATCTTGGACTTTTTACAGGAAAGACTCCTATGTTATTTAACTGTGTGGGCTTCAGTTTTTTAAAAGAGTGTTTGTAGTAAGGGTTTTTCAGTGCCTCCTCATCTCTTCTTAAGTTCTTTGGTTTTAACTTAATTGTCTGCCACAATTTTATTTTTTTCCTTTGGTCTAAAATACTGGTATATATTTTGGGGATTAATAGTACCTATATTTTGAGCGGCATGCTGGCAATCTCACAGTTTGTTGTGATGGTTGTAATCAGGATGGCTGTAAGTTTGAACCTAGTCTGGCCTATATAGCCAGACACTGTCTCATTTCCCAAAATAGTACTTGCATTTGGTCTATATTCTTTACTTTTCTGTTACCATTGTGTTTTTCATCTGTGCTTCTTTGCTTTTCTACACTGCCTTAGGATGTATTTCAGTTTCTAATATGTAGACATTTATATATTATTTTCTTTTGAGACAGCATCTCATTATATAGCTCTGGCTAGCTTGGAATTTGTATAGATCATACTAGCCTTGAACTCACAGAGTTCTGTGCTTCTGTCCCCTGAGTTTTGGGATTAAAGGTGTGTGGTGTTATCCAGGGCCCAAATTCTTGTTGGTACTTGTAATACGTTTTTAAAGAAGTGT